>NC_133655.1:16764913-17108496 GCF_009905375.1 Apium graveolens | reverse complement strand
TGAATGAATTAAGAAATGATTGGCTTTTAGGTATCATGATAAAGTTTCTATCGAGGTTATTTCAAGAGTTGAATCAAAGCATCAGGGTGCAATATCAAGATTTTTCAGGGATCAATAGCATGATAATCAAAAGGATCATAAAGTATTATAACAATCTCTATTTTATCATGGCATTAAACTATCATGAAAGACTTTTGAACTACTTGCAATACGTACTCGAGGGTTCATGGCATCTCTATGTAACTCAAAGATAAACAAAAGATACGCTTGATTTAAATATATCAAAATGACTCAGGATAATTGCATCGATATATATATGAACTGTTTACAGTAAATACGAAGGTCAAGTTGAATCACTTGCCTTGAGATAGACTGGTCTGGTCTGACTGGGTAGGAGCAACAACTGGAGCTTCACTCGACTTTTATGGCAAGTTTTCCCTCGTCTCGAGATCCTACATAAATAATAATAATCCTCATTATAATATATTCTTTCCATCTTAACCTATTTACAACCCGAAATTAAACATGGATGGCACTTAGGCCTATACGCACTTAATTCATATCCACCATTATATTTTCAAATGTACACACGTAGCCACATAATCACATATCGTATATTAATACCAAATAACATCATATACACCATAATGCCACACTAGGCTTGGATGATCTCGACTCACCACTTAAGTCACTTGGTCGCTAACTAAACAAAGTCTTCAAATTTGGGCTTCCTAACTCAATGTGCCTTTCCTAAATTATCCAAAACCTATTGACCCTCACTTGTGCCTTTTGCTCTACTGACCTTATACTATCTTACAACTATGGTGGTCGACCTAATACTCACTTCTAAGTGTTCTAAATCTATGTGATAAGTGAAAGTGCTCACTGGTGCAAATTTCAGAATGGTAACTAAGGTTTCTTGAGTGCATTAGACACTCTTAAACTACAAGTTTTTCTTCAAAATTTTTACACAAGACTCTCCTGACCTAAGGGAATCTCACAAGCTTGATGTGGCTCAAAGGCCTGGCTTGGGCCTTCTTGGGCCTAAGCTAAAAGTCCAAGGTTCCCCTGTTTTTCTGGGCAGAAAATGCCCTGACTTGAATTATCTTGTGACACATGGTTCTAGCTCATATCCTATGAACTATGGTTGGAAAAATATCTCTGACATACCCTCTAACTAAGGCCCAATTGGGCCTAATGAGGGCCTACCCATGACATGGCCAAATCTCCCTATTTCTAAGTTGCAACAAAACTGTCCCCTGCTGGATAGATTTTGTTATTCTACTTGTGCACCTAACCAAATGACATGCAAACCTCCAACCAACTCCTAAAACCTATTATATACTCCCCATACTAACTTCTGGTAGCTTGGGCCTCAAAGTGCACATCAATGACATGGTCAAAACTCACTCTAAACCTCAGGGTACTAAACTGATTTTTCTGCAGAAACTATAACTCTCATTTTTCCAAGGCTTTGACTTGACAAACCTATCTAACAACAACTCAAAATTTAAACAAAGACTTATACATGGTATTCTACTGAACTAACTCCCTTTTTCTCAAAATAACCTTGGTGAGATCATCCTTACCTAAGGTGCAACTATGGCAAAACAAAAGAGACTACTCTTTACAAATCACAAACCTTTATGCTCTTGAAGCAACAAGATATATATTTTTTTTATAATAGATAACCACGAATTATTACCATGCAATAAGAAGTATAAATCAATATTAATACATTATTCCTACTGAAATTAAGGCTCACTAACAACATGAATCTAAATGATCAAAAACTTCCAAAAAAATCAAAAGTGATTTACATGCATGCATGCTTTCGGATCTTTCAAGCCAAAGCAACATGATTTCCAAATAAATTTTTATCATAATTCAACATTCAAGCCTAACATGGATTACAACTAAATGATCAACTAGCATGCAAAAGGGTTTTATCAAGCTTTTACTATAAAATTCACGTTATCATCACAAAATACACAAAAATGTAACAAGGCAACAAAACACCATCCATTCGGCTCCTATCAAGTCATGGCCGAATGGATTAGGGTAAGAACAACATTTCATAAGTGTAACACTCTTATGTCTAGCCATTCTTGACCCTATGATACTATATCTCATGGTGAAAGCCTTAGATTCACAAGAATCAAGGAGGTTCACTTTGAGTTTAACAAAAACATCACCATGCAAGGTCAAAACATAGGTTTTTCACTCTAAACTTTTGAAATATATATAAGAATAACATATAGGGAGTAAAATTACTTGGATATAAGATGATTGTTTGAGTGAGAATTGAAGAAAGAAGGGGATGGGGCTCGGTTTTGGTGGTTGCCGAGAGGGGAGGGGAAAAACCGAGAGGGGAGGGAGGAGGGAGGGAGAAAAGAGTGAAGTGGTGGGGTGAAGTGAGGTGATGATCACTTCTTGGACTTGTTTTTATGCATTAATTTGACTATAATGTGAGTGGGTTTGAGATTTTACAAGAGTAACCCTCCAATATAGTTAGGTAGATTTGCATGCAAGGGTAAAGGGGTAAATTGGTTAGCAAAATGTGAGTTAGTGGGGTTGAGAATGTCTTCTTTGCCCTTTGATTAAATAGAAGAGAGTTTGCATGCAAGGTTATTCATGTAATTTGATAAATATGACAACTAAAATTTATAATGATTTATTTTTATAAAATAAAATACAAGTTCAAAAATTATAAAATTTATACCATAAATTAACTTGTATTTTTAGAGACTTTATAAAATCATTTTCAAAATTTGTGAACAAAATGCCTTTTAAAAGAAGATTTTTCCAAAGCTTAGAATATTCCTTATAAATCAAAAATAAAGAAATTAAATAAACTCTTGCTTTGAAAAATCATATACTACCCAAAGCAAATTTATAATGCAGAAATTTTCACTCACACAAACGTACAATCATTGAATATATTTTCATTTGACTTAATATTATACCAAATTCACAAATAATATTACATAAAATGCCGGTCGTAACATATGTGTTGAATAGAATTCTATGAGTCAATTATTGATAGATGCTTATGATATGTGAGCAGAAGAGGCAAAACGTAGGAAAGGAAAACAGATAGTTGAGGAGTAAAACAGTTGTGATTGGAAGCAAGTGCAGTGTAGTAAGCTAATACCAGGCAAGTGTTCTGAATTTTCTCGAGATATTGTAGTACTTGATAGTCTGGTTGATATTGCAAGTGATTTGAAGCACTGAAACCCAAACCCTGATTTCAGTTATTGTTCTTGAGCCATGAACCTTATTCTTTCTAGACCATTGATTGTTATATACCCAAACACGAACCTCAAGTATACGATACTACTCTACAAATACATGCAAACAGAATCCCAAACACTGAACTAAATTACTTGTATACTTAACCATTGCATCATATGCTTTGAAAGCCCAAATCTTTGAAACCCTGAAATGTTGATTCCTTTGTTATCCAATTCTTTCATTACCCAGCATCCAAGCTTTTAAATTGCCTTATTGATCCTCACATGGATTAAAACCCTTTCATTGTTAAACACTTATTGTTGTTATTGATTCTGGTTATTGTTTATTATTATATATTCTGTTGTTATGTTAGAATTGGATTGTTTTTATAAAATTGTGGACCAGATTCGTGGTCAGACCATACAATGGTCAAGTTAGGCTAATGTGTGCCTTGGATCCAGTAGTTAGAGCAATGTTGTGTGCCTTGCTTGGGGTTAGTGCGTGACTGATCAGCAGCCTAACCTTGGTTTTTAAATTAAAAGTATAATATCCAATTCTAAATCATAATCCATTGTTCACTTGATATCATAATCATGTTCACCTGATGATCATTTTTTCTCAGTTTTGTCATTGTGACTTGTTGAGCTAGTTAGCTCATTTGTGCAATGTTGTTTATATTCTTTCCAGTTAAAAAGGAACCAGTTGGTAAAGAGGATCCCCAGTCCAGCACGAGAGCTAGGGGTTCAGGTTGAGGAAGCTGAGCTAGTAGGCTTCTTTTGGAATAATTTAAGTCTGTAAAAGGTTGTAATAATGTTTAATACTCAGTTTGAGTTTGGAATAGTTGGGATTTGAACGGTTTGTAATATATTAGTGTGCTTGGCTTGTGTGCATACTTTAACCTGTTGCGATCGGTGGTAGTTAGTAAATAGGGTCATTGCATATTATTATTATCTTTAATATTGTTATAAGTAGGTTTTAAATAAGGTGTGTGTGGACCCCAAACTTCTGACCCGGGTTTGAAGGGCGCCATATAAGACATGGTTATAATCGACCAAAACTCAAGTTTACACAGTCCTACCCTGTTCTGAGCTACTCTCGGATATGTGGGTGTTAGTCCCTTAACAATATAGCAAGAATTACAGAAGGGGGGTTGAATGGAATTCTTGAACTTTTTCTTTAAGATAAAAATGTTCAACTCGATTATAGATATATTTGTTTTGATTAGCACAATGTGGAATATAAACTTTAATGAATCAAAACAAGAGTAATTAAAAACAAGAGTCTTTAAAACTTTCTGGTGGATTTAAACAATTTCACTAGAGATATATTTGATATATCGAGAGAACTCTGTGTGCAGAAATGCTAAAGATAGTGCTTACAAAGATTTCTCTGTATTTGTTTCTTAGCTCTCTTAGTTATTTTTCTATTTTCTACTCTCTTGGTTTATATATTACCAAGATTACAAAGTCAAAAGAACTGAATAAATATAAAATCTAACAGTCTTGATCTTTGCTGCTTTTCGTCCTCTATTACCCAGTTAACGGGCTTCCACAGTGTGTTTGTATCCATCTCGACGGTTGTGTGTCAGCTTTCACTGTTCAACTGATGTTTGAATCTTGATATTATCATCCGTCGACTTTCAGATCATCCGTCGATGACTTACTTGATCATCCGTCGACTGCTATTTTAAACATCCGTTGAAAGTCATTTGATCATCCGTCGAAGCTTTGTTAAGCATCCGTTGATAACTATTTTGGCACTTGACTTCATTTCACTTATACAGAATTACAAGACATTGCTTATGTACAGTTAATCAACCTATTCTGCATATCTAGTTAAAGTCAACATAACTTATATACTACTCCAGATTCTATACAAAGGTGTATACAATACTGTGCTACAAACTCATTATTACATAAGCTACTCACTCGATGGATAATAATTTACTCATCCGTCGGGGCTAAAATGAGTTATCCGTCGGGACTATAATTCTTATCCGTCGAGTTCTACATTATTTCACTAAGTAAAATCTACTTAGATGTTTTGTTTAGGTACTCATCAAGTGCACAACATATTCACAACAATCTCCCCCAATTTATGTCTACTGGAATTGTAGCCATAAATTAAGAGATACTTGATGATAACAAAACATCCTAAATATATATCTTTAAAGATAAGTAGATAAAACTGAAAGTGCTTTAAATTAAACAAGATATACAAGGTTTGGCTCATAGTCAGTTCAAGATGCTCCTCTAGCCTGAGCAGATTTTTCTAGTTTCTTGAAGGTCTGGATCTTCTTCCAAGCTTTCTGTTGTTTTCTTCAATTTGATTCTGGAGTTGTCTGTGGAATTCTAATTCATCAGATTCAGAGAGATCTAACATTTCTTGTATTTTCAAGAGAGTCTCATTGCTAGAGATACTCAATTGGTCTTCTAATCTGAAGAATCTTCTCACATCCTTGTCATCCATGAATTCCATCAGCCAGTAGGGCCTTAGATGCACTCTTCTCCCTGTGTATGGGATGTTAAGAGTTTTGGGTAGTGCATCTTTGGCTCTAACACTCCTTAGCTCTTCAATCTTCTTCAATACTAATCTTCTTGCAGTTACATTAAACCCAAAGTTTTTCTTGAAGGATGAATAGACTTTGATCAACACAGCTTGGCTTTCTTGAAGTATCCTGTGAAGAGGCCACTGAATCTCCCTTCCTCCTTTGTACTTGAATACCAACCTTTCAGGTAGGTTTCTGTATGCATCAATTGCCCTTACCTCATCCAGCTCCTCCAGATAAAGGTTTAGGTCTGAGAATTCTTTGATGTCACACAAGTACAAGTAGTCTCCCTTGTTGATCTTGGGTTGAGCTTTGACTACTGCCTTGGATTTGAGAGGTGACAGCTTCACTTTCTTGACTGCCCTTATTTTGTCCTTCTTGGCTTGGTGAGAATTGGCAAGTTGAAGTCAGGAATTGGTAATTTATCCCACTCTATTGGCTCATCCTTTGGCATAATAGGCTCTCCATGTATGTTCCTGTAGGGGTCCACCACCCTTATATCTTTAAATACCACAGAGGGCTTTGATGCTTGAGTTTCAGCTTTAGTGGATTCCATTGGAAATTGATCTTCCAATTCCTTGTTAACAATATCCAACTTTCTTTTTGTTCTTTTAGCCAGTTCTTTCTTTCTTGGAGATTTCTTCTGTTCTTCAATCTTCTTCTTTGATTCAGTATCTTGAGAGAAAATTTGTTGAGAAGAGTTCACAGCCTGTAGCTTGGTCAAGATAGCAAACTGTTCTTTCTTTTGTTTAGACTTCTTTGCAGCTAGAGCAGCTTGCCTCTTTTCCTGCTTTAATCTGGCTTTTTCTTCTTCCTTTGCATGAGCAAATTATGGATGTCCAGCTACCACACAAATTTCCTTCCCATTTCTGAATATTTTTGCAATTCTCTTTCTTGAGGCTGAATCAGCTGGATCTTTGTAGAGGAGAATAGATCTTGACAGAAGCTTCTTTTCATCAGGCTTGGGTGTCTCATACACAATATCCATAGGGTTCTTCAAAGATGACTTTGGATAGTTTTCCCTTGGTTTAAGAATTATCTCAGCCTTTGTAGTCTTGATGCAGGAAGATTGTCCTTTCTCCAGATAGTTCATGCTCATCTCATTCACATTGATTGGCTTGACATGAGAGTGATGGATAGCTGACTGATCTGGTTCCTTGACTAATTGAAACTTTTTCTGTATTTCCTCATCAATCTTTTTCCAGTTGATCAGAGTCAACTCTTCTTTATCAGCATCTTTCAAATTTGTTGCTGCTGCATTTATAAGATCTATACCATCTGCAACTGGTGGCTTGGAGATAGTAATTGAAGGTACAATTACTTTGCTGATTTGAACTACAATGTTCTCCCCCTCAGTTGGTCCTTTCTCCCCCTTACTTGATTCTCTCTCCCCCTTTTTGTTATCATCAAGTGGAGGAGTTAGGCCTTGTGCTTTAGCCAGTTGCATGAGAAGATTTGTCTGAGTCTGTTGATTTTGAAGAAGTAGAGCCACTGAATTCTCAATAACCTGGACTCGGGTCTCCAGCTTGGCTATCTTCTTGTCAGAATCTGATTCTCTTCTCAACCTTAGTAAAAGATCATGCATGGTACCATATGGCATTATTGAATCCAGCTTCTCAGAGTTGTATGTCTTTAAGTCAGCTATCTCCTTTTTCAATTCATCCACACTGATATTCTGTCTGGAGTGTTGGATCTTCATTAAGTGCAAAGAGTCTAGATGAGCTTTAAGAACAGCCTTGGTACCGGCATCTGAAGCTTCCTGAAGGGCTTGCTGAATAGCTGTTACTTGTTTTACCAAAGACACCTCAAATTGTCCTGGAGTAAAGTCCTTTGCCCATGCCCATTCAGGTAAACTTAAAGCAGAATTTGGGCCTTCAGCTCCCCCTAAGTTCAGGCTTCCATGCAAAGAACTAGAGTCATCATCATCAGAATTTACTCCAAATTCTTCAGATGGCTCTCCAGCTTGAGGAGGCATCCTGTTTACAGCAGCTTTATCTCTTTGAAGAAATTCTGTGGTGTGCACTAAGTGTAAAGTCTGTTCTACCTCCACATTGTCCTGAGCAGCCAACAGTTGATAGGCTAAAACAGGGTGAGTAAAAGTGTCAGCATCCAAGGAAATGTTATCAATTATAGCTTTATAATGTTGCTGAAATTGTCTTTCCTTTTCAGCATCATCCACAATCATTGACTCACTAGCAATGGCTGGTTCCATCCTTATTTCTCCAGTACCTGCTTTTCTCTCATGTTCTCTCTTTTGTTGCATCAGGGTCTCACCCTGGCTCCCCACCCTCACACCCTCACCTTCACCTACTAAGGTGGGACTCCTCTCACTCACTTTTGCCAATCCTGAATGAATGGATTGCTGAGATTCACTCTTTTCCTCTCCTTTTGCCTGGGAGCAACCCAGCCTCTCACTCAATACACTCTCCTCTCTCAGTCCTAAGAGTGATTGTATTACCACCAAATCTTCTGCACTTGAAATTATTGAAGTTTGAAGTTGTGCAGAGACACTCGACGGATAAGTGATATCCGTCGGGTGAGTGGTAAAACTATCCGACGGATAACTGCTGTTAAGCTTATCCGTCGGGACACAATCACCACTCGACGGATGGGCAATATCCATCGAGAGAGTAGAAATGAATGAGGTGGGAAGAGAAACTATTGTTGACTCTGTGTTGATTGAAGTTATTTGAGGCACAGATGTCACAATAGAATCAGAAAGAATTGGCAAGTGAGCCAACAAATCATCTAAAAGATGATGCTCACTTGCACTGGATTTTGGGTTCCCCAACAGAGTTAAAGAAGGAGAATTAGGAATCGAAGTGTTTATCATGTCCACTTCCAGTGAGTTGGTTGGTGAGTATTGTGTTTCAGTGGCTTCTATAATGAGAGATTTTGGCTGTGACTCCACATTTATTGGAGCCACATCAATCTGAATTTGAGAAGGTGCAGGGACTGTGTCTTTAACACTAGTTTGCACTAAGTGTGTGCCCTGTGCATCCCCAGTTGTTTTGGATTTCTTCTTTCTAGTGTAAGTTTGGTGTGAGCTTGTGTCCCTAACCCTCTTGGTCTGTGCTCTTGGATGAGAGCTTTGTTCAATAGCCACATCCTTTTGGGAGAATGCAGCTAGAAGTGAGCTTCTGTCCTTTTTAAGCACTGCAGTTTGTTGGGAAACTGCAGTGTGGCTAGGCTGGGATTCACTCATCTCTCCAACCTTATCCTTGGGGTTTCTTTGATGTTCACCCCTTCCCTCACCTATCTTACCCCCCTTCACACTCCCCTCTTTGGCTTTGGTAGATTTTTCAACTGGTACCTTTTGAGAGATACCAGAGGGGGTTTTCTTTGATTTGGATTTAAGAATTGCAGTTGTTTTGGCAGCTTTGGTAGGCAACTGTTTGGTCATTGTCACAGTTGCCATAGCTATGCCTGATGTCAAAGAAATAGAAGGGATTGGAATAGTTGAGGGTGTAGATGAACTTACCTCACTTACCTGAGGTGTCAGCATTACAGGAAAATAGAACATTGGCACATCCCTGTGATGGTTGGCTCCGTTCAAATCTGCAATGATTCTTCTCTCTTGAACCCAACAAGCTAATTTGTTGGTTGGGTTCTCAAGTACAATCTCTTCACAAAGATGGTTAGCCAAAAGCATAAAAAATCTAGCATAGTAAATATTCTTTCCTCTTTTGGCTAAGTCACCTAGTTTAAAACCTAACTCATACACAACCAGGTCACTAAAATTGTAATATTTGTCTGTAACTAGCATGTATAGCATGTTAAGCATGGAAATGTTCACAGAATCAAAATTACTAATTTTTCCAGAAAAGACCTTAGTTACTACATCACACAAGTAACTCCATTCCTTTCTAAGACCTAGTCTTCTAATTTCACTTAGTTTTGCAGTAGGAAGTGCATAATGAATGGAATTTAGCATATTGACAATATCAGTGTCAGTGTGTGGTGCAGTAACATTATCATCAGGAATCTTGAAACATGCTTTTATTACATCACTATTGATACAGAAAACATTACCTTTGATGGTCAGAGTGATGGTTTTGTCAGTAGAGTTGTAGATTGTTGTTGTCCACATCTCCTCAACAACTTCACAATAGATTGTGGGTGATTCCAGCATAGCAAAACTTAACTTGCAGTTCTTCACGAAGTCCATTATCTTATGATAGTCTTCAGATTGCTGAATCCCCTTATTGACCAAGGCAGTGAAGTTGTTCTTCTCATAGATGAACCCAGTCTGTGACATGATCTTTACTACGGGTGCCATTGTTAGAGAAGAGATGCTTGAAGAGAAAGAGGATTTTTGCTTGAGAGAGAATGAAATAACACAGTTGAATTTGAGAATGATAAAAGAAAATGATTAGAATGAAATAAGCTTTTATACTCTACTCAAAATCAACGGATAAAAATAATAAAGAGAAGTAAATTACCCAATAGAAATTTCCTAAAATAACCGTTTTAAAATAAAATTTAAAAATTCCACCCATTATCCGTCGTGTAATGCTTACAAACTGTAAGTATACTCGATGGATAATGTTCAGGGAATTAACAGTTAAGATTTAGACACTTCGACGGATGAGGATAAGATGTTATCCGTCGAGCTTTAAAATATTCCAGAAAAGTAATTGATTTTTATTTACAATTTGTATATCGACGAATGACTCAACCCGATGGATAATGGTCATCCGTCGAGATACAAATTTTGACTTAGCCAAAATTTCATCCAAGACCAAAAATCAACTAAATTTCCGGCTCCTTTTCAACTTGCAAGAATAATTCAGATAAATTCAAGAGTAATTAAGCATACCTAACTCACTTACCAACCTAGAAAAGGTGGATTCATCCAGTGGCTTGGTAAAAATATCTGCAAGTTGCTTCTCACTTGGAACAAAATGTAACTCTACAGTACCATTCATTACATGTTCCCTTATGAAATGGTACTTGATGTCTATATGCTTTGTCCTTGAATGTTGCACTGGATTTTCAGTGATGGCAATTGCACTTGTGTTGTCACAGAAAATAGGAATCCTTTCAACTTGCAAACCATAGTCTAGCAATTGATTTTTCATCCATAAAATCTGTGCACAGCAACTGCCAGCAGCAATATATTCAGCTTCAGCTGTAGAAGCAGAAACTGAATTTTGCTTTTTACTGAACCAGGACACAAGCTTGTCTCCTAAAAATTGACAGGTTCCTGTTGTGCTTTTTCTATCAATTCTGCAACCTGCATAATCTGCATCTGAATAACCAGTTAGATCAAAACCAGAATCTCTAGGATACCAAATGCCAAGGTTTGGTGTTCCTTTGAGATATCTGAAAATTCTTTTAATAGCTATCAAATGACACTCTCTAGGATCAGCCTGAAATCTAGCACACAAACATGTAGCAAACATTATATCTGGCCTACTGGCTGTTAAGTACAGAAGTGAGCCAACCATGCCTCTATAACTTGAAATATCCACAGTCTTTTCAGTGGTGTTTAGTTCAAGCTTTGTTGCAGTGGCAATGGGAGTTTTTGCAGATGTGCAATCCATTAGATCAAACTTCTTTAAAAGATCAAAAATATATTTAGTTTGACTAATGAATATTCCATCACTAACTTGCTTAACTTGTAAACCAAGAAAGTAAGTTAGTTCTCCCATCATACTCATTTCATACTTGCTTTGCATCAGTTTGGCAAACTTTTTACAAAGTTTCTCATCTGTAGAGCCAAAAATAATATCATCTACATAAATTTGAACAAGTATGCTAGAGCCATTCACATTTCTGAAAAATAAAGTTTTATCTACAGTACCTCTTGTGAAGTGATTTTCCAAAAGGAACTTTGATAAAGTGTCATACCAGGCTCTAGGTGCTTGCTTCAGTCCATAAAGTGCATTCAGTAGATAATAGACATACTCTGGGAAATTTGGATCTTCAAAGCCAGGAGGTTGACTTACATACACTTCTTCCTCCAAATCTCCATTCAGAAAGGCACTTTTGACATCCATTTGATAGACCTTGAAATTGGCATGGGCTGCATAGACTAAGAAGATTCTGATGGCTTCAAGTCTTGTAACAGGAGCAAATGTTTCATCAAAATCTATCCCTTCTTGCTGATAATAGCCTTTAGCAACCAATCTTGCTTTGTTCCTTACTACTATGCCATTTTCATCCATCTTGTTTCTGAATACCCATTTGGTGTCTATTAGATTCTTTCCTTTAGGCTTGGGTACCAGCTTCCATACTTTATTCCTTTCAAATTGGTTTAGCTCCTCTTGCATAGCTAAAATCCAATCAGGGTCTGATAAGGCTTCTTCTACCTTCTTTGGTTCTTCCTTAGACAGGAAGCTGCTGTATAGACATTCTTCTTGAGTTGCTCTCCTGGTTTGAACTCTGGAAGAAACATCACCAATAATCAGTTCAAAGGGGTGATCTTTTGTCCATTTTCTTGGTTGAGGTAGATTAGCCCTAGATGAAGAGACCTCAATGTTGTCTTGATGTGTGATTGAGTTTTGATTGCTAGAAACTCCCCCTGAGTTTGTGGATCTTTGATTTGAGATTGGGGTGCTTTCTATGGGTGATCTGCCTTGACTTCCTGCTCCTTTTGATAACCCAACGGATGGTGAATTTTGAGTACCGACGGATGAGGCAGGTTGTCTTCCGACGGATAATACAGATTGCCTTCCGACGGATGAAGCATTATGTAACTCGATAGATGTTGAGTTTTGTGCTTCATTTGTAGTAAATTTGTCTGCATTATCCTTAGACACTGTTTCTTGATCACTCTCATCATCACTTTCATCACTGACCATCTCAATATTGTCGAATTTGAGGCTCTCATGGTAATCTCCATCTTTTAGTCCTTCAATCTTTTTATCATCAAACATAACATGTATAGATTCAACAACAATGTTGGTTCTTAGATTGTAGACTCTATATACTTTACCAACAGCATATCCAACAAAAATTCCTTCATCTGCTTTAGCATCAAACTTCCCATTTTGATCAGTTTGATTTTCAGAATATAGCATTTACAGCCAAAGACATGAAGAAAGTTCAGAGTTGGCTTCTTGTTCTTGAACAATTGATAAGGTGTCTTGCATTTTGCTTGATTAATCAGAGAGATGTTCTGAGTGTAGCATGCAGTGTTGACAGCTTCAACCCAGAAATATGTTGGTAATTTTGATTCTTCAAGCATTGTCCTTGCAGCTTCAATAAGAGATCTATTTTTTCTTTCCACTACTCCATTCTGTTGTGGAGTCCTTGCTGCTGAAAACTCATGCAAGATCCCATTTTCCTCACAGAATGCTCTCATGGCATAGTTCTTGAACTCAGTTCCATTGTCACTCCTGATTCTTCTAACTTTGAAATCAGGATGATTGTTAACTTGCCTTATGTGATTGATGATGATTTCACTAGCTTCATCTTTGGACTTTAGGAAATAGGTCCAAGAAAACTTTGAGAAATCATCTACAATTACTAGGCAAAATCTTTTCTTTGAGATTGACAATACATTGACTGGTCCAAACAAATCCATGTGAAGCAGTTGCAGAGGTTCTTCAATTGCTGAATCAAGTTTCTTCTTGAATGATGCTTTAATTTGCTTCCCCTTTTGGCAGGCATCACACAGTCCATCCTTTGTAAACTCCACCAGAGGAATGCCTCTAACCAGCTCTTTCTTTACCAGCTCATTCATGGTCTTGAAGTTCAAATGGGATAGCTTCTTGTGCCATAGCCAACTTTCATCTTGACTTGCTTTACCGAGAAGACAAGTTACAGATTCTGCTTTAGTTGAGTTGAAGTCAGCTAGATACACATTTTCTCTTCTCACACCAGTGAGAACCACTTTGTTGTTTTGATTATTAATCACAACACAGGTTTCTTTGTTGAAGGTTACTGAGTTGCCTTTATCACAAAGCTGGCTAATACTCAACAGATTGTGTTTGAGACCATCCACTAAGGCAACTTCTTCAATGATGACATTGTCCTTTGAAATCAAGCCATATCCCACAGTATAACCTTTGCTGTCATCTCCAAAAGTGATACTTGAGCCAGCTCTCTCTTCAAACTCTGTGAGCAGGGTAGAATCACCAGTCATGTGTCTTGAACAACCACTATCCAAGTACCAAAGATTCCTTCTGTTTCCCTGCACACATCAAAATCAAATCAAGTTGATTTTGGTACCCAAGTTTCCTTGGGTCCTGCCTTGTTAGCTTTCTTCTTCTGTTTCTTAGGTCTTAACTCATTTGACTTAGGAATTTCAGATTCTTCCTTAGTCATTTGGGTTGGGCCTTTGAAACCACTAGATGCAACAGAATTATTATGCATGTTATGGCTAACAGGAAATGGCATGCTTGGTGCAAACATGTTATTCCAGTAAGGCATGCTAAATGGCATTTGAGGCATATTGTATGCAGCATAATATGGATTAGGTGCAAATGGCATATTAGCAAACTGTGCATTCATGTTCTGTATAGGCATAACATTAACAGGCATAGGAGGCATGGCATTCATGTTAGAGAATTGAGGCTGAACAGACATGGGAGTAGGCATGGCAGATTTGCAATTAACAGACAAATGATTTACACTGCCACATTTGACACAGATTTTTCTAGGAGCATATTTGTCAGGTGTGTAGTTATTATGTTTGTTAATCCCTACTTTACCATTCCTATTGTTTTTCCTTTTAGTCTCTGTTTTTACCTCTATCTTCTCAAGTCTATCACTCAACTGTTTGACAGTCATGTGACCAACATTAGCCTTCTTCCCTTTCTTGGCTTGACTTGACTCCCCTGAAACAAAGTTCTTGGAAACAGACCCATACTTTTCATTTAGCTTGGTTAATTTGGCTTTGCTAATGGGTTTGCTCACAGCCGACGGATGAGGATTTTTATCATTCGACGGATAACACATTTTGTTATCCGACGGATAGTCCTCATCATCCGTCGAGTCTACATCTGTCAGCAATCCATCTACCAAAATAGGTTCTAGTTTCTCCTTATTCTTTTTCCAGGCTTCATCACAAAAGGACTCAATTCCTTGAACCTTGGTGATTTGAGCATGAACATCTCTGGATGTTTTCCATACTTTAATCACCTCATGTTCATGATCGAGCTGCTTCTTTAAAATTTCTTCCTTTTTCAAGGACTCAGTTAATTCCTCAGCAATTCTACACTCAATTTTTAGTTTCTCAAACTCAACAAACTGAGACTCAAGCACATTATTCCTCTCACTCAAAAACAAGTTGTTTTCTTTGATTTTAGCATTTTCTTTAGTGAGGGACTTAAGTATAACACGCAAATGATACAATTCTGTAGACATGTCATTTATTGCATCATTATACTGAGCTTTAGATAAATGTGCAAGGTTTGTAGTAATTACCTGATTGCTTGAGGAACTTGTCTCTATTTTATCTGACTTGGCCATAAGGGCTAGATTGACATAGCTGACATCCTCATCTTCATCCAAACCATCAGCTGCCCAGTCATTCTCTTGTGTAATAAAGGCCCTTTCCTTCTGTTTGAGTAAATCAAAATATTTTTGCTTATAATCCACCGACTCAAATCTTTTCTTACTGGAATCTGACTTTCTACACTCATTTGCAAAATGCCCTGCCAAGCCACATTTGAAACACTTGAATTTTGATTTATCCACCATGTTTCTATTTGGCTTGGCAGCTCCAAAGTTCTTCTTGAACTTGAGCTTGGAAAATCTTCTTGAAAGGAATGCTAGGTGCTCATCAATGTCCTCCATGTCATCTTGACTCAAAGAATCTTCACTTTCTGCAGCTAGCCCTTTACCCTTGCTTTCACAGGCCTTTGAAGTTGATTCCACAGCTTCCATCTTCACTTCCTTCTCCTTTTCCAGTTCAGCCACTAGTGCAATGGATCCTCCTTTCTTCTTTCCTCTCTCCATTCTTTCATCCTGCTCTATTTCAAGCTCATAGGTCTTCAGAATGCCATACAGTCTCTCCAAAGTAAACTCCTTATAATCTTGTGAGTTTCTCAATGAGACTGTCATTGGTTTCCATTCCTTTGGAAGAGATCTGAGAAATTTCAGATTGGAGTCTTTAGTCTGATAGACTCTTCCATGCAATTTAAGAGCATTTAGTAGCTTTTGGAATCTACTAAAAATGTCAGTGAGTGACTCACTTTCTTCATTGTGAAAATGCTCATATTGCTGAATCAGGAGCTGCATTTTATTTTCTCTTACTTGCTCAGTACCATCACAGATTATCTGTATTGTGTCCCAAACTTCCTTGGCAGTCTTGCAGTTGATGATGTTATCAAACATATCTGCATCAACACCATTGAACAGAATGTTCATGGCCTTTTTATCTTTCCTGACTTGTTCAAGATCAGGATCCGACCATTTATGCCTTGGCTTTGGAACTGATGGTTCATTTCCTGTTGCAGCTCTCATTGGAACATGAGGGCCTCTTTCTATGTAGTCCACATAGGCCTCATCTTGAGAAAGCATATGAAGATGCATCTTTACCTTCAATGATGGTAATTATCTTTATCAAGAAAAGGAATCTTGACTCCAACATCTTTCTTGTTCATCTTGCTGAATTGTTTTGATCTTTAAACTCTTTGTAGATTAAGAGCTTCCTCTGATACCACTTGTTAGTCCCTTAACAATATAGCAAGAATTACAGAACGGGGGTTGAATGGAATTCTTGAACTTTTTCTTTAAGATAAAAATGTTCAACTCGATTATAGATATATTTGTTTTGATTAGCACAATGCGGAATATAAACTTTAATGAATCAAAACAAGAGTAATTAAAAACAAGAGTCTTTAAAACTTTCTAGTAGATTTAAACAATTCCACCATAGATATATTTGATATATCAAGAGAACTCTGTGTGCAGAAATGCTCACAGCTGCTTATACAAAATAGAACTACTAAGAACACAATAAATGCTAAAGATAGTGCTTACAAAGATTTCTCTGTATTTGTTTCTTAGCTCTCTTAGTTATTTTTCTATTTTCTACTCTCTTGGTTTATATATTACCAAGATTAAAAAGTCAAAAGAACTGAATAAATATAAAATCTAATAGTCTTGATCTTTGCTGCTTTTCGTCCTCTATTACCCAGTTAACGGGCTTCCACAGTGTGTTTGTATCCATCTCGACGGCTGTGTGTCAGCTTTCACTGTTCAACTGATGTTTGAATCTTGATATTATCATCCGTCGACTTTCAGATCATCCGTCGATGACTTACTTGATCATCCGTCGACTGCTATTTTAAACATCCGTTGAAAGTCATTTGATCATCCGTCGAAGCTTTGTTAAGCATCCGTTGATAGCTATTTTGGCACTTGACTTCATTTCACTTATACAGAATTACAAGACATTGCTTATGTACAGTTAATCAACCTATTCTGCATATCTAGTTAAAGTCAACATGACTTATATACTACTCCAGATTCTGTACAAAGGTGTATACAATACTGTGCTACAAACTCATTATTACATAAGCTACTCACTCGATGGATACTAATTTACTCATCCGTCGGGGCTAAAATGAGTTATCCGTCGGGACTATAATTCTTATCCGTCGAGTGCTACATTATTTCACTAAGTAAAATCTACTTAGATGTTTTGTTTAGGTACTCATCAAGTGCACAACATATTCACAACAGCGGGTGTGCACCTACCTAAATTCAAGTTTCTCAATGAATCAAAGCCACTGGACTCAAGTACCACTGAAGTCCTAACACCGGTAAACTCAGGCCTAGCAAGGCCTCACCAAAACTCACGTAAAACAAACTATACTTATGGTGAAAAATCTGCTACTTAGTGCCTAGTGATCCTCCTTCCACCTTAACTCCCAACTTAACACCAAAACCAACAATCAAGCCAATAAATCTAAACTAAAATGTACACAACCATACTGACTATCATTTTATGGGAATTACGATAAAAAATCTAGCCATATAAGTCATTTACCAAGGCAAGAACAGAGAGCATAGAAGAGCAGATTTTACATATGTGATTTTAAGCAAAATTTCAAACTAAAAATACATGGTCTCAACTTGATGGCTACTAAATTTGATCATGAATTATCAAGGCACATAACATACTAGAATTTCAGAGCAAAAACTATGGCATGCATTGCACAAAAACTCTAATTTAAGTCACATAACATATTCGTCCGAAATATCACTTATATCATGACATGCAAGTACTAACTTCAATTTTTATCGTAAAAATCATGGCATGCAAGGATGGAAACTTTGTGAAATACATTTTAAAAGATCAGAGTTTCTTTGAAAGCCACATGCAAAGTCTCTTTTTAAAGAAAAACCAACTAACACAATGAAATCCATTCGGCTCCTTGGGAGTCAATGCCGAATGCTTGAGGTCAAGATCATGGCTTGAAAATAGAAGCAAAACACTTCGTCAAGACCATATCTTGCTCAAGTTTTATGAGCCATATTGAGTTCAACTCTAGATTCATAAGAATCAAAGTTAAAACCCTTGACTTTAACCACATACAACTAAGAAACTAACCGCAAATGAAGATATAGCACTAAGTGAAGATGACCTTGCTTAGATTAGTTGAAAGGTGTAAAAAAATGAAGAAATGTGGAAGAAAATGAAATGGGTGGGGAGAGTTTTAGGTGCGGCCGAGAGGGAGTATGCAGAGGAGAGAATGAAGTGGTGTGTGTGCTGAGAGAAATGATGTGAGATTGAGTGTTTTAGCTAGCTTTTGTTTCATCCAAGTAATAAGTGGAGTTTGTTTTTACCATTCTATCCTTCTTCTACTACTAGCAAGTTTTGCATGCAGGGTTTGTTTGGGTCATTTAGTGGTTAAATGGAGTTAGTGGAGGGTGAAAGGTCGGTCTTACCCTTGATTTCTATTTGGGTGGAATTTGCATGCAAGGGTACACTTGTAATTCAATAACTATCAGAAGTATGATTAAAAAAGAATGAGTTTTAGTAATTAAAATATAAATTCATAAATCACAAGATTAATACCATAAATACTATAAGATTTAAGAAGTTTAATAAAATTATTTTCAAAAATTCGGACAAATATTAAAAGAGTTTTCTAACATTATCACACTAATAAATAAGCCATGTAAAATATAATTAACACATTATAAATCACACAAGCAATTGCAAGTAATTTGACTCTCCTCAATATTAGAATATAATTTATCGCCTAATTGCAACTATTCAAATATCACTAAATCGCGAGAATCTCAATTATTATTTAATCGCGTAGTCGCAACTATTCATATATCATCAAATCGCGCTACTTATTTAATCGCGTAACGAAAATCTTACTCGCGTACAAAAGTTATACGCTTCAAATATTCCAGCAACATTCGCAATGCCATACAACAAAATTATACACAATATATAACGAACCACATAATTGGCATTTATCACAGAATATTTATGAATATATATATCGTACTTATAAAATAGTTCAAATATTCACCGGTTGTCACAGGAATGTCAAGGTAGGTGTTAATAAGAAAGGAAATTATGTAATCCCTCCTAATACACCTAGAAAGACCTGTTCAAACTATGGTAGCACTAATCATCTTGCTAATTCTTGCAAGAAGAATAAAAAGATAAATATTGTTCCTTCCAAATCAGAGTTTAGGAATAGAAAAGTTAGATATAAACCACAGAGTCCTTGTTTTCATTGTGCTAGTGTTTGGCATTCTATTTATACATGTAAAGAGTATCACAGTTTTTATTATGATTATTATAAATTGAAACCCTCTTTAATTAAAGCAAAATCTATTTTTGCATGTATAAATACTGATAGTAAGGATATTAACATAAACTCTGATAAAAAGTATTCTGCTGCATAAGTTAACAAAATTAAAATGGCCCAAGGATCCAAGCAAGTTTGGGTCCTTAAAAACACTAACTGATTCAAATTACTGATTGCAGGGTGACCAAAGGAGAAGGCTGGCCCCAGCGTTTCTTATGGAGATGGCAACTTAGGAAAAATCTAGGGATATGGTAAAATCAAAATTGGAAATGTCATCATTGATAATATAGCTCTAGTTGCAGGACTCAAGCATAATCTGATTAGTGTGAGTCAAATCTGTGACAGAGGTTACCATGTCAATTTTTATAAGAAGCATTGTGAAATTGTCAGTAGGTCTGATGGCAAGATCGCATTGACTGGTGTAAGGCATGATGGTTTATATGAATCCAGGGTCTCCACAAATATTGATGAATCAGAAGTTTTTTTATTGAATAGGGCGTCTGTGGAAGACAACTGGAACTGGCATAGAAGACTTTCTCACCTCAACTTCAATAATATCAATAAACTTGTGAGGAAAGATCTTGTGTGAGGATTGCCCAATGCAGTTTTTACTCCTGATGGCTTAAGTGACTCATGCTAGAAAGACAAGCAAAGGAAAACTTCTTTTAAGAGTAAAACTGAATCCTCAATTCTTGAACCATATCATCTACTTCATATTGATCTCTTTGGTCTAGTGAATATTATGTCAATTTCCAAGAAGAGGTATGCACTCGTAATTGTTGATGGATATACAAGATACACATGGGTGTATTTTCTGCACACCAAGGATGAATCTTCATCCATTCTTCTTGAGCATGTGAGGGAGCTGGAAAAAAGAACAACATACAATGTGAAGATCATCAGAAGTGATAATGGTACTGAATTCAAGAATGGTTCTAAGGAAGAGTTCTGCAAACTTAAGGGGATAAAACAAGAGTTTTCTGCTCTTGGAACTCCACAAAAAATGGATTTGTTGAAAGAAAAAATAGAACTCTGATAGAAGCTACAAAAACCATGCTAGAAGAAGCAAGATTGCCTACCTACTTGTGGGCCGAGGCTGTGTAAACTGCTTTCTTTATATAAAATGTAACATTGATCAACAAGCATGGAAAAACACCATTTGAGATGGTCTAGGGAAAGAAGCCAAATTTGATACTTTCATATTTTTGGTTGTAAGTGTTTTGTTCTCAAAACTCATCCGGAGCAGCTGATCAAGTTTGATCTAAAAGTTGATGAAGGAATTTTTGTGGGATATCCATTGTCCATAAAAGCCTTCAGAGTTTACAATCTAAAAACAAAAACAGTCATGAAATCTATATATGTATCTTTTGATGACAAGAAGATAACAGGTCTAGAAGATGCAGATGACCATGACAAATTGAGATTTGAAAATGAAGCACCTTATGCTGAACTTTTAAATCCTGACTCTGATACAGTAATTCCTGATATCACTAAAAGCTATGAGGTTCCACATAACAGTGGAAATACTTCTAACACTGAAGCATATGTTGAGGGGGGGGGCAACATGACTCACATCCAGAGACTACTACAAGTGATTCAACTCAAGGAACATCAGAAGAAAGATAATCAGACTCATCTTCCTCAAACTCTGATGAGTCAAATACTAATAAAAAAGGGAATACTGATTTAGGGGGAACATCAGGAAATAATAGTGGTACTAATCAAAGAAATAACAGAGAGTTCATAGATCAAGGGGAAGGTTCATCTTCTAGGAGTCAGCTTCCATCTGCAAGAAAATGGTCCAAGTCACACACACCTGACTTAATCATTAGAAACCCTGACAGTGGTGTAAGAACAAGGAAAGCCACTTATAATGAATGTCTATACCATTCTTTTCTATCTCAAACTGAACCTAAGAAGGTTGAAGAAGCTCTGCAAGATGCTGACTGGGTCACAACAATGCAAGATGAGCTCAATGAATTTGAAAGGAACAAAGTTTAGACTCTTGTGCCAAGACCAAAGAACAGATTTGTAGTTGGCACAAAGTGGGTGTTCAGAAACAAAACTGACAGTGAGGGCATTATCATAAGGAATAAAGCAAGACTGGTTGTAAAGGGTTACTCACAACAAGAAGGCATTGATCATGATGAGATATTTGCTCCAGTTGCAAGGCTTGAGGCAATTAGAATCTTTCT
The DNA here is from genome assembly GCF_009905375.1 of Apium graveolens. Lineage (NCBI taxonomy): Eukaryota > Viridiplantae > Streptophyta > Magnoliopsida > Apiales > Apiaceae > Apium > Apium graveolens. The sequence continues at coordinate 17,086,786 of NC_133655.1, read as the reverse complement.
TGCCTATGCTGCTCACAAGAAGTTTAAGGTGTTCCAAATGGATGTGAAGAGTGCATTCTTAAATGAAGAACTCGAAGAGGAAGTTTATGTTGAACAGTCTCCAGGCTTCATTAATCCAAAGTATCCAGATCATGTATGCTTAATGGATAAGCACTCTATGGACTGAAACAAGCTCCAAGGGCCTTGTATGAAACACTTGCTCTATTTCTGCTAGAGAGTGGTTTCACAAGAGGTACAATTGAAAAAAATTCTCTTTAATAAATACTATGGTAATGACTTGTTATTGGTACAGATATATGTTGATGATATTATTTTTGGATCTACTAATGATAAAGTCTGTAAGAGATTTGCAAAGCACATGCAGTTCAGGTATCAATTGAGTATGATGGGATAACCGAGTTACTTTCTGGGGTTACAAGTTAAATAGAATGATGAAGGAGTCTTCATAAATCAATCCAAATATACCAAAATCTACTCAAAAAATTTGGAATGGAAGACTGCTCAACTGCATCAACTCCCATGGCCACTGCAACCAAGTTAGATTTAAATACTAGTTCTTCAGTAGATATAACTAACTACAGAGGTATGATTGGTTCACTCCTATATCTGACTGCTAGTAGACCTGATATCATGTATGCTACCTGTCTCTGTGCAAGGTTCCAAGCTGATCCTAGAGAACCTCATCTATTAGATGTGAAAATAATTTTTAAGTATCTCAAAGGCACCATTAAGCTGGGATTATGGTATCCTAGAGATTCAGATTTTAAGCTAATTGGATATTCAGATGCTGATTTTGCAGGATGAAAAATAGACAGGAAAAGTACTTCTGGAAGCTGCCAATTTTTTGATGTCAGATTGGTTTCTTGGTATAGCAAGAAACAAAAGTCAATTTCCACATCAACTGCAGAAGCAGAATACATTGCTGCAGGAAGCTGTTGTGCTTAGATTCTATGGATGAAGAATCAGCTACTGGATTATGGGTTAGACTATTCTTCTATTCCTATATATTGTGATAATCAAATTGCTATTGCAATGACAGGAAATCCAGTGCAGCGTTCAATGACTAAACACATCAGCATTAGGTACCATTTCATAATGGAACATGTGGAAGAAGGTACAATGGAATTGGTCTTTGTTCCAACAAATCAGCAAGTAGCAGATATATTCACCAAGCCTCTCTGTTAAGCTACATTCACAAGATTGGTGAATGAATTGGGAATGATATCAGGACAATTCTCAAACTCTGATAATTAAGATTGCTGATATTTTTGAAGCATGGTATCTTATTATGTGTCAGTACTTGTTAGATACTGATTGTTGTGCTAAATGTTGATACCATGATAACATGCAATGATGCTAAATGATCTTATGTGAAAACTACATGTTGAACTGCTGATTATGCATACATGCTCTGTTATTAGTTAAACTTGCTTTGACTAATAGATTATGTCATTAGTTGGTAAATCCTGATAGTTGTGATTACATACTGATAATGGTCAAAGTTTGATTGACTATTTTTATGAAGATATTGCTCAAGTCAGTATTGTAATTACAGGATTGAAGTTAGCCACTGATGGGTAATTTTTCATGGTTATAGATGTTTACATGTTGAGTAAGGATATGAAACACATTCATTTAATGCATAACTTTATTCCCGGGAACTGTGCATACAGTAACATACGCTTACATGATTACTTTTACAGTCAATCGTATATTGCCACTTGTCCCATTAAACTGAATTATGACTAAATTAGTAGAGACAAGTGTTGTATAAAATCAATGTTTGATTTTAGATAATACTTTACTTATCTTCATTATTTTCTCTCTGCTACTTTACCCTTCTCAAAGCTGTAAACTCTGAAACCCTACACACTATTCAAAAATATTTCTTGAAAAATTAACCATGACTTCACTTGCTGCTTCTTAATGATTAATGAAAATGTTTTTACCTTCTTTGATTCTTTAAGTGAATGACTATTTTTTTACTTTCTTGTGTGTGCTTGAATGCCTTTAACTGTTTATATGCAAATCAGTACTATATGCTTAATTTCAGATGTTTTTAATAGTGCATGTGAATAAAATAATCTCTATTTAAGTTCATGTGATCATTCAGTACATATTAAGCACATTACAGGAGGTAACTGTTGTTAAAGAAGAAATTTATGAAAGATTTATTCTTAGCCAATGAAGATTATTATCTTTGAGTGTAACTGACTATCTAAAATGTCTTTTCAAGACATACTTTTGAGAATTTCTTTTTCTATTCAAGAAAGTTGTTCACACTCATTTCTGAAAGTAACACATTTTATATCTTAAATTTCTTCTCACAACTGAAACACTTGAATCATTTTCTCAAATGTTGCCAAAAATCAAGTGACATAATTCTTGAATTGTGCTCACCACTTAGAAACAACATTAAGTTGGTTAGAGACTACTTGTTGAGGTAGATCTTAATGGTACTAACAGAGACATAGGGTTTCATCAGTTTTTATTGAAGACTCTGTGAAATCTTTCAAAAAACATATTCAAGTGTTAGTTCTTTGCAAGAAGAACAAGGTTTGAGATCATGATACATGACAGTAACCTGATCAAATCCTCTCCAATTCAAATGGAGGTTGTCATTATTGATGAACAACAACTGTCATAACCAAAGTATTAACTGTGAGCTTAATTGTGGATTCACAAGGTATAAATAATGTTATTACTTTATCAGCATTTATTCTAAATACTGATTTAGTCTTTTCAGCATTTTTTTCATAATATAAATTCTGTTGGTATGATTAATTCTAGACCGTATTTAAGGACTACCTCTAGTTGTATGACCACATATCACCCTTCTTTAGCCACCTTTTATTTCTATAGGACAATCTTTCTGAGCCTTTTTCTATGAGATGTGTGAAAAGATGGAAAGAAAAACATAATTCAAGAGAGGCAGGATCCTTCCTGGCAAAAGGAGAGGTAATGAGAGATAGGATTTAGTAATCCTTGGGAGGAAGCTCTGACTATTAAAAGTCTTGCGATGTGTGGTGTGAGAAGTAATGAGACTACTTTAAAAGAATAGAGAGATTAAGTTTTATCTGCTATATGTTTTTAGGTGCTCAGAGTACTAAAGAAATAGATGTTGAAAAATAGTATGTTAAATCTCAAGTAAACTTTGATTTACCAAAGGCTTTTAATCTCCCTGCAAGTCTAAGTACTGATACTTTCTTGCAGTCCATACATTCTACTATTCCACCACATGAGATAATCCCTATCTTTATTGAAAAACAATCCATTTACTCTACTTTACCATCACCTGAGATAATCCCTATTGTTGCTGAAGATGTAGTAGCATAATAGTCCATTCATAAAGTTTCATCCATTTCAGAACCACCAGAGCATTCTACAGGAACTGAGGTCCTGAAAATTAATCTCGAAGCTGCAATTCATTTATCTACAATACTTGAAGATGCGGAGTTAACTACTGAAGGTGTGGAAGCTTCTGAAGCTACTGGATCACATACTGCACCAATTTTTAATTATATTCTACATGCTGAAGCCGGTGAAGAAGTTCAACAATTAGTGCAAAATCTAGTTGCTATTGAAGAATCTAATGATGGTAAAGAAGCTAACATTTCTAATGCTATTATAGATCCTGCGGATGATCTTTTGTTCCCTGAAGATATGCCTATGCATGTGAGACAACAGAAAATAAAAGAGTTAGATGCTAAGAAGAAGCATGATTATTTTGATAATCTCTGGAATGTTCACTGGAAAGATGATACATATCCTATTTCCAGAACACAAGCTGTTTCACATCTAGAAACAGCAGAATAGAAGATTACAAATCTAGATATGTTGAATCATCTGAAAGCATCAAATTTAGTTCTCAGATCCTTACACACAGATCAAGAAGCAACTACTACTCAAATCAATCAGATCAAGGAATCATTAATTGCTTCAAAGATGACTACTCATCAGGAAATTCAAAAACAAATTACACCAATAGTTGTCTAGAAAACTGTAATTGAAGCCGGTCAAGCTAGATTGGAAGCTAAACAAGCTTAAATTTATGATCAACTTATAGAAGTACAGAATTCAATAGAGCTGATTCTTTCTCTACTGCTCGGTGATGATGCCAAAAAAGGGGAGATATTGTTAAATCTAAATGCAGACAGCTGAAATTGATAGGTTCTGATGATGAAAATCCTGATGAAGGTAATAAGGGGGGACAAAAGGATAGTGAAAGGAGAAGAGGTGAAGAGCTAGTTGGAGTTAGTGGTTCATCAAAAGTAATCACTAGATTTCAATATAGACAAGGTGAAGAGAGTAAGAGGAATGAAAGAAGAGTAGAAGATTTGACTGTGACTACAAATATGCAACAATCTTTACAAGTCACAACTGCTGCTAATGAAGACTAAGGCATTCTGGAGATAGAAGCTGGTGCTGAAGCAAGTCACTATCTTCAAACTTTGAAAGTAAAAGGAAGAAAGACAACTCTGTTTTACAAGGATCAAAATATTTAATTATTTGACTCTGAGGTGAGTAGAAGAATCTTTATAAGAGAAAATCCCGGAGTTGATCTTAAACAGCTAAGGCAAATGGAGGAAGACTTGAAATATTCCATGAAGACAACAGATCATGATATTGCTGTTATTTATCAAGTACTTAATGAAGATGATCCTTCTAACATACCAACCAGAGGTTTACTTATAAGGGAAATCAGTCAGGCAGAAGATTTCAAATCATAAGTTATTGTAACTGCTGACAAGTAGCTTAAAGGAAAAGAGAAGATATGAGAGAAGTCAAAGATTTTAAAGTCTAAAGCCAAAGCTGTTGTAAAGAAGAAAATAGTATCTAAGGAAACTAAATCTCAAATACCGATAGATCCAATCTATATAGTAGTTCAAGCTTATGATACTAAAGAAAAATGTGAAGAAGAAGAAGAAATCAGCCAAGCTCACCAAAGAAGGAAGATTTATGGAGCTTTCTGAGTGGAAGAACTGGAATTAACCTCTGACATTGCTCAAGTTAAAGAAGCAGTTCAGAAAGAAGAGTAAAGTCTGATATTCACTAAAGCAAGATTGAATATGCATACTTGATTCCTGTATTTAGATAGTTTTGACATCATCAATTGGAACTTGTCCATATTTCCATAATGAACAAGTTGGGAAGATTGTTAGGAGCAGTTGATGATATCAAGCAGAAACTATCAGAAGTTCACATCAGAACTTATATCAACGGATGATGATGATGTCAACGGATGATGATATCGACGGATGATTATGTCAACGGATGATGTAATCAATATTTGTCATATCAGTTGATCTTCAATAAGAAAAAGGAAACAGGAACTCAAGGCAGTGAGGGACTTTATCTCAGAAGCATTGTATAGGTTTCCTTATTGTTGATTGTATAGGATTTTTTAAACATTGTGTAGTTGTGCTCTATATAAAGTACCGATTAGGTTCATGCTATAAGCATTGCGACATTGTTATCTCTTTCGCATAACCTAACAGCTCTCAAGGATATTTGTTCATCCTTTCGAGATAGTACGTTTGTAATAAGTTTTTATCGGTTAATATCAAAACTGTTGATTCTGTTGAAGCTTTGTCAAATTGATTGTATTAACTGTATTCACCCCTTCTACAGTTGATTAAGGGCCTAACATATGAGGACCTAATAAGCCTTGTATGATCCTTGTATAGCCTTACTTTAGCCTAAATCATCCAAGAAAACAAGATCCAGAAATTTAGTTCTTGGAAAGCACTATTCATCATCACTTTTGATGATTTCTTAGAAAAGATTGGAATGTAATTAAAGGCTTAAACTTCTAGTAAGTGTCTAACTAATCATGAAGAAGCTTAGATAATTACCTTGCAAAATAACATGAAGTGGAGCTTGGCTTTGGATTTTTTGTTTCTTGTTTTCTTGATAAAGCTGTTAGGATGAAACACGCGCCAATTTTACACGCAAGTATACGCATTCGCAAGTAATATATAATTCTTTCTAGTTCATTCCCACAGAGACTGGTTTATGTTAAGTTCAATTTATGCACTTATGCAACAATGGTATGGTTATTATTCAATGCTAAGATGATAACAAGTTGAGATTGTTTGTAACTAAGGAATTATACTACCTAAAATTAACTAAGAGAATTAAGGTTAAATTACTTATATGGCACAAACATGGGATCCTAACTTCATTAATACTTCATTCACAGTCATTGTTCTTTAACCTTAGCATGTAATGATGATGAAAACTAATCAGGTAACACGAAACTAGTAAATGCCAACTTTCGTTGCACGAATACCTTACTTCCAGACATCCACAAAAGAGATAGAAGCTGAATAGACACCAATTATATTGAGACCCTATATGTCTATAGAATTCGACAATATAACGGTTTAAAGCACAAGTTATCTATCATAATTACATAGGGCAAGTAAGATGGTTAAAATTACCTACAAATCATGCATAATAAATACATGAACCTATGCTAGCATGGCAAGTTCTAAACCTCTCTATTCACTTTCACTTTAATAGAGATTAACATGCTATCTTATAAGTTTGCGACGCTCATTAGACGAATAAGCACAACCAATACTAGGATATAATAAAATCACCACACACTAAGATATCGAAACAAATTAACTATTGAAATCCATAAGTAAATCCGCTAGAACCCCATGATAACGATTAGCCCATAACCGAACTCATCATTACCGTGGGTTCCGATGAAAGCATGGTATAATAAACTAAGTCTTTATAAACTAAATAATAATTAATGTACGTAATCAAGAGTAATAGGTTCAACAAACAAGAAAACAAGCATCCAAAATTACAACTTAAACAAAGAATCACATGAATAAACTAGATCCTCTTCGCCTTCATTGTATTTATGCTCCTAGGTCTTCTCGACATCTTCTCCTTAGTCTATGTTATGAAAAACATCTTTAGATAGTCTTTATATAGCAGCCCAAATCGTCCAAGAGCCCAGCAAATCGATCTTCTATTCAAATCAGGATTCCTGGTCCCAGTGCGGGCGCGCTGTAATACTGACCAACCGGCGCGGCCACCCTAAAGTTGGGCGCGGCCGCGCTGACCTTCTGGAAAAAAATATTATTTCTTCTTTACTTTCTTGCAGTTGCTGGCTTCTTGTGCAACTTGACCTAGGCTCCATTCCTGACACTCTTCAAGCATAAAATCATGTAAAATCTAGCCCTTCTTCCTATCTATGCCCTGAAATGCAAAACACTACAAAACATAAATAACTTGAGTACAAAACACCAATTCGAGCCTTTATAGAGCATTCTAAGTGGACATAAATGTCCTTTACAAAAGCCGAGAGGAATGATGAACAAGGGAGAAAAAATGCTTCTAGTTTGTGTTTTGTTAAATGTGTGGTGATTTAAGCCTTGGTTAACCTAACCTTGGCTTAATCAAGGTTAATTTACTTTTCCACAAATCATCCAAGCAAAATATCTATTACTTATGCTTACATCATCATTCATGTTTCATCTCCTTGCCACTTATCAATTCCTTGTGGCTTGATGACATCATCTTACTCTAATCCTCTTGATTAATACTTGATTTTTTGGTTAATCTCTTTGTTATTTGCATAAGCTTGATCCTTGGTCGCTTATATATTTTCCAGTTCGCTTAACTCTCGTTCTCGTTGTTCGTTTGAGGGATCATATCCGGTATTTTATTACTCGGGCTATCCTGAACCTTTCTTAATATTTTATATTCCTTTAATGATCCTTTATTAAAATCCTTAAATGAGTTCCTTTTAATCATGTTACCTTATGCTTAATTCTTTCGGTATCTGGTGGATTTTCGGGAAAAATCAAAGTGTTCGAATTCAAATTCTGATGACCTTTACATACACTTATTGTGGCGCCCTCCAAACCCGGGTCAGAAGTTTGGGGTCCACAACACACACACATACCATATATATAAACCTGCTTATAATAATAATAAAGATAATAATATGCAGTGACCCTACTTACCAACATCCACGGATCGCAACAGGTTAAAGTATGCACACAAGCCACACACGCACACTTATATTACAAACGTCCAAATCCCAACTATTCAAACTTACAACTGAATATTAAACATTTTTACAACTTCTCAAACTTAAACTATCACAAAAGTCTTCAGCTAGTTTATCCCGCTCAACCTAGAATCCTAGCTCGCACAAGTGATTGGGGATCCTCGCTACGAACAGGTTCCTTCTTAACTGGAAAAGAACATAAACAGAATCGCACAAATGAGCTAACTAGCTCAGCAAATCATATTCACAATACTAAGATTAAACAATGATCAAGTGAAATGATTTAAGTTATCAAATTTATGGATAAGCAATGATTTAGAATTGGATATTAAGTTTTCATTTTAAAAACCAAGGTTAGGCTGCTGATCAGTCACGCACTAACCCCGAGCAAGGCACACAGCTTTGTCTAATTACTGGATCCAAGGCACACATTGGCCTAACTTGACCACCAATCTGGTCCACATTTTATAAAACAATCCAATTCTATAATAATAACAGAATAAACAATATAAAGCAATAAACAGAATCATAAACAACATTGAGTTTCAAGCATAAGATGGTTCGCAATCTTCACAAGGGAACAACATGGAAAATATAAAGATTGGCTATCAGCCGGTATAAGAATTGGATAACAAAAGAATCAAAGTCTTGTGGTTATATGGGCAAGTCTTTCAAGGTATAAGGTATAAAGGTTTGAGTGTTAAACAATTTTGGTTCAGTGATGGGTATTTAGTTTGTATGTATTTGTGGAGTAGTATCGTATATCTGTGGTTCGTATCTGGGTATTCAACAATCAATGGTTCAGAAAGAATAAGGCTTGTGGCTCAAAGATCAATAACAGGAATCAAGGTTTAGGGTTCAGTGCTTCAAAGCACTTGCAATATAAAACAGAACTATCAATTACTCGCAATATATCTTAAGAAGGTTTGGAACACTTGCCTTGTCTTTACTCGCTAACACTTCACTGGCTTTCAATCACTATCTTTTATTCACTAACTATCTGCTTCCCTTCCCTATACCGCGCTTTCTCTGCTCAGATATCACAAGTATCTATCAATACTTATCTCACTTGATTCTATTCGGTATAAGCTTCTATCCACCCTTTGTTTTACCCAAATACGAATTACGGATTGAAAGTTACAAGTAAAACAATCAAACAATGCACAAATACACATATAACACATCAATTAGATCACATATAGCACATAGCACGTAAGATATTCGATGAAAATACTTTTTCAAAGAAGATTTGATGTTAAAATGATTTCTCGGATATTTAATACGAATTTTTAAACATTTTTTGGAATTATAAACGGATCGTTGAATCATTTTAAAATAATAAACAGGGTTCGATTGCCCGAATCTGACTTTAAAATCATTTTATAATAATTATTGAGCCCTGGAAAACAATTTAAAATAATATTTTAAAGCTCGAAACTATTTTTCGCAATTTTTAAATCAAAATAAATAATTAAATCTAATTAAATAATTAATTAAAATTAATTAATAATTAATTAAATCAATTATTCAATTAATATTTGAATTAATTGACAAATTAAATAATTAATTATTAACTAAAATTAATTAACTACTTAATTCAGATTTATTTTTGAATTAAAATAATAATTTTTAGAATATTTATTAATTAAAAAGGAAGTTCTGTAATTAAAGTAAATATAAAATATGATTTTTAAATATTTTTGCCGTCTACCCCGCCTAAAAACAACGGGTTCACCGGAGAACTCATCTCAGGTACCGTCACACCTCCACAAACTCCAGATCACATCTACAACTCACGAGGAACACAACCCTGCAATCAAATCATCCTAATAACCCCTGAGTTGGCCGGAATAACTCGAAGAATACTCGCCGGATGACGAGTCCTTTCTTGCTCCGGCCAGCTCGATTTCGGTATCATTTGTACATGAAACCACCACCAATCGATTCCTCTTTTCAAGCTCTACAATCCCTAACAACCAATCAATCTAATAACCCCTAGAATAGAAACCTCAATTTCAATGGAAAACATTCATACGGGTTATAAACCCTAATTTTGAAATTCAAAAATTAAACTCAATTTTGGACATGTTATTGAACTCCAAATTAGTCATATAATATACCAAAATCATCAGGAAGAAAAGCCCTATAACATGCAATCATCAAATCATACAAATAACATCTCGAACAAAAATTCATATTTTAATTCAAAATAATTCGAAATTAAATAAAAATACAGAAAATAAACCTTTGATTATGCATTTATGAAACTTATGGATTCTGATAGTACACTTCAAGACCTTCGTTTTGAGTACTCGAGCTTTCCAAACGGATTCCGGTAACACCTTGAAATTTAGGTTTGATTCTTAGAAACTACTATGAAATTAGGGTTTTTCTCTGTAAAATTATATATTTAGCTGTTTGCAAATGATTTTCTGTACAAAATAAAATACGATAAGGGCTATTTATATTTATGAAATATTGGTACCCCGTTGGATCATACTGGATATAAAATAATACATATATTTGAGAAAATAGATCCAAAACGGTACCGGTTTTAGGATAATTATCAAAATCTGTACATTTTACAACTGCGGTCTTGGTCTTAACGCTTTGGTTACACGTATTACGAGATGATAATATAATAGTTTAATAAAAATATCCCATTTCTCAAGTATACGGGTTTTATCGATTTACCGAAATGAATTTTGTATCGAAAATATTGCGTTAGGACCCGCACAGGGAAAACCATACGCCTGATCGAAAAATTCAAAACATGAAAAATGCTTGGAATATTGCAATTTGGTTAGGAAGGAGTTTTCGGAAGAGTTTCGGGTTGTAAAAACGTAAGAACGGTTGAAGTCAGTTGGTTCCCGATTGTACAAAAAAAAATTTAATTACTCGAAAAAATTATTTATTAAACCTATAAATCTCTTATAAAATCATAAAACATCATAAAAATTAATAGAAAGATATGACAAATATCTATACTTTATTTTGGACATTTAAAAATTAAAATACTCAAATTATATCATATTTAAATATCCAAACACATATACCACTTAACAAATACTTCACAGAATATATATACAGAATAAATACAGAATATACATTTATTAGCAAAAATAATTACACGTTATCCTAGATATTACATCCTTCCCCCCTTAAAAGGATTATGTCCTCAGAATCTCCTAAGAAAACAAATGAGGGTACTTTTCTCGCATATCGCTTTCTAACTCCCAGGTTGACTCTTAACCTTTTGGTTTCTCTATAATACTCTTACTAACTTTACAACTTTATTCCTTAACACTTTCTCTCTTTCTTCTAAAATCTCTATTGGGCTCTCTACATAAGACAAATCTGCCTGAAGTTCTATTGGCTCGTACTCAGTTACATGCCTGGAATCTGGATTATACTTTTTAAGCATCGATATGTGAAAAACATTGTGAATGTGCTCCATATGCGGGGGTAATGCCAGTTCATAGGCTACCTTGGCAATACGCTTCAGAATCTCAAAAGGTCTGACGTATCTAGGACTCATCTTTCCTTTTTTTCCAAATCTCGTCAATCCTTTCCACGGCGACACTTTCCGTAGCACTAAATCTCCTTCTTCAAATTATATATCCTTTCTTGATTGATCTGCGTACTTTCTTTGACGGTCTTGTGCTGCAATTAACCTTTCCTGAATAACTTCAACAACTTCTTTCGTCTGTTGCACCAATTCAGGTCCAAGTATCTTGCGTTCCCCTACTTCATCCTAATATACTAGCAATCGACATTTACGTCCGTAAAGAGCTTCATAGGGTGGCATCCCAATACTGGTATGTTAACTATTATTGTAAGCAAATTCTACCAAGGGTAAATGCTCGTCCCAACTTCCTTTGAAATCAATTGCACAAACACGTAACATATCTTCAATTGTCTGAATTATTCTTTTGCTTTGGCCGTCTTTTTATGGATGGAAAGGTGTACTCATGTTCAATCTGGTTCCCAAACATTCTTGAAAACTTCTCCAAAATCTCGAATTAAATCTTGGATCTCGATCATATACGATCGATACAGGAACTCCATGACGAACTACTATCTCTTTCAGGTACATATGAACCAACTTGTCTAGTGAAAATCTTTCATTAATAGGCAGAAAATGAGCTGACTTGGTAAGTCTGTCCACTATAAACCAAATGGCATCATGATTTGCTTTTGTCCTTGATAATCCGACTATGAAATCCATGACAATATGCTCCCACTTCCATTCTGGAATCTCTAATGGCTGCAATAATCCACTTGGTCTCTGGTGCTTAGCCTTGACCATCTAACATGTATAACATTTACTGACCCATTCTACAATTTCTCTCTTCATATCTTGCCACCAATAATTTTCCTTTAAATCCATTTACATTTTGGTACTTCCTGGATGGATTAAATATCTTGAATTATGAGCTTCCTGTAGAATTTCATTCTTCAACTCTGTTACTGGTGGAATCCAAATTCTGGAAGAAAACCTAAGTATACCTTGATCATCCTTTTGTGTGTACAACTCTTCACCTACCAAACGATTAATATCCTGATCCATTACTTTCTCTTGACACTTCTTTATCTTTTCTAATAATTTTGGCTAGAAAGTCATACTATACATCTTTGCTTCGTCAGGCTTGCAAACTCTGATTTCTAATTCCAATTTCTAAAATTCCTTGGATAAGTCCTCGGGTACTGTTAACACATTCAACTTCTCTATTCGAATTAATGAGTCTTCCACAACATTTGCTTTACCTGGGTGATAATTAATCATACAGTCGTAGTCCATAATCAACTCCAGCCATCTTCTCTATCTCATATTAAGTTCCTTTTGCGTGAATATGTACTTTAAACTTTTATGATCCGTATAAATCTCACATTTTTCTCCATATAGATAATGTCTTTAAATTTTCAAAGCGAATACTATGGCCGCTAGCTCCAAGTCATTGGTAGGATACTTCTGCTTATGTGGTTTCAGTTGTCTCGATGCATATGCAATAACCGTGTCGTGATGCATCAAAACACAACCTAATCCCTTATAAGAAGCATCACTATAGATTACAAAATTTTCTTGATCATCTGGAAGTGATAAAATAGGTGTTGTGATCAGTCTCCTCTTCGATTCTTGAAAACTTTCTTCACACTTGTCATTCCATATAAACTTTTCTTTCTTCCGGGTAAGCTTTGTCAAAGGCATCACAATCTTCGAGAAATCTTGAACAAATCGGCGATAATATCCTGCTAATCCCAACAAACTTCTCACTTCTGCTGGTGTTTTTGGCCTTTCCCAATTTGTAATAGCTTCAATCTTTGCCGGGTCCACTTTGATCCCTTCATTACTTATTATGTATTCTAAGAACTGAACTTCTTGTAGCCAAAACTCACACTTCAAAAATTTAGCATATAACTTTTCCTTCCTTAAAATTTCCAAAGATATCCTCAAATGCTCCACATGGTCTTCTTCTGTCTTCGAGTAAATCAAAATATCGTCTATAAACACAAAAACAAACTTGTCCAAATATTCTTTGAAAATTCTGTTCATCAAGTCCATAAACGTTGCTGGGACATTGGTTAATCCAAAAGACATCACTAAGAATTGATAATGTCTGTACCTTATTATGAAAGTTGTCTTCGGTATATCTTCCAGCTTAATCTTCAGTTGGTAATATCCCGATCTTAGATCAATCTTGGAGAAGTACTTGGCTCCCTTCAACTAGTCAAACAAATCATCAATTCAAGGTAATGGATACTTATTCTTGATTGTAAGCTTGTTGAGCTCTCGATAATCGATGCATAGTCTCATGCTTCCGTCTTTCTTCTTAACAAATAGTACCGGTGCACCCCATGGTGATACACTGGGTCTAATTACTCCTTTTTCTAACAATTTCTGTAATAGCTTTGCTAACTCTTTTATTTCGACGTGCGCCATTCTATACAGGGCCTTGGATACTGGTTCCGTTCCAGGTGCTAAGTCGATTGGAATCTCAATTTCTCTATCTGGAGGAAGTCTTGGTAAATCATTGGGAAACACGTCTGGGAACTCATTGACTACTGGAATATCTTCAAGTTTTGCTGGCTCCTGACTTCTATCAATTACATATGCAATGAAATGCTCACATCCTTGTCGTAGCAACTTTTTAGCTTGAATCATCATTAAGAACTTCTTCGCTTGCTTCTGACCTTTAAATGTTACTACTTTCTCTCCTGGCATTTTCAAAATTACATTCTTATTACGATAGTCTGTTTGAGCCTCGTGCTTACAAAACCAATCCATTCCTAGAATAATGTCAAACTCTCCTAACTTAAATGGTATCAAATCCACACAAAACTTATTATCAGAAATCTCAATCTCACATTTCACACAAACTTGATTAACAGATACACATTCTTGATTTTCTAATTCCACAGTCATTATTTCATTTGAACATTCAACTAGACAATTTAACTTATTAGCAAAATCTTGAGAAATAAATGATCAAGTTGCTCCGGAATCTATTAACACTTTGGCACACACAGAATTCACATTAAGCGTACCTGCCACGACATCAGTATCCTGGATAGCGTCCTTCACAGACATGTCAAAAACTCTGGCCCTTGGAGTCTCATTCACTACTGGGGTGGATCCCATGATTCTCAATGCATTACTGACTGGGGCGGGTGTCTTACAATCCCTTGCTATATGTCCTGGCTTTCTGCACTTAAAGCATGTAAATCCAATTGCTGGAACCTTGACTGCTGGATTCTGGGTAGGATGGTCTTTGTTCACTGGCTCTCTAGCTGGCCGGTTACGGCACTCCCTTGAATAGTGCCCTTTCTGATTACACTTGTAACAAACTACATTCAATTTATTACAAACTCCTCCATGTTTCTTCCCGCATACCTGACAATCTAGAAAATTTAGCCTTAACTGATTTGGCTGGTTCACAGTGGCTGGATGGTTACCTTGACCTCCGTCACCTGCATTTTGCTTCTTGAAATTAAAATTTCTCCCTGGCTGAAACTTGCCCTTCTTCTGATTAAAATTTGGAAACTTCCCTGCTTGTGATTGTCCTTCAGTTCCTTCAAACTTTCTTTTCTTACTCTTCTTCTCTTTCTGTGACATCTCACTCTCCGTTTCTATAATCATGGCCTTCTGTACAAATCCTGCATAAGTATCCAATTCAAATATGGATACCTTCCCTCTGATCCATGGCTTTAAACCTTGCTGAAATCTCTTAGCTTTCCTCCTATCCGTATCCACATACGATGGTACAAACCTTGACAATTCTTCAAACTTACTTTGATAATCAGCTACCGACATAATCCCTTGCTTTTACTCTAAGAACTTCAATTCCATTTAATCCTGAACAAACTGGGGAAAATACTTCTCTAGAAACAACTCCCTGAATCTCTCCCAAGTAATAACATATGTACCTTCCAATGTCTTCACATTTTCCCACCAGTAGGTGGATTCATTATTCAAATAATAACTTGCAAACTCAACCTTCTATTCCTCTTTCACTTTAACCAAAGCAATTGACTTCTTCATATCTTTTAATCAAACACTCACTTCAATTGGATCTAAAGAACCCTTGAATTATAGTGGATTTACCGCCTGAAAAGTCTTAAAAGTTACCTGAGGGTTGGTCTGTCTTTGTTTCTGTTGAGTCAGGTGGACGGTTTGTTGAGCCAAGATATGAAGAATCTGGGCAACTATTGCGTCTATAGGGCCTGTATTTGCATTCTGGTTGTTGTTGTCTTGGTTGTTGTTGGTTTCTTCATTTTGGTTGGTAGAACGGGTATTTCTTCTGGGAGGTATTTTCTGTAAAGAATCAAACAACTTATTTAGCCTTTAAATCAAATCCTTTTTATGAAAAGTTTTTGTAAAACAAAAATATCTCTTTTTGAAAACATTTGTAGCAGTTGAACTAAGTATAAAGCAGGTGCAGTAATGTAAATGACAATGCTGGAAAAGGAAAGGTACTAATATATATAGATCAAAGTTTTGGTATTACAAGCATGAAAACGCTTCAAAAGTAAAAGCAAAAAGGGTACAACATGCCTATACACTACTCAGCAGATCTAGTCTATAATTATAAACCAAAAGTCTGCTAATACACATTACACACTAATGTACATATAGAAACTATCACTACAACTCTGGCTCAACATCTCTGTCTCTAGCTCATGGCAAATCTGGACCTCCAATCTCCTCAAGCTCCTTTAAAACCCACTTAGTCCACTCCACCAGAAATTCAGGGGTAATATCCTCATGAGTATCCCCATCTATCCTCACAACAGTTGCTCTCTGAAATACCCGAATATCCTCTCTCTGAGCCGTCTCTCACCACTCCCGATATTTCTGGTACGCATACTATGCAATAACTCCTTGATCTGCCCCTGTAGATGCCGCTGCTCCATAAGGAAAGCCTCAAACTGATGGTATGGAACAGGATATGGAGAAAACTTAAAAGGTACACCAGTAACTGAATGCCCGGTAGAATTTGAACCAGCAGAAGGGGGTCCTCGGATAGGTGGCCTCATACCAGGAGGTGGAATAGCCCGCAGTGGTACAACCTCTGTCACAACATGGGGTAGTATAGCCAACACCGGTGGAAGAATAGGACATGGATCAGATGATGGTCCTCCGACCAAAGGCTCAGAATGATCAGATAGTACTGGAATAAAGGAATTTGCCATCGCTGCTATCTGAAAATCATATCGGAAGATAAGAATCCCAAACCAGAAGGCGAAACATACTAACACCTATTATACAGTTGCACTCAACCTCTCCACGTTCTATCTTTCTATTCCTTCTAATCCTAACCCTCTACCCATTCCTGATAATCTAGGCTTGTGGCAGTGACTTATAACCTATAGCTCTAATACAAAACCTGTGGCGCCCTCCAAACGCGGGTCAGAAGTTTGGGGTCCACAACACACACACTATATATATAAACCTGCTTATAATAATAATAAAGGTAACAATATGCAGTGAACCTACTTACCAACATCCACGGATCGCAACAGGTTAAAGTATGCACACAAGCCACACACACACACTTATATTACAAACGTCCAAATCCCAACTATTCAAACTTACAACTGAATATTAAACATTTTTACAACTTCTCAAACTTAAACTATCACAAAAGTCTTCAGCTAGTTTATTCCGCTCAACCTGAAATCCTAGCTCACACAATTGATTGGGGATCCTCGCTACCAACAAGTTCCTTCTTAACTGGAAAAGAACATAAACAGAATCGCACACATGAGCTAACTAGCTCAGCAAGTCACATTGACAATACTGAGATTAAATAATGTTCAAGTGAAATGATTCAAGGTATCAAGTTTATGGATAAGCAATGATTTAGAATTGGATATTAAGTTTTCATTTTAAAAACCAAAGTTACGCTGCCGATCAGTCACGAACTAACCCCGATCAAGGCACACAGCTCTACTCTAATTACTGGATCTAAGGCACACATTGGCCTTACTTGACCACCAATCTGGTCTGATAATGAATCCGGTCCACATTTTATAAAATAATTCAATTCTATAATAATAACAGAATAAACAATGTAAAGCAATAAACAGAATCATAAACAACATTAATTTTCAAGCGTAAGATGGTTCGTAATCTTCACAAGGGAACAACATGGCAAATATAAAGATTGGCTATCAGCCGGTATAAGTTTTGGATAACAAAAGAATCAAAGTCTCATGGTTATATGGGCTAGTCTACCAAGGTATAAGGTATAGAGGTTTGAGTGCTAAACAATTTCGGTTCAATGATGGGTATTTAGTTTGTATGTATTTGTGGAGTAGTATTGTATATCTGCGGTTCGTATCTGGGTATTCAACAATCAGTAGTTCAGAAAGAATAAGGCTTGTGGCTCAAAGATCAATAACTGGAATCAAGGTTTAGGGTTCTGTGCTTCAAAGCACTTGCAATATAAAATAGAACTATCAATTACTCGCAATATATCTTGAGAAGGTTCAGAACACTTGCCTTGTCTTTACTCGCTAACACTTCACTGGCTTTCAATCACTATCTCTTATACACCAACTATCTGCTACCCTTTCCTATGCCTCGCTTCTTCTGCTCAGATATCACAAGTATCTATCAATTCTTATCTCACTTGATTCTATTCGATATAAGCTTCTATCTACCCTTCATTTTACCCAAATCCGATTTAGGGATTGAAAGTTACAAGTAAAATAGTAAAACAATGCACATATACACATATAACACATCAATTTGATCACATATAACACATAAAACATAAGATATTCGATGAAAATAATTTTTCAAAGAAGATTGGATGTTAAAATGATTTTTCAGATATTTAATATGAATTTTTAAACATTTTTAGGAATTAAAAACAAATCGTTGAATCATTTAAAAACAATAAACAAGGTTCGATTGCCCGAATCTGGCTTTAAAATCATTTTATAATAATTATCGAGCCTTGAAAATAATTTTAAATAATATTTTAAAACTCGAAACTATTTTTCGGAATTTTTAAATCAAAATAAATAATTAAATCTGTTAGGCATAAAGCATGCGCTAAATAATTCACACAAGTATACGCGTTCACAAGTAATATAGAATGATTTCTATTTCGTTCCCCCAGAGACTCTGATTAATTATATTTAATTAACAATTACTCACCAATGTATGATTATTCTTCAATGTCAAGACAATAACAATTAAGGTTGATTAACTAATATTAACTACGAGAATTAAACACTTGAATTAACAGTATTAAACACACATGAGATCCTAACTTCATTACTACTTCATTCAATAGTTATTGTTATTAACCTTAGCATGTAATGGTGATGATATTAATCGAACAACACGAAACTGATAAACGCCAACTTTCGTTGTACGAATACCATTCTACCAAGCATCCACAATTAAGATAGAAGTTGAATAGGCATCAATTATGTTGAGACCCTATATGTCTACAGAATTTGACACCATAATGATTTAAGCGCAAGTTATTCATAATAATTACACAGGGCAAGTAAAACGGTTAGAGTTACCCACTAATCATGCATACAATACATGAACCTATGCTAGCATGGCAAGTTCTAAATCTCAAGATTCACCGTCGCTTCACAAGAGATTAAGAAGCTATCTTACATGTTCGCGACGCACATAAGACGAATAAGCACAACCTATGCTAGATATCATACAATCACCATATATCAAGGTATTAAACAATTAACTAAAGAAATCCATAGTAAATCCGCTAGGATCCCATGATTACGAATAGCCCATAATAGAACTCATCGTCACCATGGGTTCATATGAAAGCATGATAATAACACAACGATATAAACTAATAAAAATACTAAATAAATAATGAAGTACGTCACAAGAGTATTAAGGTTCAAAGCATAAAGAAAACTAGCAGCCACTGTTACAATAAATGAAAAGAATCACGAGATAACGTATGCTTCCTCTTCTTCATTGTTGCGTGCTAAAACGGTTTTCTCAATCTTCTTGCCTTCGCTCTCGATAAAGAAAATGTCTTCCCATAAGGTTTATATAATAACCCAAAAGAACCAGCGTTAACAGAAGCCCAATTATACTCGAATTATAAAATCCAGATTCTAATTTTCCGCACACAAGCAGCCGCGTGCATCCTCCACGCCGGCGCCTGCTAGGAGGCGGTCGCCTGCTCCCATCAGGCGGGCGCCTGCAACCTTTCTGGAAAAATCCTTGGATTGCTTCTGTTTTTGCTCATTTCTTCGCTCATCATCTCTAGACTGATTCTAAGCACTTCCTTAAGCTTATTTTGATGAAATCCACCTATCTAAGCAAGTTATACCCTGAAATACAAAAACACTCGAAAACGCGTCAAATACACAAAATACTTGAGTTCAAGACACTAATTCAAGCCGTTATGAGACGCTCTAAGTGGTATAAAATGCCACTTATCACACCCCCAAACTTAAATCGATGCTTGTCCTCAAGTAGCATAGGCTCAAACTCAGAATTAAACATGCATGAATGCAAACTATATGAATGCAGCGATCCCCATCGCGATGACTAAACCAACCAACACATGACATATCAACAAATGCAATTAGGCGACTAGAGATCAATCAAATCACGCAAGCTAACATTCAACTAGAAATGTGGTGTGTGCGAATGCTTAACAGATATGCTTCGAAACTAGATCAATCACCATAACTTAATTATCCTCAAGGAAATCACAAGCTTATACGAAGAATATATTCTAGACATAAAATGACTTATAACACTACAAGATTATTGGAGTTTATTACGGAATCATGCTTTTATTCAACACATAAACAAATGCTTATTTGATCGTGCAATGAGTGAGGTCCACAAAAGACTTATACAATGGTACCCATTTAGCGAGCGTTTGGTTAGCGGATCCCAGACTATAAAAGCCTTAGGTCAGTAGGCACAAAGTCCCCTAAGAACTTAATAACTCAAATACCAAAGAGCCCACTCGTGATAAATTGTGCATTAAACCATATATTTTCTTTCTTTCTTTTTTTTTCTCTTTTTTTCTCTTTTTTTCTCTTTTTTTTTTCAATTTCTGAGCAAGTGCGTTTCGCTCCATCTTGCTCAACCCTAGACTACTCGTATAAAATACGAGCCGGCTACTAGCCATTTGACGCCTAGCCACAACTAGCAATGAATTCCAATTTTTTTTCTAATTTTTATCTTTTCATGTCTTTTATCATTAAGAGCCTATCATGCATTCTAAGCATAAGCAATAAATTAACCTCAAAAACCATCAAACCATGACAACAATCTAGTCCTTAAGCATACTCTAAGACTTAGTGAAATTACAAGTGTTTCTAGCATGCATGTCAACCTAACAAGATTCAACATCATTCTAACGCTATCACTACACTCGCATCAATATCACATATTAATCGATAAAGCAACACAAAGGGATCATGGTATATGAATGAGCTATATGACATGATAATTAAAGCTATAAAAAAACTATATGACAAAAATATTCAACTATATGAACTAAACTAACATGAAAATGCAACTATATGACACACACACAAATATGTTCCTTAACTACCACCCCCAAACTTAAAATCTTCACTGTCCCCAATGAAGGTAATAGAAAGGAACACAGGGTATACCTACTCAGACGAATCATCATCATCACCCTCAGAGGGTGGGGTGTAAGGAGGTGGATAAGTAGAATCCTCACCATAAACGGGCCACTGGATGTTAGCTCCAAGGCCTCTAAATGCAGTCCCAAGTGCTTGGGTGAGCTCCTGCGCAAACCGACTCTGTGACTCATACATCGCATCCATCCTCCTGGAAAGCCTCCTGTACTGGACATCAGCCAATCCTGAACCATCTCCTCCCTAGGCTCTCGAAGAACCTGCCTCTCCCTGAGCCTGACTGGACCTAGCCATGGTTGCACCAGCTGCTGGAACTCCTCCTGGAAGCCGATATCCCAAACCATGTGACTCAGGCTCTCCATCCGTCCACTCCTGCATCGCACTCAACGTCGATGAATCAATAGGAGCGGCCGTCATCTGCAGCTGCTCATAAGAAGGCCACTAGACTCCAACTGCTTTGCAAAGTTTTGTGACAATAGAGGCATACGGGATAGAGTACTGCGACTTCCCCCTCAAAAACTTCAAAATCCCTTGGTAGATGAACTCACCAAGGTCCACATAATATTCCTCATTCAGAATCCCCCACAACAACCTAGCCCTCTCCACTGTAACCTCATGTGAATGCGAAGAAGGAAGAATATTAGCACATATAAATGCATTCCAAGCACGAGCATACCCGTTCATCGCGACAACAGGGAAAGAACGATAATCGTTGGTTCCCCTTTTAAACATCCACACTGTGCCCAGATGATAGAGAGTAGCAATAATTAAGTCCGAATCAAAATCCTCAAGGGCCTTTTTATTCCAATTCTCCTCCTGTGGTTTCCTTTATCGCTGCCCAATAACACGGATAATTACCTCGGGCTGATAATCAACAGTAAGCCCACGAACAACAGAAAACCCATTCTTATCGGCCTTGGTGTTCGCATAGAACTCACGAACAACACTCATCAGAACCGCCTCAGGTGACTCACGGAATGTAATCCATCCCTTCTCAGCAATCATCGGCAGCAACTCACCATCCCTCCCTGATGGCAAGAACCCCCTCTCCTTCATAATCGGCTTAGTCAGAAGCTTGGAGTACTCTTCTTCAGTAGCCCTATCCAACAATCCGGGCCTCGAAGCAGTAAGTCGGATTGGTGCTGCTACCACCCACAGTTCGTGATCTCTTTGGGGCCATGAAAACTGAGAATAAGAGTTGGAGAGTTTGTGTTTAGTGTGTAGGAGAGATTTTGTAGAGTTGAAAGTGTATGGGATGTGTACGGAGAGGTTGTATGTATATATATAGCGTGATTAGGGGTTGAATTTGATTAGGAGTGGGGATTGTGGCTAATATTGGGGAAGAAATCGTAGGTTAATGGGGGTAATGGGTGATGTGGTTTTTGTTTTTGGTTTTTGTGTTTTTTTTATATAGGCTGAAAACGATTTTTCAAAATTCAGTGGTGCGGGCGGTCGCCTGGCACAGCAGGCGGGAGCCTGCTAGCACGCGGCCGCCTGATCCTAGCAGGACGGCGCCTGCAAGGCTTCTGAAAAAATATTTTTCTGCCAACATTTTCTGATTTTTTTGGGTTTTTGCATAAAGTACTAAATTTTAAGGTGTCCTATGGTCTCATATCTTGGGTTGCCTCCCAAAAAGCACTTCTTTTACATCATTAGCTTGACGTAGAGTAATGCGATCAAGTTGTCAATAAAACGGCACTAACCACTTCCCAGTTTTTTGTATCCCCATAATAGTGCTTCAATCTCTGACCATTTACTTTGAATGCTTGGCCCGAATCGTTCTCAAAAATCTCCACCGCTCCATGTGGAAACACAGTTTTGATGATAAATGGTCCAGACCACCTTGATTTCAACTTTCCAGGAAAAAGTCGGAGACGAGAGTTGAATAGAAGAACTTGTTGCCCCGGCACGAATGACTTAGGCGATAGCTTCCTGTCATGCCACCTTTTTACCTTTTCCTTGTACATTTTGTTGTTTTCGTACGGTTGAAGTTGAAATTCATCAAGTTCATTTAACTGAAGCATTCACTTCTTCCCAGCTGCATCTAGATCAAGGTTTAACTTCTTCAATGCCCAATAAGCCTTATGCTCAAGCTCCGCAGGTAAATGACATCCCTTACCATAGACAAGTTGAAATGGGGACATCCGAAGTGGAGTCTTGTATGCTGTTCTATAAGCCCAAAAAGCTTCATCGAGCTTCAAAGACCAATCTTTCCTCGACGGACAAACGACTTTCTCTAGAATGCGCTTGATCTCTCTATTAGATACTTCAACTTGACCATTAGTTAGCGGATGATAGGCAGTAGCAATGCGATGATTCACATTGTAGCGTTGCATCATAGAAGTGAACTTACGATTGCAGAAATACGACCCTTCATCACTTATGATAACTCGTGGCATTCTAAATCTTGTGAATATTTGCTTATGAAGAAAACTCAACACTACCTTTGCATCATTAGTCGGTAGAACTTTGACTTCTACCCATTTTGAGACATAATCGACTGCCAGCAAGATGAACTAATAATTGCAGGACGAGATAAATGGTCCAATGAAATTGATTCCCCAAACATCGAAGACCTCAACTTCACGTATAACATATAAAGGCATCTCATCCTTTCTGATAAGATTCCCAACTCTTTAACAACGATCACACCTTAAAACGAACTGATGTGCATCCTTAAACAACGTAGGCCAGAAAAAACCTGCTTGAAGAATACGAGCTGCTGTCTTTTCACCACCATAATGTCCACAATAAACTGTGGAATGATAGTCTCGTAATATCCCCTCCGTCTCACAAAATGGGATACATCTCTTGATGATCTGGTCAGCTCCTTGTCTAAACAAATATGGTTCATCCCACATGTACCACTTCACCTCATGCAGGAACTTCTTCTTTTGAGCCGCATTCATATTAGGAGGCATTATATTGCTAACAAGATAGTTCACAATTTCTGCGAACCATGGCTCTTTCTCTTGAATTGCGAACAACTGCTCATTCGGAAAAGATTCGTCGATCAATGTCTTATCATGTGAAGTAGAATCGGGATTCTCCAATCTAGAGAAATGGTCAGCTACTTGATTTTCAGTACCTTTTCGATCCTTGATCTCTAACTCGAATTCCTGTAGTAAGAGAACCCAACGAATAAGTCTAGGCTTTGAATCCTTTTTTGAGACCAGATAGCGAATGACAGAGTGATCAGTGAACACTGTCACCTTTGTCCCAAGTAGATAAGAATGAAATTTTTTGAAACCAAAAACTATAGCCAAGAGCTCTTTCTCAGTAGTGGTGTAGTTCAGTTGGGCTCCATTTAGCGTCTTACTAGCATAGTAGACCACATGAAAGATATTAGTCTTTCGCTGCCCAAGAACTGCTCCCACTGCATAATCACTTGCATCACACGTCATCTAAAAAGTTCTCTCCAATCTGGTGCCGTAATAACTGGTGCGGTGATTAAACTCTTCTTAAGAGTCTCGAATGCTGCCAAGCATTCTTCATCAAATTTGAAAGGCACATCTTTTTCGAGCAAGTTGCACAACGGCTTAGATATCTTAGAGAAGTCCTTGATGAAACACCGATAAAAACCCGCATGACCAAGAAAGCTACGGATTCCTTTCACAGAAATAGGTGGCGGAAGATTTTCAATGACACCCACCTTGGCTTTATCCACCTCGAGACCCTTACTGCAGACCTTATGCCCAAGAATGATGCCTTGTTGCACCATGAAGTGACATTTTTGCCAATTGAGCACCAGATTGGTTTCCACACACCTTTTGAGCACCAAACAGAGATTATTCAAGCATTCATCATACGAATGTCCAAAGACGGAGAAGTCGTCCATGAACACTTCGACATTATTTACAATCATATTAGAGAATATGGCCATCATGCATCTCTAAAAAGTGGTAGGTGCACCACATAAGCCAAAAAAAACTCTGCGAAAAGCAAACGTGCCAAATGGACAAGTGAAAGTAGTCTTCTCTTGATCTTCAGGTGTAATGCAAATCTGATTGTATCCCGAATAGCCGTCTAGAAGACAATATTACTCATGACCCGCCAACCTGTCAAGCAAATGATCAATAAATGGAAGAGGGAAGTGATCCTTCCTCGTGGCTTTATTCAATTTTCTGTAGTCCATGCATACCCTCCATCATATGATTGTTCGAGTGGGGATGAGCTCGTTCTTTTTATTTGCTACCACAGTAATACGTCCTTTCTTAGGTACACATTGCACGAGGCTCACCCAAGAACTGTCAGAAATAGGATATATGATTCCTGCATCCAGCCACTTTAGAATTTCTTTCTTCACCACTTCTTTCATGATAGGATTAATCCTTCGCTGTTGCTCAACAGTCGGCTTGCTACCATCCTCTAGCAGAATTTTATGCATGCAGTACGAAGGGCTAATCCCTTTTATATCTGCTATAGTCCATCCGATGGCCGATTTGAATTCTCTCAAAATCCTCAAGAGCTTGTCCTCATCCCTACCTGAAAGATCAGATACAATAATAACAGGAAAAGTAGATGCATCACCTAAAAAAACATACCTCAAGTGTTCAGGTAATGGTTTAAGCTCCAAAGTAGGTGCTTCCTCAATAGATGGTTTGAGCTTTCCCTTGGCGTTCTTGAGATCAGTATTTCCCAGAGATTCAAATAGGATGTCTAGCTTTCATTTCCAAGGAGAAGCATTCAGATATTGTAACTGCTCATTGCCTTCATCATCTTCACTGTCAAAATCTCCCAATAAGGCTTTTTCTAAGGCATCAGACCTTAGCACATGATCAAGTTCTGAAGTAACTGCAGAATCGACCAAATCCACCTTGAAGCACTCCTCATCTTCCGTAGGAAATTTCATCGCATTGAACACATTGAATTTCACATCTTGATCTTGCACCCTCATAATGAGTTCACCTTTTTGCACATCTATCAAGGTACGGCCTGTAGCCAAGAAAGGTCTTCCCAAGATTATGGGAATCTTTTTATCTTCCTCGAAATCCAGAATGACAAAATCTGCAGGAAAGATAAACTTTTCCACCTTTACTAGCATGTCCTCCACGATGTCTCGTGGGTATATAATAGAACGATCAGCCAATTGTAGAGACATGTAGGTGGGCTTCGGATCCGGCAAATTCAGCTTTTTGAAGATAGACAATGGCATCAGATTGATGCTTGCTCCCAAATCTCAAAGGCACTTGTCAAATGACAACTTGCCAATGGTGCAAGGAATTGTGAAGCTACCTGGATCCTTAAGCTTTGGAGGTAACTTTTGCTACAGCACGACACTGCACTCTTCCGTCAGAGCAAAGGTATTAAGATAATCCAGTTTAACCTTCCTTGAAAGAATACCTTTCATGAATTTCACATAACTAGGCATTGGCTCCAGAGCCTCAGCGAAAGGTATGTTGATGTGAAGTTTCTTGAACACCTCCAGAAACTTACCAAATTGCTTGTCCAGCTTTTGTTTTTGCAATCGCTTTGGAAAAGGTGGTGGAGGATAGAGATGTTTCTCCCTTGTATTGCCATCAGGCAGAGTGTGTTCAACAGTAGTCTTCCTTGGTTCCCCCTCTTTCTCCTTTTGCTTTTCTTCTTCATCCTTAACTTCAACTTCTACCTCTTTTGCTTTTTCAGCATCAACAACTTTTCCAGTCCTTAAGGTGACAACTTTGACTTTCTCTTTAGCTTCCTTCCTGCCTGGCACTTCAGTATCGCTGGGAAGTGTGCCAGGTTGATGATGGAGCAAGGCATTTGCTATTTGTCCAATTTGATTTTCCAAGGTCTTGATAGAAACAGCCTGACTTTTGCACAACAGCTTTAACTCCTCAAAATCAGCACTAGAAGGTGGAGCATCGCCTCCTTGTTGAGGATATGATTGCCTTTGAGCAAATTGCTGAGGTTACTGGAATCCAAGTGGATTAAACTGTTTACTTGCAGCTTGCTGATATTGTAATATCTGGAATATATCGTATAATTTTTTTTGCTAATAAATAAATATTATGCATGTTCAATATTTATTCTATGAATTAACTATTAAGTGGTATATGTATTTGGATGTTTAAAAATAATATCAATTGAGTATTTTAATTTTTATATGTCCAAAATAAAATATAGAAAATTGTCATATCTTCCTATTTATTTTTATCTTGAATTATGATTATATAGGAAATTTATGAATTTTATAAAATCTTTTCACGAGTATTTATAAATTATTTTATATAATCGGGAACCAACCGACGTCATCCGTTTTTACGTTTTTATGACCTGAAACTCTTCTGAAAACTCCTTCCTAACCTAATTGCAATATTCCGAGCATTTTCCATGTTTCGACTTTTTCGATCCGGCGTACGGTTTGTCCTGCGCGGGTCCCGGCGCAATATTTTCGATACATTATTCATTTCGGTAAATCAATAAAACTCGTATTTTTGATAAACGGGATCTTTTTATTAAACTATTACAATTATCACCTCGTAATACGTGTAACCAGGCGCTGAGACCAAGACCACATTACAAATTGTACTGATTTGGATAATTATCCCGAAAACCGATACCGTTTGGATCAGTTTTTATAAATAAACGTACCAGTTTATATCTGTAATGATCCAACGGGATACTAATTTTCCGTAATTATAAATAGCCTTTATCGTATATTATTCTGTACCAAAAATCATTTGCAGTCAGCTAAATATATAATTTTCAGAGAAAATACATTATATTCATAGTGTTCTTCATAATCAAACCTAGATTTGAAGGCGTTAGCGATATCTGATTCTGGTTTTCAAGTAACCGAATTGAAGGTCTTGAAGAGTACCTTCAGAATCTGTGATCCATCCACCTGCAGAATCAAAGGTTATTTTTCTATAATTTTTATTATTTTCAAATTATTTTAATTAAAAATATGAATTTTTGTACGGATGATTGTTTGAATGATTTGATGCTTGCATGTTGTAGAGCTTGTTTTCCTGATGATTTTCATATGTCATATGACTGATTTGGAGTTCAATAACATGTTCAAAATTGAGTTTGATTTTCGAATTTAGAAATTAGGGTTTATAATTCGTTTGAATGTTCTTAATTGAATTTGGGGGTTTCTTATTCGGGATAGACAGATGTTCTAGAGGGGTGGGTTGTGTTCCTTATGAAATTTGCAATCGAATCGTATAAGTCTTGCTAATCGACGAGGTCTGTAGAGGAGGGAGTTGTGATTTTAAAGTTACGTCGAGTTCGCCGAAAACCGGCGAACTTCTCGGCCAAATTCCGGCCAACTCAGGGATGGGTTGAGTGATTTGATGGCATGGTTATGTTCCTGGTATTGTGTAGAAGTGATCTGGAGGTGTTGGTGGGGTGATGACGCCGGAATCGTCTTCTCCGGCGAGACAGAACGTTTTCCGGCGACTCCCCTGCAAAATTGCAGTTTAGTACCTTAACTTTTGGGGACGATGTAGTTTGGTCCCTGAAGTTTCCAGAGTTTGCAAAAATAGGATTCTTGTTTTAAAAATGTTTAAAAATCATATTTTCAATTTATTTTAATTATAAAATTCATTTTTAATTTATGAAAATTCCAAAAATTATTATTTTAATTCCAAAAATTATTTTTAATTAAAAAATAAATCTGAAATAATTAGTTAATTAATTTTAGTTAATAATTAATTGATTAATTAGTCAATTAATTTGAAAATTGATTGATTAGTTTATTTATTTAATTATTAATTGATTTTAATTAATTATTTAATTAGATTTAATTATTTAAAAATGATTTAAAATTTCCGAAAAATAGTTTCGAGCTTTAAAATATTATTATAAATTGTTTCCAAGGCTCGATAATTATTAGAAAATCATTTTGAAGCCAGATGTGGCCAACCGAACCCTGTTTATTGCTTTGAAATTGATTCAACGACCCGTTTTAATTCCAAAAAATGTTTTAAAAATTATATTAAATACCCGAAAGCCTGTTTATAGCCCGAAACTTCTTTATAAATGATATATCATTGATTATTTGACGTGTTACATGTTATATGTGACTTGTTGTTTGACTATCGATCTGTATGTTCGGTGTTTACTTGTTTATAGCATAACTTTCAATCCGTTAATCGGATTTGGTTAAAATGAAGGGTAGATAGAAGTGTATATCGAATAGAATCGTATAAATTGAGTATTGATAGATGTTTATGATATGTGAGCAGAAGAGGCAAGGCGTAGGAAAGGAAAACAGATAGCCGAGGAGTAAGATGGTGGTAATTGGAAGTTAGTGAAGTATAGCAAGCTAGTACCAGACAAGTGTTCTGAATTTTATCGAGATATATTTTAATTGATTGATAGTCATATTCTATATTGCAAGTGCTATGAAGCACTGAACCCTAAACTCTGATTCCAGCTATTGATCTTGAGCCGTAAACCTTATTCTTTCTAAACCATTGATTGTTGTATACCCAAATACGAACCACAAATATACGATAATACCCCACAATTACATACAAACTCAATACCAAACACTGAATCGAATTACTTGCATATTCAAACCATTGTACCTTATGCTTTGAAAGACCAAATCCTTGTAACCTTGAAACATTGATTCCTTTGTTATCCAATTCTTTCATTACCTAACAGGCAAGCTTTGAAATTGCCATATGGATCCCTTGTTAAGATTGAAACCATTTCATTATCGAACATCCAATGTTGTTTATGATTCTGTTTATGGCTTTATATTGTTTATTCTGTTATTATGTTAGAATTGGATTTTTTTTATAAACTTGTGGACCAGATTCGTGGTCAGGCCAGATTGGTGGTCAAGTTAGGCCAATATATGCCATGGATCCAGTAATTAGAGCAGAGCTGTGTGCCTTGCTCGGGGTTAGTGCGTGACTGATCAGCAGCCTAACCTTGGTTTTTAAAATAAAAATATAATATCCAATTCTAAATCATTATTCATTGTTCACTTGATACCTTAGTCCTTTTCACTTGATGATCATTATTCTCAGTCTTGTCATTGTGACTTGCTGAGCTAGTTAGCTCATTTGTGCGATGTTGTTTATGTTCTTTTCCAGTTAAGAAGGAACCAGTTGGTAGCGAGGATCCCCAATCCAGTGCGAGAGCTAGGGGTCCAAGTTGATCGAGTTAAGCTAGCGGACAGCTTTTGAGATAGTTTATGTTTGTAAAAGTTTGTATTAATGTTTAATATTCAGTTCTGAGTTTGAATAGTTGGGATTTGGACATTTGTAATATAAAGTGTGTGTGTGTGGCTTGTGTACATACTTTAACCTGTTGCGGTCCGTAGTAGTTGTTAAGTAGGGTCACTGCATATTATTATTATCTTTACTATTGTTATAAGCAGGTTATAAATAAGGTGTGTGTGTGTGGACCCCAAACTTCTGACCCGGGTTTGGAGGACGCCACAAAATACTTCACAGAATAAATACAGAATATACATTTATTAGCAAAAATAATTACACGTTATCCCAGATATTACACTTATTTACTTTATCGAATGCTAATACGATTTCATAATTTCCATAACAGTACTCCTATATGGCCTGGCAATTTTCTTTTATCAGCACAATCAGCAAAAACTTACTATTCATATGGATTACAAAAATTTCAAAAGTTGGGGTTATTACAGGGTGTCTTCTACTACTTCATTACATTTATTGATAATTTCAATAGATATATGGTTCTTATGAAGAAAAAATTTGATTCTTTTGAAATGTTCAAAGAATATAAGACCGAAGTAGAAAAGCAAACATGGGAAAGTATAAAAGTTTTACGATCAGATCCTAGAGGAGAATACTTAAGCCTTAAAATTCAAGAGTTTCTTCAAGGAATGTGATATTGTATCACCACTTACTCCTTCTGGAACACCTCAATGGAATGGATATTCTGGGAGGAGAAATTATACCTTGTTGGACATGGTGTTATTGATGATGAGTCAAGCGGATTTTTTAATCAGTTTCTGGGAATTTGTAAAATGTCCAACTCCATCATAGTTGTAACACTTGATCTTGGACTTGTCAATCTTGCCAGACTTGGACTCATTTTCATCATACTTTCTATAGTTCTTCATATCATAGTTTGAAGAACTTAAGCCTTTTATGTAAAATCTCTTTCCTTTCTTAAAGTCCTTGTAAGCCATTTTCTTGAAGCTTTTCACCATCAAAGCAACCATCTGCAAGATCTTCTCATCATCTTCATTTTCACTTTCAGAGTCTGCAGAGATATCAGAGTTTGGGTCATCATCAGTATTTGATGATTCAGTATTAGACTTTACAATCATGGCCCTTCCTCTTGAATGGTTTTTTCTCACAGCTCTTTCTCTATATTTTTCTTCGACCTTGAGTAGAACTTGTCTAGTCCTTGACCCTTTTCTCTTGATTTTCTGTTCCATCTCCAGTTAATGTGTCTTCAACATTTCATAGATCTCATCCAGAGATGTATCTTCAAGATCATAGTTGTCTCTTATGGAAGTGACTTTCAAATCCCACATTTCTGAAAGTGCAAGAAGAAACTTCAAGTTTGAATCTTCTGGATCATACTCTTTTTCAACAAGAGACAGATCATTCAGTAATTTTTGAAAGCTGTCATAGATCTCAGTCAATGACTCATCAGTATTTGAGTCAAAGTGTTTATACTACTGAGTGAGTATTGTCTTCGTGTTCTTTTTGATAGTAGTGGTGCCTTGACACTTAACCTCCAAAGTGTCCCATATCTCTTTTATTTTCTTACATCCAATCACCCTATTGGATATAACACTATCAAGACTATTATGAAGTAGATATCTCACTTTACCATCTTTCACAATTGATGTTAAATCTTCAGGAGTATAATCCTTCTTATCCTTATCAACCATCTTGTCATTCTCACCAGGAACAACAACATCAAGTTTATTGGGCCTGTGTGGATGTTAGGAATATGTTGTGAACTTGATGATAAGTTGAACAAAATACCTTAGTAGATTTAACCTAGTGTTTTTGTAGCTCTCGACGGATGTTCTACAATAGTGCTGACGGATGACCTCTGAACATCCATCGAGAGTGTAGCTTATGTAACAATAAGTATTATAGCACATTTCTGCAAACAACAATGTTTTAGTTGAGTAGATGCTGTAGGATTCTTTGAGTCATGTTGACTACTAGATTGATATGCAGAATAGGTTGGCCAATTGTAAATATAAGATGTCTTGTAATTTTGTATAAGTGAAATAGAGTCAAGTGACAGAAAGACTCCCGATGGATGATCTACAAAGGCTCCCGACAGATAATCAACAAGACTCCCGACGGATGACCAACATAGTCCTAGCGAATGATCATAAATTCAAAAGAGCAGTTGACAGTGACAACACAGTCACATGCGTCGGGTGTTTGCAAATGGAATGTAGAAGCTAAATTACAGGACTTAGAGAACAAAGAAACATTATCATTTCCATGCAATTATAAAGATATTCAAAGATGCTGGATAAAGTAATGTAGCAGCATGAAGTTAGACTAGATTTAGTTTGTCTTATTGTCTTGTCTTACTATCATGTAACTTGGTAATATATAAATCAAGAGTAGCAAGTTGAAAATTATTGAAGTTAGAAAGAAAAATTAGAGAAATAGAAAAAGCAAAATCTGTAAAGAATTTCTGAGTTGTTCTTGTTGTTCAACTTGTAAGCAGCTGTGTGCTATTCAAGTATCACAGAGTTCTCATCTTTATATATATATATATATATATGGTGGATAATTTCAAATCCACCATAAACTTTTAAAGCCTTGTGTTTTATTTCTTTGTGTTTTGATTTCTATTTTACTTTCATTCCGCACTTCTTGCAAAATCAAACACATTTATATATTAAGTAAGAACATTCTTAAAATCAGAAAAAGAAGCCAGAATTACATTCAACCCCCTTTTGTAATTCTTGTTGCATTGTTTGGGAATAACAATTGGTATTAGAGCAAGCTCTTGAAGTACAAACAGTGTAAAGATCACCACAATCAGCAAGATGATCAGAAAGGATGTTGGAGTGAAAATTCCATTTCTGGATAAAGACAACTATCACCACTGGAAGGTGAAGATGCACCTACATTTTCTTTCTCAAGATGAAGCTTATGTGGACTGCATTGAGAGAGGTCCTCATGTTCCTTTGAGAGCTGCTACAGGAAATGAGCCATCAGTTCCAAAGGCCATACATGAATGGTCTGATCCAGACATTAAACAAGTCAGGAAAGATAAAAAGGCAATGAACATACTATTTAATGGTGTTGATGGTGATATGTTTGACAACATCATAAACTGCAAAACAGAAAAAAAGGTTTGGGACACAAATCAATTTATTTGTGATGGAACTGAGCAAGTAAGAGAGAACAAAATGCAGCTCTTGATTCAGCAATATGAGCATTTTCACTGTGAAGAAAGTGAGACACTCACTGATATTTTTAGTAGATTTCAAAAGCTACTGAATGCTTTCAAGTTGCATGGAAGGGTTTATCAAACAAAAGATTCAAACCTTAAATTCCTTAGATCTCTACCAAAGGAATGGAAGCCTATGACAGTCTCTTTATGAAACTCTCAAGATTACAAGGAATTCACCTTGGAAAGACTGTTTGGAATTCTAAAATCCTATGAGCTTGAAATAGAGCAAGATGAAAAGATGGAGAAAGGAAGGAAGAAAGGAGGATCCATTGCACTAGTTTCTGGGCAAGAAAATGAAAAAGAGATGGAGGTTGAAGCTGTGGAATCTGTATCAAACTCAAGGGTCTGTGAAAGCAAGGGTAAAGGGCTGGTAGCTGAAAATGAAGAACAGTTGAGCCAAGATGACATGGATGACATAGATGAGCATCTTGCTTTTTCTATCCAGGACATTTGCCAAGCTCAAATTCAAGAAAAATTTGGGAGCAGCTAAGTAAAAGAGAAACATGGTTGATAAGTCTAAATTCAAGTGGTTCAAGTGTGGCTTGGCAGGTCATTTTGCTAGTGAATACAGAAAGCTTGACTCTGGTAAAAAAAAGTTTGAGCCTGTTGATTATAAGCAGAAATACTTTGATTTGCTCAAGCAAAAGGAAAGGGCTTTCATTACATAAGAAAATGACTGGGCTGCATATGGATTGGATGAAGATGAAGAAACAAACTATGTCAACCTAGCCCTAAGGGCCAAATCAGATGAAGCAGAAGTTAGTTCATCCAGTAATCAGGTAATCACCTCTAACCTAGCATATTTAACCAAGTCTGAGTACAATGATGCCATCAATGACATGTCTACTGAGCTGTATCATTTACGTGTAACTCTTAAATCTCTCACTAAGGAAAATGCTAAAATAAAGAAAACAATTTGTTTTTAAGTGAGAGGAATAATGTGTTAGAGTCTCAATTCATTGAGTTTGAAAAATTGAGAATTGAATGTAAAACTGCCAAGGATGAATTAACTGAATCTTTAAAGAAAGAAGAGATTTTAAGAAAGTAACTTGAACGAGAATAGGAAGTGATTAAGGCATGGAAATCATCTAGAGATGTCCATGCTCAAATTACTAAAGTTCAAGGTATAGAATCTTTTTGTGATGCATCCTGGAAAAAGAACAAGGAGACGCTTGATTCCAATCTGGTTGAAGGACTTTTAACGGATGTGGATTCGACGGATGATGAAAATTATCCGTCGAATAATCAAAAGGATTATCCGTCGAAAGACATTGAGCTGCATCCGTTGAATGTAAGTAAGCCAGTTAGCAAAGCTAAGCTAGCTAAATTAAATGATAAATATGGATCAGTTTCTAAAAACTTTGTTCCAGGAGAATCAAGTCAAGTGAGGAAAGAAAAGAGAGTCAATGTTGGTCATCTGTCTATCAAGCAATTGAATGAGAGATTAGAAAAGATTGAGGTTAAAACAAAATCAAAAAGGAAAAATAATAGAAATGGGAAGGTAGGAATTAACAAACATAACAACTACACACCTGATAAATATGCTCCTAGAAAAATATGTGTTAAGTGAGGTAGTTGTAACACCCCAAAATCCGGGGTCGGGGATCCGGGTTGTCACGAGTTCCATTTCCCTTAATAACACCCAATCTAAATAAACAATCAACTACTCTGTACTGTGACCCCACAATAAACACACACACCACAAGTTATAGTCTCAGAGATGAATATTCAAAAATAACACGAGTCATTTTATTCCAAAATTTTATGCCATTACACCTTAAAAGGGTTTCTGAATAGATTTACATTTCTTTGTCATTATTACAATTCATAAATATACATAATCTGGTACATCAAAAGTTGAAAGCCTAGCCTATTGGTAGTTCCTACCTCAGCTACAGCGACATCAACGCCTATAAGAAACTGCGGAACGTTTCCTATCCACTCGCAAATTGGGAGCTTGGTCCTGTTCATCTTTTCTATCTGTTGTTGTGTGATGAAAGAAGAAAGCAAGGGTGAGCAGCAAGCCCACCAAAATAATATGTATAATGATTAACAATATATGAGCCTTCTCATAGTACTCATGAAAGTCTTGGTCAAAAGAAATGAACCAAGTTTGATATACTAATGCGATGAAGTCGCAAAATATTCAGTATATATACATATATACTTTTCAAAATCTTGGAAGTCCTCTTCCATGCATAATATACACAGAGTTCCAGTTTATAACTGTATAAAAATATCGTTGCAAGGTGATCTCATATGTCTAACCTTGTCTCAACGTTTTTCTGAAAATCTTTGACATGCACAAGATAATCATTTACTAGATATAAGTTTAAAAGATGATGTTACAAGATACTCCAATATACTTATATCTTTTCCGAATACTACTTGAACTACTACCGTTCAATGTATAAATAGTTCATCCCATAGATTAAGCTACAAGACAAAACTTGTATAGAATCAATCTTTAAATTATCATCAAAATAAAATGAAGTTATGAGATACTTCATTTGATGCACACATCATTTTAAAAACTTGACCCTACCAACACTCAACAATTGCCCAACCGTAGCCTTTCTATCGAAGTGCTCTGGGTAGTGTTGCAGAAATATCCAATTGGATGATGAACTCATTACGGGAGTTTTCCGTGCCAGGAAGACCACTTACGATGATCAGTCGTAGTAGTACAACCCCACCATTTTCTACATGTAGAGGAGAACCTGTCGGATTTACTTGTCAACCGAACACTGGACTCCTAAGGAATGGACCGTCTTAGCGGAACTTCCAGACCATTTTGGGCCAATATAATAAGGCTGGGCCGGCGCCACTCGACCACTTACGCCACTCCAAGTTCAGATGAAATCCATGACTCTGAAACGTAAAGCTCGTCCCCCCTTTCCCCAAGTAGAAACTTGTTGATACGGCTCCACCAAGAAGTCGTATCTAGTTGGAAAGGAAAACTCACCGATATTTCCCAGGCGATGCCTGTTAATGGATTAACTTATTCCAAGAATTTTATTTCCCGAGTATTGGGTAAGTAATCAAAAACTCTTTTATCAAGACAGCAACCTTGTTGCGAATATAAAACACACCACAGAGCCGGATCCCTCAGGTTTTGAGCGAGTATTTAAATCCCCTTCGAAAGGAGGATCTTAAATATAAAAATGAGTTTTGGGATCCGCTCTAACTTTTAAAATCATTTTGAAGACTCGCAAAACATTTTTAAGAATGTTCGGAGTGATGCTGATTTGGTAAAATAAATCAGTCCCAATATATTAGAAATATCTGAATATTATTATTTAAATAATATTCCCATAAAGAATAATCTTTATAAAAATAATTGAAGTAGATGTTGTAAAACTTATACTTGAAATGACTATTAAATAACCAAAGATATACTTATACGAAAGTAATATCTTTATTTAAATAATCAAAAGTAAGTTTGATTACCGACACATTATTCTTTAATAAAATAAATAATATCAATTAGTAAATAAATCGGAGTCATAAGCCCTCGAATGAATATTCAAAATAATATTCATTAATAAAATAAACGGAGTCATAAGCCCTCGAATGAATATTCAAAATAATATTCATTAATAAAATAAACGGAGTCATAAGCCCTCGAATGAATATTCAAAATAATATTCATTAATAAAATAAACGGAGTCATAAGCCCTCGAATGAATATTCAAAATAATATTCAATAATAAAATAAACGGGGTCATAAGCCCTCGAATGAATATTCAAAATAATATTCAATAATAAAATCAACGGAGTCATAAGCCCTCAAATGAATATTCAAAATAATATTCATTAATGAAATAAAGTTATCGAATAAACCTTATTTGATTCATAGTTTTAAAAACTATTCATATATATATATATAAATATATATATATATATATATATACTCGGGAGCATCGACTCCCGGTTTTAGAAAAAAGTTCACCTTTGGGTCTCCTATACTGAGGGTATATGCAAATTACCGCTTATCTCTAGCATAGGTATTATCAACTGAATCAACAGATATATGTATCAAGAATACGAAACAGGCATGCATATATACCATATCACATGCTACAATATATCGTAAGAATTTTTTAATAACAAATATGCATTTATCGCAAGATCATGCATAAATACATGTACATCACAACAACAGTTATACGGGTAGAAAACTTGCCTGAGTGCTCCCGGATAGATTTAAGCTTAGAGTGGGTCCGATAACCTATGAACAACAACATAAGTCGGAATTAAACCCCGGTCGCTTAAGAAACTAGACTTTAACCATTTAGAGTCCTAACATTCGCTTTCGCGCTTAACGATTCACTAAAGTCGCTCGAGTACCCTTGACTCCACCATTTTTTATAAATTAACCATTACGAGTTTTAAGGAGATTCTTTCGCAAGTGTCTTACCAACTGCCTATTACACCTTACATAAATGTTTCATACCTCAATTAGTCCTTTAAGGTCTTTAACCTATGTTTCAAAGTAAGGCGAGGGGTAATGATTCGTTCGCGAAATGTCGTTACTTAAAACGGCCGTTTTTCCTATACCGTACATCGGAATCAAACGAACCACATATCAAAACGAAGCTCGTAACATGAACTATCTAAAAATGGCAATGATCAAAACCTAGCAGGGAGTTCTCGGGTCCTAATGTTATGAACAAAAGCAGTCTAAAGTAAATCGGATATTACGACGGCTATGTTTACGCGATTTCCCAATTTTATACCATTCCAATTCAACCACCAATCAATCCCAATCCATCCATACAACCAAAATCCATCCTCACTACATCATAACAGCCCCAATCAACTCAACATTAACAATTTATACTTATTCTTAAACTTGAATTTAAACTATACTTAAGTCCTTTAACCAAACCATAAGATTTCAACCTTCAATTCACTACCATTCCAACCCAAACTCTAAACCAACAAGCATCAAGCTACTCTTTACCATAACTATCAAAATCATCCTAATATACAAAGTAAAGCTAGGGTTTGGAGATGTTATAGCTTCCTTGAAGCTTTTAATCAATGAAAGATCCTTGGAATGCCCATGGAAGCCTTGATCTATGCTTAAGCTACCTTGAACTTTCATAAAAAATCAAGAAATCCAAAGTTATTTCTTGAAGGTTACTATTCACCATCTTCTTCCTTGATTTATTGGAAGAGATTGTGAAGGAATTAGAAGCTTAAACTTATAGGATATCCATATCTATGTACAAGGAACCTTAGATAATTACCTTGTGATTTAACAATGCTTGGAACTTGATTTTTGATTTTTCTTCCTTTGAAAAGAAGAAAAAGCCGAGAGCAATATTGAAGGAATGAAATAATTTTGTGTTTGCTTTGATTTGTTTTGGCTAGCATGGTTGTTTTTGTTTTGTTTTTGGGTAATTACCTTTCTAACCTTGACTTTGTGTGGTTTTAAATCAACCACATCTCCTTCCCCTTATGTCATGCTTATGATGTCATCATCCCTTACTTGCCCTCTTCTTATTGGTTGGATGACCTCATCATCCCTAACCTCCTTGATTAACTTCCTAATTGTTTGCCTAATGACCGCTGATCTGTTATACGGTTCGCTTAACTTTCATTTTCGTTTATCGTTTGAGGGATCATACCCGGGATCTTATTACTTGGGTTTCCTTAACCTTTCTCAATACATTATATTCCTTTTATGATCCTCTCTTATAATCCTTTAATTTAAATCATTTTTATCCTGTTACCTTATACTCAATTCTTTCCGTATCTAGTGGATTTCCGGGAAAAATCAAAGTGTTCGGAATTGGATTCTGGCGATCTTTACATACACTTATATGTCATATAGAGTGCCAATAAAATCTCAGAATATCCATAAAAGAACCCCTACCTAGT
Organism: Apium graveolens; assembly: GCF_009905375.1. NCBI lineage: Eukaryota > Viridiplantae > Streptophyta > Magnoliopsida > Apiales > Apiaceae > Apium > Apium graveolens. The sequence continues at coordinate 17,047,356 of NC_133655.1, read as the reverse complement.
GTGGCATGAAAAGTTTTCTCATTCAGCAAAAACACTATTCATAAGGGTTTCAAAAAATTTCCAAAAATTGGGGTTATTACAGTCTCCCCTCCTTAAAAGGATTCCGTCCCGGAATCAGATAGAAAATGAATAGGGATACTCTCTTAGCATTGCACTTTCTAACTCTCGAGTAAATTTTCCCACATTGTGGTCCTACCACCAAACTCTGCCTAGTTTAATAACCCTTCTCCTAAGCACTTGTCCCTTTTCAGTCTATACCCTTCCTAGTTGCTCCATATAGGTTACGTCTGGTTGTATGTCTATGCGCTCATATGCCCCTATTTATCTGGCATCCGAATTACACTTCCTTAACATTGATACGTGGAACACGTTAAGAACTTGCTACATGTTCGGGGGTAGGGCTAGCTCATATGCTATCTTCCTAATACGTCTTAATATATCCAAGGGTCCAACAATTCGTGGACTTAGCTTCCCTTTCTTTTCGAACCTCATCCTTCCTTTCCAAGAAAATACCTATAACAACACTAGGTCCCCTACTTCCTATTCCTTGTCCTTTCGTGTCAAATCAACATACTTCGTGTTCCCATCTTGGGCTACTACCATCCGTCCTCTGATTAAATCTATTATATCCTTGGTCCTTTGGACCACTGCTGGTCCGAGCATCTTGCGCTCTACAATTTCATCCTAACATAAGGGGGATCGACATTGTCTTCCCTCAAATATCTCATAAGATGACATCTCGATACCTGACATACGATCTATTATCGTGAGAAAACTCAATCCGCGTTAAGTGATCATTCCAAATTCTTTGAAGTCTATTGCACAGACTCTCATTATAGCTTTTAGCATTAGAGCTTTTGCTTCTAAATACCCATTCTTTTCCAGTTCGTAATCGCTACTACCTTCCGTTCCTAATATTATACCGGTTATACTTTTGCTCGTTAGCGTTCTATAACCTTTTAATAACCACGTCAACCTTAGTATCACGAATGTGTTTCCATTCCGAATACCACCACAACTTTACTGCTCCTTTTTCAGCTGTTTCTATTTTCCAAAGTTTGATCAATCATATAGAAGTAAAAAAATTTATTGAGAGATCACTATGATCATGAACACTTGTTATATTGCATAGTTAGTACAGAAGGTGGCCATCCTTTTGTACTTGACAAGCAATTAAACAATAGATGGTATCCTACTAGGCTTCTATCACACAGATAGATAGTCATTCGGCAATACCTCCCCTTCTAGAAGGGTTGTTCTTCTCAGCTTACATGAAATGAAAAGAAGAGAAAAGAACGAACTGAAGGGAATTGTATATTCGTAAAAAATAAAATTTTATTGCCATAAAATATCTGGCTTGGAATCTACCTCTGAACTATAGAGGTTTGTCATAGGAGAACAAAACATATATGTATTTATATCAACATCAAGTATTATAGCATCGTATTTCACATGCCTAAATATTTTTGCTATTCCGTCCATCATTCAATGGACCCATGCTCTTCCTCGAGCTTATACACAATCACCTTTGAAACTCCCTCGATATCGAAAATCGAATCTGGGATCTCATTCTAGACTTCATCGTTACTAGAATTCTATGCTTGCACCGCAACCTTCCTCATATAGTAATACGACTCTCTTTTCATAAGAGGGAATAAATATTCAATAGGTAGATACTCTACTTAATTAGTCTATCAATGATAACTTATACACCACCACGACCCGATTAGTGGTACTCAATCTTAACATCCATTCCAATACAACTCTCACGGTTGTAATCGACTCATTACTCGCAGAATCATTGCTGCATTACTATGGTCCACCACTGACCTACTGTCGTCATTCACTTTCCATGAAATCTTAATATCTAACCATACGGATTCCATACATATCGTATAGAATACTTCTAAGGAGTTAACATAACCACCAATCGTAATTCATGAAGAACACTCCAAACTCTGACGTACTTTCATGACATGAAGTAGATAAAATTGCAGAAGAGTTTCAGTCAAAGCAACGATAGCAGGTTAATACCATTCTTAATCGTATGCCTTAAATAGAAGACTTAACTCAAGGGTTCGTCTAGTCCTTTTTGAAACATGGTCCTGGATTATTCTCAAGATAGGACCTTCTAAGATAGATAGCCCGCTCATGGCGATTACACGAATTAAACCTTTACCAACTACTATTACGGTTGGGTATTGCACAGTCATCAGAAGGAATGTCAATCTTCCAAACCATAATACAACCTTCATAGCTTTAACCATCATCACTGTATTCCTTTGGCACAAGCGCCTATAATTATCCTCTTACCTTTAAAGTGTCGGCCACCTCTTTGGCCTTTCCTGATAGTAAAATTTCCTTACAGTCAATGTCATTTTAACCACCTCCAAATAAATTTTCTACCTCATTTCAATCACAGCTTATGTGAAGATGTTTTCCTTAAAATCTGATGAGTAAAAAAATATCACCATTTTTCCATAAGTTATTGCCTCAGTCTTTAGAGGTTAATCACTGTCACGACTGACTCTCAATCATACTTAGAACATCTTTTATCTTAAGTCCTAATTGCCCTGAACAATTTCGACCATTACTGGTTCGATCCATACTTTCTCGTGGTTTAACACGTTCCCCACTTGGCATCATTATAATTACGTCATATTTTTTTTATCAACATTTCTATTTTTGAGAATTTTGAATATTACCTTTCTCCTTGTAAAACCTCTAAGGTTATCCTTGAATCGTTCCTCCTGTATTCCCTAGATACAGGGCATATCAAAATACCCTTTACACATACTAGAACCATTGTCTATATGTTTCTGAAAAATTTCTCCACTGATACTTAAAGGTTGTTATTACCTTAATTCTTTCCAATTCATACTGTCAAAACTCATACTATCCCTATTAAGGGTGAAATGCCAACCTTTATGCATTCCCCTAGGATTCGTTTTAAGTTACCGATGTTCTATCCTTAATTCCACCTTTAAAAAGGTACATGCATCCTTCCATGGATAAATCAAGTCATATATCCCTGATAAGGGTGTCTTATTCAATCATTCCCACCTCGATAGTATATGACTAATTTCACAATAACATCTGTATTCAAAATGAGGTCAATCAATATGGCCTCCAAAAGATAACTACGGTTATCTACTTTTCTTGCTTGATTTGGTAACGATAACAAGGATCTTCTGGAAGATATTGGTCGTGTTCAACGTGAACTTCTTCTTAATAATTCCGTATTTACTTTTGTTGTTTATCTCAACAGTCATCTCAATGTTGGGATATCTCTCATACCCGGCGTCTCCCTTCCTGGGTATCAAGCCACCGGTCTTACACTTCACATTCTTGAAGGTCACTTCCTTCATCCAATTTTCCTAATTTCTTACTTCCTTATCTCCTCAGTCTATCCGCGTCTCAATATTTATCCTTCGAACTATCTCAAGATTTCCTCAAATCCTCCCAACTTACAGGGGATAAAATATATGTATCTCTTATGCCTTCAACCATCAATTTAACTCATGGTGAATCACCCTCATCCTGACGATTACATACTTTTCTATTTCTATTGCTACGAGTCTTTAGGGTTTCCTCATACCCAACTTCCTTATCATTCCTCAAACTCTATTGCCTTTATATTCCTTTCCACTTCAGTTTCTTTTTATTTTCCTTTCTCTTATCATTATTTCATGAACCAACACAACATAAGCATTGATTTCAAACATCCCGTCATTCTGGATTCGTGTCCTCAGAACGAATCTTGACAACTTTTACAACTTAGATTCATAATTCATCATACTCGTCCGCCTTTGTTCTGGCTCTAAAGCTTTTACACTATCTCCATAACCTTGGGAAGTACTTTCCTGAAAACAATTGATGGAACTTAAATCAGTTTATTATAATCTCTTGCTCCGTGCCTTCCTTGGCCTTTCACCAGTGGGTGGCCTCTCTCTTAGGAGGGTAAGTGACAAAACAGTCTTTTGTGATTCGTCAATCATTTAGAATGTCAAATGATTCCTATATTTCCTTTAGCCAGGCTCTTGCCCCAACTGGGTCAACCTGTTCCTTGGAACTCTGAGAGCTTAGCGATTTAAAGGTCATGAAAGAATTTCCTACCGCCTTGTTTCCTCAAGGTGGTGGTTGGGGATAATAGTCTAAGTCCTTTTTAGACAGGTCCATGAATTGCCGTATAGGAGTACCGTCTCGGGTCTCCTTTCCTTACTCGACTTTCTGTTTCCTTAGTATGAAATGTTTCATCCTTCTCCCATACTTGGGGTTATCTTATACGTTAGAATCCTCATTTTCCACTTCATTATATTATGGGTTCCTTCTATCTTGATGGCGTCCTCCCTGACTATCACATTCAGGGTTTGCCCTTAATCTTATTCCTTGAACTATGACTTTCATCTAAGATCTCATCTTTAAGCTCTTGAACATTTGGAACCCAAATTCTATAGGAATACCTCATTATTCCCTTATCATCTTTCTCGGTATTAATCTCATATCTATTTGTTTGCTCTCTGCCTTCATTCATCACTTTTTCTGGCACAATATGTTCTTTTCCAAAAATTCGGTCTGTATTGCAATCTCAAACAGCTTTTCGGTACCAGCTCCGGTTACCTTCACTTCTATTTCCATTTTCTCAAAATCTCTTATAAACTCTCCCAAAGACATAATTATCTTGAGTCTCTCCTTTTTACTAAGGGCATCAGCCACCACATTGGCTTTCCCTGAATGATAAAGAATCTCCCAATCATAATTCTTGATTAGCTCTAACCACCTCATTTGGCGCATGTTGAGCTCTTTCTGCGTGAAAATATACTAGAGCACTTATGGCTTAGGTAAATCTCGTACTTCTCTCCATACAAGTAGTGCCTCCAATCTTTAGGGCAAAACTATTGCCACGAGCCCAAGCTCATGGGTGGGTATATCAAATTTTATATTCCCTTAATTTTCTTGACGCGTACGCGAGTACCTTGTTGTGCTGTATAAGAGCACCCTAATTCCTTATGCGAAGCGTCAATACAAATCACAAAATCTCCTTTTTCCATCCGACAATGCCAACATAGGGGCCGTCACCAACCTTTGCTTCAGTTGTTAAAAGCTTTTCTCGTATTTCTCTGTCCATTCAAACTTCTCAGTCTTACGAGTAAGCCGCGTTAAAGGGGCTACTATCTTTACAAACTTGAACGAACCTCCGGTAGTGACCGGCCAATCCTACCTCTGGTAGTTTCCCTAACCATGGTCATCAATTCCTCAATGGTCCTTTATTCATTCTTGTTAGGATCCTCCACGAGATCCTCCTCAGCAACAATCCCATCAAGGACAACATCCTCAACCACTACATCGTCAATATGAACATCATCCGGTCCTGTGTTAGGACGCTCTATCGGATCCACAATCCGATCTCCAATTAGTAATAAAACATCATCGCGCTGTTGCTCCTCAACCTCAGGGTTCAGAGTCCCGCTACCATCTACGATAATGAACTACGCTTCTATCACGATATTTATAAGGGTTTCCATAAGGGTTTTAACTGTCGGTACTACGTTAGGTAGCCCGACTATGAACTTGGCAAGAGTTCTTATTATCTTAGTGAACTTATTATTTTAACGTCATATCAACTCTGAGGTTTATAACGCTTAGCTCTGATACCATTTCTGTAACACCCCCAAATCCGGGGTCGGGGATCCGGGTTGTCACGAGTTCCATTTCCCTTAATAACACCCAATCTAAATAAACAATCAACTACTCTGTACTGTGACCCCACAATAAACACACACACCACAAGTTATAGTCTCAGAGATGAATATTCAAAAATAACACGAGTCATTTTATTCCAAAATTTTATGCCATTACACCTTAAAAGGGTTTCTGAATAGATTTACATTTCTTTGTCATTATTACAATTCATAAATATACATAATCTGGTACATCAAAAGTTGAAAGCCTAGCCTATTGGTAGTTCCTACCTCAGCTACAGCGACATCAACGCCTATAGGAAACTGCAGAACGTTTCATATCCGCTCGTGAATTGGGAGCTTGGTCCTGTTCATCTTTTCTATCTGTTGTTGTGTGATGAAAGAAGAAAGCAAGGGTGAGCAGCAAGCCCACCAAAATAATATGTATAATGATTAACAATATATGAGCCTTCTCATAGTACTCATGAAAGTCTTGGTCAAAAGAAATGAACCAAGTTTGATATCTTAATGCGATGAAGTCGCAAAATATTCAGTATATATACATATATACTTTTCAAAATCTTGGAAGTCCTCTTCCATGCATAATATACACAGAGTTCCAGTTTATAACTGTATAAAAATATCGTTGCAAGGTGATCTCATATGTCTAACCTTGTCTCAACGTTTTTCTGAAAATCTTTGACATGCACAAGATAATCATTTACTAGATATAAGTTTAAAAGATGAAGTTACAAGATACTCCAATATACTTATATCTTTTCCGAATACTACTTGAACTACTACCGTTCAATGTATAAATAGTTCATCCCATAGATTAAGCTACAAGACAAAACTTGTACAGAATCAATCTTTAAAATATCATCAAAATAAAATGAAGTTATGAGATACTTCATTTGATGCACACATCATTTTGAAAACTTGACCCTGCCAACACTCAACAATCGCCCAACCGTAGCCTTTCTATCGAAGTGCTCTGGGTAGTGTTGCAGAAATATCCAATTGAATGATGAACTCATTACGGGAGTTTTCCGCGCCAGGAAGACCACTTACGATGATCAGTCGTAGTATTACAACCCCACCATTTTCTACATGTAGAGGAGAACCTGTCGGATTTACTTGTCAACCGAACATTGGACTCCTAAGGAATGGACCATCTTAGCGGAACTTCCAGGCCATTTTGGGCCAATATAATAAGGCTGGGCCGGCGCCACTCGACCACTTACGCCACTCCTAGTTCAGATGAAATCCATGACTCTGAAACGTAAAGCTCGTCCCCCCTTTCCCCAAGTAGAAATTTGTTGATACGGCTCCACCAAGAAATCGTATCTAGTTGGAAAGGAAAACTCACCGATATTTCCCAGGCGATGCCTGTTAATGGATTAACTTGTTCCAAGAATTTTACTTCCCGAGTATTGGGTAAGTAATCAAAAACTCTTTTATCAAGACAGCAACCTTGTTGCGAATATAAAACACACCACAGAGCCGGATCCCTCAGGTTTTGAGTGAGTATTTAAATCCCCTTTGAAAGAAGGATCTTAAATATAAAAATAAGTTTTGGGATCCGCTCTAACTTTTAAAATCATTTTGAAGACTCGCAAAACATTTTTAAGAATGTTCGGAGTGATGCTGATTTGGTAAAATAAATCAGTCCCAATATATTAGAAAATATCTGAATATTATTATTTAAATAATATTCCCATAAAAAATAATCTTTATAAAAATAATTGAAGTAGATGTTGTAAAACTTATACTTGAAATGACTATTAAATAACCAAAGATATACTTATACGAAAGTAATATCTTTATTTGAATAATCAAAAGTAAGTTTGATTACCGACACATTATTCTTTAATAAAATAAAGAATATTAATTAGTAAATAAATCGGAGTCATAAGCCCTCGAATGAATATTCAAAATAATATTCATTAATAAAATAAACGGAGTCATAAACCCTCGAATGAATATTCAAAATAATATTCATTAATAAAATAAACAGAGTCATAAGCCCTCGAATGAATATTCAAAATAATATTCAATAATAAAATAAACGGGGTCATAAGCCCTCGAATGAATATTCAAAATAATATTCAATAATAAAATCAACGGAGTCATAAGCCCTCGAATGAATATTCAAAATAATATTCATTAATGAAATAAAGTTATCGAATAAACCTTATTTGATTCATAGTTTTAAAAACTATTCATATATATATATGTATAAATATAAATATATATATATATATATATATATATATATATATATATATATATATACTCGGGAGCATCGACTCCCGGTTTTAGAAAAAAGTTCACCTTTGGGTCCCCTATACTGAGGGTATATGCAAATTACCGCTTATCTCTAGCATAGGTATTATCAACTGAATCAACAGATATTTGTATCAAGAATACGAAACAGGCATGTATATATACCATATCACATGCTACAATATATCGCAAGAATTTTCTAATAACAAATATGCATTTATCGCAAGATCATGCATAAATACATGTACATCACAACAACAGTTATACGGGTAGAAAACTTGCCTGAGTGCTCCCGGATAGATTTAAGCTTAGAGTGGGTCCGATAACCTATGAACAACAACATAAGTCGGAATTAAACTCCGGTCGCTTAAGAAACTAGACTTTAACCATTTAGAGTCCTAACGTTCCCTTTCGCGCTTAACGATTCACTTAAGTCGCTCGAGTACCCTTGGCTCCACCATTTTTAATAAATTACCCATTACGAGTTTTAAGGCGATTCTTTCGCAAGTGTCTTACCAACTGTCTATTACACCTTACATAAATGTTTCATACCTCAATTAGTCCTTCAAGGTCTTTAACCTATGTTTCAAAGTAAGGCGAGGGGTAATGATTCGTTCGCGAAACGTCGTTACTTAAAACGGCCGTTTCTCCTAAATCGTACATCGGAATCAAATGAACCACATATCAAAACGAAGCTCGTAACATGAACTATCTAAAAATGGTAATGGTCAAAACCTAGCAGGGAGTTCTCGGGTCCTAATGGTATGAACAAAAGCAGTCTAAAGTAAATCGGACATTACGACGGCTATGTTTACGCGATTTTCCAATTTTATACCATTCCAATTCAACCACCAATCAATCCCAATCCATCCATACAACCAAAATCCATCCTCACTACATCATAACAGCCCCAATCAACTCAACATTAACAATTTATACTTATTCTTAAACTTGAATTTAAACTATACTTAAGTCCTTTAACCAAACCATAAGATTTGAACCTTCAATTCACTACCATTCCAACCCAAACTCTAAACCAACAAGCATCAAGCTACTCTTTACCATAACTATCAAAATCATCCTAATATACAAAGTAAAGCTAGGGTTTGGAGATGTTATACCTTCCTTGAAGCTTTTAATCAATGAAAGATCCTTGGAATGCCCATGGAAGCCTTGATCTATGCTTAAGCTACCTTGAACTTTCATAAAAAATCAAGAAAACCAAAGTTATTTCTTGAAGGTTACTATTCACCATCTTCTTCCTTGATTTATTGGAAGAGATTATGAAGGAATTAGAAGCTTAAACTTATAGGATATCCATATCTATGTACAAGGAACCTTAGATAATTACCTTGTGATTTAACAATGCTTGGAACTTGATTTTTGATATTTCTTCCTTTGAAAAGAAGAAAAAGCCGAGAGCAATGTTGAAGGAATGAAATAATTTTGTGTTTGCTTTGATTTGTTTTGGCTAGCTTGGTTGTTTTTGTTTTATTTTTGGGTAATTACCTTTCTAACCTTGACTTTGTGTGGTTTTAAATCAACCACATCTCCTTCCCCTTATGTCATGCTTATGATGTCATCATCCCTTACTTGCCCTCTTCTTATTGGTTGGATAACCTCATCATCCCTAACCTCCTTGATTAACTTCCTAATTGTTTGCCTAATGACCGTTGATCTGTTATACGGTTCGCTTAACTTTCGTTTTCGTTTATCGTTTGAGGGATCATACCCGGGATCTTATTACTTGGGTTTCCTTAACCTTTCTCAATACATTATATTCCTTTTATGATCCTCTCTTATAATCCTTTAATTTAAATCATTTTTATCCTGTTACCTTATACTCAATTCTTTCCGTATCTAGTGGATTTTCGGGAAAAATCAAAGTGTTCAGAATTGGTTTCTGACGATCTTTACATACACTTATATGTCATATAGAGTGCCAATAAAATCTCAGAATATCCATAAAAGAACCCCTACCTAGTGTGGCATGAAAAGTTTTCTCATTCAGCAAAAACACTATTCATAAGGGTTTCAAAAAAATTCCAAAAATTGGGGTTATTACAGTAGTGTTAATCATCTGTCTGTTAATTGCAAACTTACTAAGCCTGCACCCAAGTCTGCACCTTCCTCTTTTCCCAACATGAATGCCATGCCTGCAATGCCTATGAATGTTTTGCATGCACAGAATCTGAATGCACAATTTGCTAATATACCATTTGCACCCAATCCTTATTATGCTACATTTAGTATGCCTCAAATGCCATTTAGTATGCTTTACTAGAATAACATGTTTGCACGTAGCATGCCTTTTCATGTTAATCAAAACATGAATGATAATTCTGCTTCAATGAATGGTTTTAAAGGTCCAACTCAAATGACAAAGGATAAATCTGAGATACCCAAGTCAAATAAGATCAAACCTAAGAAACCAAAGAAAAAGGCTAATAAGGTAGGATCCAAGGAAACTTGGGTACCAAAATTAACTTGATTTGATTTTGATGTGTGCATGGAAACAGAAAGAATCTTTGGTGTCTGGATAGTGGTTGCTCAAGGCACATGACTGGAGATTCTACCCCTGCTCACTGAGTTCAAGGAAAGAGCTGGCCCAAGTATCAATTTTGGAGATGACAACAAGGGTTATATTATGGGATATGGCTTGATTTCAAAGGATAATGTCATCATTGAAGAAGTTGCCCTAGTGGATGGACTCAAGCATAATCTGTTGAGCATCAACCAACTTTGTGATAAGGGCAACACAGTTTATTTTAATGCAGAAGCCTGTGTTATAAGTAACAAGAAGAGCAACAAAGTGGTTCTGACTGGAGTGAGAAAAGGCTATGTGTATCTATCTGACTGCAACTCACCAAATGCAGAATCTGTAACTTGTCTTCTCAGTAAAGCAAGTCAAGATGAAAGTTGGTTATGGCACAAGAAGCTATCCCATCTAAACTTCAAGACCATGAATGAGCTAGTCAAGAAAGAATTGGTTAGAGGTATTCCTCAAGTGGAGTTTTCAAAGGATGGATTGTGTGATGCCTGCCAGAAAGGAAAGCAGATTAAAGCATCATTCAGAAAGAAGCTTGAATCATCTAATGAAGAACCTTTACAACTACTTCACATGGACTTGTTTGGACCAGTAAATGTGTTATCTATCTCAAAAAAGAGAGATATTGCCTAGTAATTATGGATGATTTTTCAAAGTTCTCTTGGACATATTTTCTAAAGTCCAAAGATGAGGCTAGTGAAATCATCACCAATCATAAAAGGCAAGTTAACAATCATACTGACTTAAAGGTTAGAAGAATCAGGAGTGATAATAGAAATGAGTTCAAAAATTCTGTGATGAAAGTATTTTGTGAAGAGTATGGAATCATGCATGAGTTTTCTGCAGCAAGAACTCCACAACAAAATGGAGTGGTGGAAAGGAAGAATAGATCACTTATTGAAGCTGCAAGAACTATGCTTGAAGAATCAAGGCTGCTAACTTACTTTTGGGCAGAAGCTGTGAATATAGCATGTTATACTCAGAATATCTCCTTGATCAATCAAGCAAAAGGCATGACTCCATATCAGATATTCAAGAATAGGAAGCCAACTCTAAATTTTCTTCATGTGTTTGGATGCAAATGCTACATTTTAAGGAATCAAACTGAACAGCATGGAAAGTTTGATGCTAAAGCAGATGAAGGAATTTTTGTTGGATATGCTGTTGGAAAAGCATATAGAGTCTACAACCTCAGAACAAATATTGTCATGGAATCTGTACATGTTGTGTTTGATGATAAGAAGATTGAAGGACTAAAAGATGAAGGTTTCCATGATAGCCTCAAATTTGATAATATTGAGATGATTAGTGATGACAGTGATGATGATAGTGATCAATAAACAGTGTCTAAGGATAATCCAGAAAAGACAATCTCGAATGATGCACAAAATTCAGCATCAGTCGAGTTACAAAGTGCATCATCCGTCGGAACAATGAGAGAAGCTGGGAGTCAAAACAGATCACTTGCAGAAAGAACTCCTTCTTCAAATCAAAGATTCACAAACTCAGGGGGAGTTTCTTTAAATCAAAACGCAGTCACACATCAAGACAATGATGAGGCCTCTTCATCAAGTGCTAATCTACCACAATAGAGAAAATGGATCAGAGATCACCCTTTTGAGCTCATCACTGGTGATGCATCTTTTAGAGTTCAAACAAGAAAAGCAACTTAAGAAGAATGTCTATATATCAGCTTTCTCTCAAAGGAGGAAACAAATAAGGTAGAAGAAACTCTGTTGGATCCTGATTGGGTTCTAGCTATACAGGAGGAGCTAAACCAATTTGAAAGGAACAAGGTATGGAAGCTGGTACCCAAGCCTAAAGGAAAGAATCCAGTTGACACCAAGTGGGTATTCAGAAACAAGATGGATGAAAATGACATAGTTATCAGGAACAAAGCTAGATTGGTTGCTAAGGGCTACTATCAACAAGAAGGAATAGATTTTGATGAGACTGTTGCTCCTGTTTCAAGACTTGAAGCCATCTGAATTTTCTTAGACTACGCAGCCCATTCCAATTTCAAAGTCTATCAAATGGATGTCAAAAGTGCCATTCTAAATGGAGATTTAGAGAAGGAAGTCTATGTCAGTCAGCCTCCTAGTTTTGAAGATCCAAATTTTCCAGAATATGTCTACTATCTTCTAAAAGCACTTTATGGATTGAAGTAAGCACCTAGAGCCTGGTATAATACTTTGTCAAAGTTTCTTTTAGAAAATCACTTCACAAGAGGTACTGTTGACAAAACTTTATTCTTTAGAAATGTTAATGGCTCTAGTATACTTGTTCAAATTTATGTAGATGATATTATATTTGGCTCTACAGATGAAAAACTTTGCAAAATGTTTGCCAAATTGATGCAAAGTAAGTATGAAATGAGCATGATGGGAGAACTAACTTACTTTCTAGGTCTACAAGTTAAGCAAGTCAGTGATGGAATTTTCATTAGTCAAACCAAATATATTTATGATCTTTTAAAGAAATTTGATCTAATGGATTGTACATCTACAAAAACTCCAATGGCTACTGTAACTAAACTTGAATTAAACACTACTGAAAAGTATGTGGATATTTCAAGCTATAGAGGCATGGTTGGCTCACTTTTGTATTTAACAGCTAGTAGGCCAAATATAATGTTTTCTACTTGTCTTTGTGCTAGATTTCAGGCTGATCCTAGAGAATTTCATTTAATAGCTATAAAGAGAATTTTCAGATATCTCAAGGGAACACCAAAACTTGGCATTTGGTACCCTAGAGATTCTGATTTTGATTTAACTAGTTATTCAGATGCAGACTATGCAGGGTGCAAGATTGATAGAAAAAGCACTACAGGAACCTGTCAATTTCTAGGAAACAAGCTAGTATCCTGGTTCAATAAAAAGCAAAATTCATTCTCTACTTCTATAGCTGAGACTGAATATATTGCTGCTGGAAATTGCTGTGCAAATTCTATGGATTAAAACCAATTGTTGGACTATGGTCTGCAAGTGGACAAAATTCCTATTTTCTGTGATAACACAAGTGCAATTGCCATTACTGAAAATCCAGTACAACATTCAAGAACAAAGCACATAGACATCAAGTATCACTTCATTAGGGAACATGTAATGAGTGGTACTGTGGAACTTCATTTTGTTCCAAGTGAGAAGCAACTTGCAGATATCTTTACCAAGCCACTTGATGAATCCACCTTCACTAGGTTGGTAAGTGAGTTAGGTATGCTTAATTATTCTTAAATTATTTGTGATAATTTTGCAAGTTGAAATCCAGAAATTTAATTGATTTTTCTAGTTTTGGATGAAAATTTGGTTAAGTCAAATTTTACATCTCGACAGATGTTCCTTATCCATCGAATTTGATCATCCATCGTAATAGAATAGCTTGGTAAAAATTAATTACTTTTTTGGATTATTTTAAACCCGACGGATAATTGCTTTATTCTCATCTGTCGAATTGTCTACATCTTAGCCGTTAAAGTTCTGAACATTATCCATCGGATATACTTACAGTCTATTAGTATATCACAACGAATAATTGACAGAATTTTAACAGTTTATTTTACTTTTGAACGGCTATTTTGGGCAATTTTCATTGGGTCTTTAATTTTTACCTTCAATTTTTATCCCATTTTATCTGAGAATACATAAAAGCCTTACGTCAAGCTTATTTTAGATTTTATCGTTCTCTATTGCAATTAACTGCTCTATTCTTCCTCAAAGCAAAATCCTCTTTCTCTCTGCAAATATCCTTGCTTTAACAATGGCACCAGTAGTCAAGATCATGTCTCAGTAAAGATTCATTTATGAGAAGAACAATTTTGTAGCTCTTGTGAACAAAGAAATTCCATCCTCTGAGGATTATCAAAAAATGATGGATTTTGTGAAGGGATGCAAGCTTAGTTATGCCATGCTGGAATCACCCACAATCTACTGTGAAGTTATGGAGGAGATGTGGACTACTTCTGTGTATCAAGCAACTGACAAAACAATAACTCTCTCCATTAAAGGTAAGGAATTTTGCATTAACAGTGATACTATTCAAGCATGCTTTAAAATTCCTGATAACATTACTACTAAACCACACACAAATGCTAATTTAGTTAGCTTACTTAATTCTATTGGCTATGCACTTCTACCCTAAGTGAGATTAGGAGGCTAGGTCTTAGGAAATAGTGGAGTTATCTATGCGATGTAGTTACCAAGGTGTTTTCTGCTAAGATAAGCAACTTTGATGCTATCAACACTACCATGCTTAACATGCTCTACATGCTACTTACTGATAATTACTATAATTTTAGTGATGCTATCATGTTTGAGTTAGGTTACAAGTTAGGGGAGATCAAAAAGAGGTTCCGGCATGTTTATTATGCTAGATTTTTTATGATTATTGCTAACCATATTTGTGAGGATCTTGTGATTGAGAACCCAACCAACAAACTGGATTGTTGGGTTCAAGAAAGAAAAGTAATTACAGATTTAAACAGGGCTGATCACCACAAGGAAGTACCCCTTGTTTATTTACCTATCATGGAGGGCCCTCAGGTAAGTGAGGTAAATACTTCTGTATCTACTTCTTCCATCTCTCAAGTTTCTTTGCCATTGACTGTGGCTATGGCATCTGTGTCATTGACCCAACAGATGCCTACCCAAGCCAAAAAATCCAAAACTTTAAGAATCAAATCAAAGAAACCACACTCTAGTGTCTCTCAAAAGATGCCAGTTTCAAATGCCACCAAAACCAAAGAGGGGAGTGTGAAGGGTGGTAAGGTTGGTGAGGGACAGGGTGAACATAAATGAAACCCTAAGAATAAGGATGGTGATGTGAGTGTACCTAAACCTAGACAAACCACAGTTTCCTAACAGAATGTGGTGCTTAATAAGGAAATTATCACATCTCTAGTTTCATCCTCCCAAAAGGATTCTACTATTGAAACAAGCTCCCAACCAGGAGCACATGCCAAAAAGGGCTGGGGACACAGATTTACCCCAAACTTATACAAGAAAGAAGAAAGCAAGAAAACTTGGGGATGCACAGGGATCACACTCAGTGTAAACTACACCTAAAGACTTTGTTAGGTCACACACACTGTAAAAGGGGGTTAAATACAGTGTTTAGCACAATCAAATCGAATTAAGAACACAAGTAACTGAACACAGATTTTATTCAACACAATAAACTCTGTTACAATATGGAACTGTCCTCTCTCAATGATGAACAAATTATCACGAGAGCTGCTAGGGTTACAATGAATAATAATTACGATTATGATAACACATATAGTGTAAACCCTACATCTGTGTTTATACACTACACAGTTACAAGATAATGTTCTAATTGATATCGAATATAATTCTGCTTCCTAAAATATATCAATCAGTTATCTTTTCTTCCAAGTATTCTATTCTTCGTAGAATTCCTTCTTCATGCATATCTCTTCTTGTATTTGTCTTGATCTTCTTTCCTTTCAATCAGCCGCCTTCCTTATCTGAAAGTCTCCTTAAGTCCTAATATTATCTCCTGATAAATATCTCCTGATAACTTAAGTTTTGACAACCTAAGTTCTGATAACTTAAGTTCTGACTTCAGTATAAGTATTGATTTCCAGTTAAGTACTGATTTGTCCTGTTAAGTAAGATCTGAAAACTAAACATAAATTATATTAGACATGACATCACAAATATATCTAAGAATCTCCCCCAACTTGTAAATTAGCATAATATACAAGTTTAACAGATATTTGATGATGTCAAAAACATTAAGTACAAATGCATGAGAATTTGACTAGATAACTACAACTTACAGTCCTTTCAACTTTACCATCCTTAAGATCTGATATCAGCTTCAGTCTGTATACACTTCAGAATTTAAGCATTTTAGATCTTTGACTTGGCTTCAATTTCTGATCTCTTTGATGTCAGGAGTTATTCTGAGATAGTTCTTCAACAAACATCTCTCAGCATATTCAAGTTCATTGATCGTCCTCCTTTTTGCATCTTTCAGTTCAGTTGTATCTTCACCAGTTTGAAAAATATCAGCCCTGAGATCATTTATCTTAGCTTTCCTTATATCCTGATTCAGTCTGATGATGTAGGCTTTATCAGACTCAAGATTGAATTCCACAGCCTTATAACCCAGAAAAGTAGTTATGATCATAGCAGTGTTAGGCTTCATTTTAACAATATCACCTTTGTGATCTCTGTACCTGGGACAGTATGGGCTGTCAGATTTTAGAGAGTAAAGCTTCTTCTGTCTTTGAATTTGTGACTTTAAATAACCTGCAGCACCATTTGTTAATCTATTTTTCACTTGAAGTAGGAATAAAACATGTTCCAGTTCTTCAAAATACTTCAGTGGAATAGCATTCTGCCTGATATGGAATACCTTTCCATCTGTCATAAAATATAACAAGATATGTTCTTTCAAAACAGAATGGTAAACCATTTGTACAGATTCAAGTTGATTCAATCTTTCAGGAGTTGCTCCTACTCCTGGTTCACTTAAGGAAGTTAGATCATTGGTAGTGTTGTGTACTCTTCTTTCATCAGAACTACCCAATCCAGATATATCTCTTGCTTCCTTTCCTGTAACAACTCTTGCTTCAAAACCACTTGATGTAGTCTTCAAAGGTTGAGTCTGTTGAGCTTTGGTGAATCCTGGTAGGAGTATCTTTGAAGGTTTAACATGAGCACTGTCAGAGGTTTCCTTTTCCTTAACTTCTGATATCAAGTCAACTTGAGCTATATCAGAGGTTGCTTGCTTCACTGTCATATCAGAACTTACTACATCTTGACTCTGAACAACATGAGCCATGTCAGAGGTTGTTTGAGAAATCTTCTTTGTCATCAGAGTAAGACTAGCATCTTTTTCATCAGTTATTTCTTCATCCATGACTGGCATATAAACCCTTAAAGGTTCATCAACTTTTTCTTTGCCCTTGGACCTTGGATCTACTTCCACTTGTGATTTAGCTTTGGTTGCTTCAGAATTTGTTCTTTCTTTTATCACAATACCCTTAAGCTTTGGAAGTTTCTTTTCAACAACAGAAGCTTTAGATTTTGTCTTGACACTTTCTGCTTTGAGTCTAGCTTCTTCTTCCTTTAGACTCTCAAAGTCCATTCCAAGATTTTCTTTAAGAAATAATCACTTTGAAATTTCTTCATCAAGTTCCAGATATTCACCAGAACTTATCCTTTTACCAGTATTAGAACTTATTCTTCTCCCAGTATCAGAACTTGTTCCTTAACTTGTAATTCTAGCTTTACTTGATGAAAATCCTTTGCCTTGAACTTGACCTTTACCCTTATCAGAGTTTCCCTGGTCATCATTTCCATCATCCTTTCCCTTCAGTGTCTGAATAGATTTGCATTTGGACTTAATCACTTTCTCCCCCTTTTTGGCATCAGCAGGTAAAAGAAGAGAGACAAGCAATTCCACTGAGGATTGGATCTCATTGAGTTGAGTTTGCTGAGAAGCTTGATTCTTTAGAATTTCATCAATCTGAGTTTGTTGCTTCTCCTGAGTTTTCTCAATGTAGGAAATTTTGTCAAAGGCAGGCTTCGAAAATCTGTTTTTTTCAAGTTTCACATTCATATCTTGTTGGATCAAGGTTTATTGAATTTTATTCACCTTGGCATGAGTTGTTGAGTGTTGACCTTGAAGGTTCCTAGTACTCAATGTAGTAACTCTCAGTTGTGCCTTGAAATCATCATTAATCAGCATTTCATTAGCTTTGGCAAGGTGTTCAGCAAGAATTTTTTCAGAAGGAACAAAACTAACTGTGTTCCATTCCTTAGTCCATTCCTTTCCTCTAGGAGTTTCACTCCAAGGTACTGGTGCTTCCCCTCTAACAAACTTTTTGACTAAATCAGCTTTATTAACTATTTGTTGAGGTGCATGTCCTCATGGACCAGCTGCATCAACATCTAAATTAGCAGCAGCTTCACCAGTAGTTTCAGCATTATCAACATCAGAACTAATAGATCCAGCAGTATTAGCATCCTCTGATAGAATAGCAGTATGTGAGGCAATCGAGGTTTCAACATCATCCTCTAAATTCTGATCTGCAGCTAAGTTCTGATCAACAGCCAAATCTTGATGCCCGCCTAAAATCTGATCTTCAGTATCTAGATGCAGAGAAGGTGTTGTAGGCATATCTTTATTGAAATCAGCATCTTGAATTGGTGTTGTTGGTGGAGTGAATTGAGTTGCTGGAGCTTCCAAGTACAGAACCTCAGGCACAATCAAGTTATGAATATCAATTTCAGCACTTGTACCTAGGTCTTCAGTATGTACTTGTTCAATTATAGGTGACACGGGAGGTGTAGGCACTCTGTCTTGAGCAGTTTCTGGTTGTGCAGAAGGAAGTGATTGAATATCAATTGGTTGTGTTGGGATTAAAGATTCCAGACCCCCTTCCTTAGCTGCTTCCTCATCTTCTGAATCTCACTCAACTGTGTCCCTGTTTGCTCTCTGTTTCTTCAATTTCTTCAACGGTGGAGACACTGTAGGAGCTTTATCATTAGGATTTAGCTTTCTAAGCCTTTTGAGAGGCCTAGAACTCCCAGTTACAGTATCTTTATGAGAAGAGACCTTCTCAGCTTCTACAACAACAGGTTCTGACATAGGAACCTGTTCCTCCATTGTTTTTTTAAATCATCAAAATTTATTATGGACCATTATTAAATTAAAACATTCATCACAGGATAAAATTTAAAATTGATGAAGTAAAGATTAACAAATTGCAATTAAAACATGCACATTCACAGAATTTGAGAAACAAAGATCAAATCTTTCAAGTAAATAAAATTTCATTCACGTATCAGATGATTACATTTGATGAAATTTATCAATTACATGCAAAAAAGTACAAGACAGACCTAATCTTAGAATCTTAACATCAATGACCTCAGTCCTAGTCTAAGAAGACCTAACGACTAGCTTCTTCTGCTGCTGACGAAGAGCACTACAAAACGAATGATTCATTCTTGCTGACGGAGAGCTTCTCTCCTTTCCTCTTCCAAACGATCAAGATGGAGGTGATACTCCATCGAAAAGAACAAGAGGTCTGTGTGAACCTCTTGCGGAACTGAATTCCAGAGTTTATCAGGAATGGCAGTGACATGCCACTCCTGCTGCCAGTCATCACAACTCAACTCTATATTGAAAGTTTCATAGTTCATGAACAAATTGAAACGAACCATGTTTTTGATTAGTATATAAGAAGAGTGAGTTTGTGAGAAAAATGGAAGATGTATTGGCTGGAATGTATAGTTGGTTTAAATAGACAATAGAATACGAAGAGACATGAGGAGTATTTAATAATTACATGTAAAAATTATGATACCCCGTCTCCCTAGACCAATGTGTAATAATAACATTTAGTAAAAGATCTAAAGCCAGAGTTAATGGGCATGGGAAATAATAACAATTACTGTGCACATGTAAGTTTTCAAGACAAACACGCTAACCACTAACCCATAATGATTATGACTGATTTATCTCACATAAACCAATATTCTGTAAAAATATGACCGTTCAAGTAATGACCAAAAATTAACCAAGTAAATAAATACTTCCACGTCAGCATCAGAACTTGATTATTATCAGAATTTAAAAGTCATCAGAATATGGCTCCTTTACTCGAAAAGTGAATGTTTATTCCTATAATTCTTCACACAAATACTGATATGGGTTCAACAGAACTTAATCATCAGAACTTCCATCAGAACTTTTCCTCAAAATTTATGCAACTGACACATAAATTGTTCATCTAAAACAACATTTATCACCACAGTAATTTTCATCATTCATATGGAGTGTATGTGTGTGCAATAAGCTAAATATCAGACAAAGAGTAAAGTCTGATTCACTTCAGTACATCTTAGAAATAAGGCATAACTAAGAATTTTGCTCAAAATCTGTCATTAGTCTGAAGTCTACTTTAGAATGTGTTCATGTATGAGTCCACCTCAACTGTTTTGTGCTTATTTTATGTATCTTTTAAAATTCCATTTTACAGTGGCTTCTCAGTGTAAGTGAGTCACGACTGCTTATTAGAATTTATGTTGTTATCAGAGTATTTCTCCAGTAATCAGAGAATGTGAAAAGTCACCAAGAAAATTTTATTTTGCTTTTCTAATGCATATTACTTAATACCAGCAATGCACTTGGGTCTTCCCTTCCATATTTTTACTCTAGATCTCAAAGGAGTACCTGATTTTTATTTCTTTTATTTTTCTTTTTCTTTTGATAAGTGAGGCTTATCAGCACTTAGTACATCCATCAGATTTACTGACATCAGAACTTAACAGATAAGAAGCACTATTCTAGTTTTTGACTTAGTATTAAGATACACAAAGTAAACTTCAACTAAGCTCAATATCAGAACTTGCTTGTGTAAAAAGATGTCCACATAAACAATTACTTCAAACATGGAATTTTAGTATATTTAAAGACTACTAGGTCAGCATCTAGCACAGTTATCCTTATTGGATTGAATAGTCACAGAAACATTCATATCACTATCAGAGTTTAGAAATTCTCATCAGACAACAATCAGCACTTAAGCAAATTTCAATTTAAGCACAGAATACACAAAGATAGTAACATCTGTAAATACTGATCATAAAGTCTGATGTATCAGAACAGAAACTAAGCAGATTTAGAGAAAGAACCTGAAACCATTCCAAGTTCATTTACCAATCTTGTAAAAGTAGCTTCACACAGTGGTTTTGTGAAGATATCTGCTAGTTGTTGATCTGTTGGAACAAAATGCAATTCCATTGTACCTTCATCCACATGTTCCCTTATGAAGTGGTACCTAATGCTGATGTGCTTTGTCATTGAGTATTGAACTGGATTACCTGTCATAGCAATAGCACTTTGATTATCACAGTAAATAGGGATTTTATAATATGTTAACCCATAATCCAGTAACTGATTCTTCATCCAAAGAATCTGTGCACAACAGCTTCCTACAGCAATGTACTCTGCTTCTGCAGTTGATGTGGAAATTGACTTCTGTTTCTTGCTAAACCAAGAAACCAATCTTCCTCCAAGAAATTGGCAGCTTCCACTTGTGTTTTTCCTGTCAATTTTGCATCCTGCAAAATCTGCATCTGAGTAACCTATTAGCTTAAAGTCTGATTCTCTAGGATACCACAATCCCAGATCAGCTGTACCTTTAAGGTACTTAAAAAATCTTTTCACAGCTGTTAAGTGAGGTTCTCTTGGATCTGCTTGAAATCTTGCACAAAGAGAGGTAGCATACATGATATCAGGTCTACTTGTAGTTAGATAGAGTAGTGAGCCAATCATACCTCTGTAATCAGTAATATCTACTGATGTACCAATATCCTTATCCAATTTTGTTGCAGTGGCCATAGGAGTGGATGCACTTGAACAATCTTGCATTCCAAACTTCTTCAACAAATTCCTGGTGTACTTAGATTGACAAATAAAAGTTCATTCTTCATTCTGCTTGACTTGAAGGCCCAGAAAATAGCTAAGTTCTCCCATCATACTCATTTGATATCTTGACTGCATCAGTTTGGAAAACCTTTTGCAAAGTCTGTCATTTGTAGAACCAAAAATGATATCATCAACATATATCTGCACCAAAATTAAGTCCTTTCCATGGTTGAGATAGAATAAGGTTTTGTCAATAGTCCCTCTATTAAATCCACTTTCTAGAAGAAACTGAGCAAATGTCTCATACCATGCTCTTGGAGCTTGCTTAAGGCCATAAAGTGCCTTATCAAGTCTGTAGACATGATTAGAAATTTGGGATCTACAAAGCCTGGAGGTTTTTCAACATATACTTCTTCTTCCAATTCTCCATTAAGAAAAGCACTTTTTATATCCATTTGAAAGACTGTAAACTTTTTGTGAGCAGCATAAGCCAAAAATATTCTTATGGCTTCCAATCTAGCAACTGGTGCAAATGTTTCATCATAATCAATTCTCTCCTGTTGAGAATATCCTTTTGTAACCAGCCTTGCTTTATTCCTTGTAATTATGCCATCACTATCAGTTTTTTTTCTGAACACCCACTTTGTACCAACAACAGATCTGTTATTTGGTCTTGGCACTAGGGTCCATACTTTATTTCTTTCAAATTCATTTAACTCTTCCTGCATTGCTTGCACCCAATCAGCATCTTGAAGAGCTTCTTCCACTTTCTTTGGTTCAGTATGAGAAAGAAAAGAATGATAGAGACATTCATTTGATATAGCTGTTCTAGTTCTGACACCTGCATCAGAATTTCCAATAATTAAGTCAGGTGTATGTGCTTTAGTCCACTTCCTTGCGAATGGAAGGTTATCTCTAGAACTGAATGCTCCCCCATGATCCATGCTGTCTCCATCAACATTTTCTGATGCTCCCCCTGAAATTATGCTCTCTGAGTTGGATCCTTCAGAATTTGAGTTTCCAGAACTATCAGAACATGAGTTTCCAAAATTATCAGAACTTGGCCCATCAGAACTTGATGAATCAGAACTTGAAGAGCCTGTTGTAGATTCTGATGCTTCTTGAGATGTGGTTGGATTTTCAATATGCTCCCTCTGCAAGGTGCATTTTCCTTTGGCGTAGTCACCACAGTTTCAATAACATCAGAGTTTAATCCATCATAGTTTGAAGTATCAGGATTTAGACTGTCAGGATTTACAGAATTAGAATTTAAAACTTCATTTTCGAATCTCAGCTGATCATGATCATTGAAATCTTCAAGTCCAGTAATCTTCTTATCATCAAAAGAGACATTGATAGATTCCATGACAAACCTTGTTCTTAAATTGTAGACTCTGAAGGCTTTTGTGGAAAGTGGATATCCAACAAAAATTCCTTCATCAGCTTTTAGATTAAATTTGGATAGCTGTTCAGGATGAGTCTTAAGAACAAAACACTTGCATCCAAAAACATAAAAATATTTCAGATTTGGCTTCTTTTTCTTCACCATCTCATATGGTGTCTTTCCATGCTTGTTGATAAGTGTTGCATTCTGAGTAAAACAAGTAGACTGCACAGCTTCAGCCCAAAAATAGGTTGGTAACTTTGCTTCATCAAGCATAGTTTGTGCAGCTTCAATAAGAGTTCCAGGAGCAGAAAATTCCTGCTTTATTCCATGGTTTTTGCAGAACTCTTCCATAATCAAATTCTTGAACTCAGTGTCATTATCACTTTTTATGATTTTCACAGAGTCTTTGACCAATTTATCCAGTTGTTTGACATGATCAATCAAGATAGATGCATTTTCACTTTTTGTGTGCAAGAAATACACCCATGTGTATCTGGTGAACTCATCCACTATGACTATAGCATATATCTTCTTTGCAATAGACATGACATTTACTGGACCAAATAGATCAACATGTAGTAGGTGATAAGGCTCAAGAATTGATGATTCAGTCTTGCTCTTGAATGAAGATTTTCTTTGTTTTTCCTTCTGAACTGAATCACAAAGGCCATCAGGAGCAAATACTGATTTTGGAAGTCCTCTCACAAGATCTTTCCTGAATAGTTCATTTACATTGTTGAAATTTAAATGAGAGAGTTTCTTGTGCCAATTCCAGCTTTTTTCAATTGATGCTCTACTTAACAGACAGATTGCAGAACCATCAGTACTTGTTGAAAGCTTGGCTTCATAAATGTTACCATGCCTGTATCCTTTCAGAACAACTTTGCCTGTAGATTTGCTTACAACTTCACAGTGTTCTTCAAAGAAATCCACATGATAATCTCTGTCACAGAATTGACTAACACTCAGCAAATTGTGTTTAAGTCCTGAGACAAGAGCTACTTTTTCAATGATGACATTCCCAAGATTGATATTGCCATATCCCAGAGTTTTTCCCATGTTGCCATCTCCATAAGAAACACTTGGGCCAGCTTTCTCCACAAAGTCTAATAGCAAGGCTTTATTTCCAGTCATATGTCCTGAACATCCACTGTCCAGAACTAGGATGTTTTTCCTGTTGCCCTGCAATCACAAAGACCACTAATGATTAGTTTTAAGGACCCAGACTTGCTTGGATCCTTTGGCCTTATTAAGTTTGTTAACATTTGCAGCGGATTTAACATCAGAGTTTATGTCAATAATTTTCTTATCATAATTTACAGTATCAGACTTTGCATCAGAACTTACACTAGAAGGAACAATGCTAACTTTCTTTAAAGAAGGTTTTATTTGATAATAATCATAGTACAAACTATGATTTTCCTTACAAGTATAAATGGAATGCCATAAACTACCACAATGAAAACAAGGATTTTGTGGCGTATATCTAACATACTGACTCTTAACTCCTGATTTTGAAGGTAAGGAGTTTATGTTCTTATTCTTCCTACAAAAAGAAGCTAGATGGTTAGATTTTCCACAGTTATAACATTTCTTTCTAGGAGCATTATGAACAGGCTTATAATCATTGCTTTTATTCACACCTTCCTTTCCATTCCTATTTTTCCTAGATGGCTTTACCTTGTTTATATTCTTAACATCTTTCAGCTTATGCTTAAGCTGCTTCTTAGTCATTAAGCCTATGTTAACTTCAGTTGGCTTATCCTGTTTTGGTTTGTCAGAAGTTAATTTCTCTTTAGCTTCTGATTTATCAATATAAGACTTTACAGCTACAAACTTAACAGGATTTACCTTTGGCTTTTATTTAACAACTATAGGCTCAATTTCTACAGTTCCCTTATCATTCTTATCATCTCCATAACCTAAGCCCTCTTTCCAGTTTCCACTACCTAACAGATTATGAGTTGTTCTGCCACAGTTAGTCCAAGTCCTGATAATCTCTATTTCCTTTTCTAACTTAGTTTTTAGAGATTCATTCATTTTAAGCACTTTATCTCTAACATAGAAGGCATCATCTCTATCTTTCTGAGTTTGTTGGAACATAACTAACTCTTTCTCTAAATAATCATTCCTCTTTTTATAAGCAAGATTTTCAGAAGTTAATCTTTAACATGTTAAAGTTTAATCTCTATAACTAATGAACATGGTTTTAAGATATCTTCTCAACTCAGTAATATCATTAGTATGAAAGGCATAAGTAGTTTGAGGTACCTTTAACTCAGCAGCATCAGAACTGCTATCAGCATTTGCCATTAAGGCATAGTTCACCTCACTTTCAGAATCTGAAGTGTCTGTCCAGCTTTTCTTCTTTGTGACAAGTGCTTTGCCTTTGTCACTCTTCACTTTCTTGCAATCAGGAGATATGTGGCCTTTCTCACCACAGTTGTAGCATTTGACATTTGAGTAATCTCCTCTGTCAGACTTTCTTCCTTTGCCTTCAGATTTTCTGAACCCTTTCGTATCAGAACTTGCATCTCTCCTAGAAAAGTTCTTTCCCCTTCTGAATTTCCTGTAAGCTATCTTTGTGATACCCTTCACCATAAGAGCACTCAATTTCATCATCTCTTCATCAGCATCCATCTTAGATTGACTTTCAGTTTCTGAATCCTCATCACTATTAGAACTTGATGACTCAGTATCAGACTTTGTGATGAGTGCCTTTCCTTTGCCTTTCTTTGAGACAGCCACTTAAGGGGATTCCTCCTCAACCTTAAGAGCAACTGTCCTTGACTTTCTCCCATTCCTCTTGCTTCTTTGTTCCATCTCAAGTTCATTAGTCTTGAGCATCCCATAAATTTCATCAAGAGTAGTTTCATCAAGAGCATAGTTGTCTCTTATAGTTGTTGCCTTCAAATCCCAACTTTCAGGAAGAGCTAAAAGGAATTTGAGATTAGTATCTTCAAGTGCATATTCCTTGTCCACCAGTGACAGATCATTCAAGAGTTTGACAAATCTATCATATAAACCAGTCAATGACTCATCAGGTTTTGAGTCAAAATGCTCATACTCTTTGAGTGAGTATAGTCTTCCAGTTCTTTTTAATTGAATCAGTTCCCTGGCATCTTGTCTCCAAGGCATCCCATATCTCCTTTGCAGTCTTGTAGTTGATTACACTGTTTGACATGACATTATCAATGGCACTATGCAGCAAATGTCGTACCTTTGCATCCTTAGCAATAGATGAGATATCTTCAGCTGTATATTCACTTTTCTCCTTTAGTACTGTCTGTGCTGGATGATCTGCAACTACAACAGAGAGCTTGGTTGGCTTATGTGGTCCTTCATTGATTATGTCAAGGTATTCTGGATCTGTAGCTTCCAGAAACATAGACATCCTTACCTTCCATATGGGATATTCAGATGGTTTCAGTATGGGAACCCTAATAGTCTCATATCGATTATAGATTTGAGTCTTTGGAGGTTCTTTAGTTTTGGTGGGCTTGGTTGGAGTTTTCTCTTCTTCAGACATGATTGTTTTGGATCTTTACTGTATATGTGTTAACAGACTGCTCTGATACCACTTGTTACGTCACACACACTGTAAAAGGGGGTTGAATATAGTGTTTAGCACAATAAAATCGAATTAAGAACACAAGTAACTGAACACAGATTTTATTCAACACAATAAAATCTATTACAATATGGAATTGTCCTCTCTCATTGATGAACAAATTATCACGAGAGCTGCTAGGGTTACAATGAATAATAATTACCATTATGATAACACATATAGTGTAAACCCTACGTTTGTGTTTATATACTACACAGTTACAAGATAATGTTCTAATTGATATCGAATATAATTCTGCTTCCTAAAATATATCAATCAGTTATCTTTTCTTCCAAGTATTCTATTCTTCATAGAATTCCTTCTTCATGCATATCTCTTATTGTATTTGTCTTGATTTTCTTTCCTTTTAATCAGCCGCCTTCCTTATCTGAAAGTCTCCTTAAGTCCTGATATTATCTCCTAATAAATATCTCCTGATAACTTAAGTTCTGACAACTTCAGTTCTGATAACTTAAGTTCTGAATTCTATATAAGTACTGATTTCCAGTTAAGTACTGATTTGTCCTGTTAAGTAAGATCTGAAAACTAAACACAAATCATATTAGACATGACATCATAAATATATCTAACAGACTCAGTCACCGCACCTTCTCAAATTCAGTTCGATGTGGATCCAATAAATGTGGAGTCTCAGCCAAAATTTTTAACAATAGAAGCACCAAACACACAAAACTCTCCCACCAATTCTCTGGATGTGGACATGATTCACACATCACTTCCTGATTCTCCTTCTTTAACTATATTGGAGAAGCCAAAATTCAGTGCAAGTGAGCATCATCTTTTAGATGATTTGTTGGCTCACTTGCCAATTCTTTCAAAAACTGTTAAGACTTTTGTGCCTAAATTATCATCAATATGCACAGAGTCCACAATAGTTTCCACTCCAAACTCTATCATTTCTTCTATTCCGGTGAATATTGTTCATCCATCGGCTAGTGATTTTATCCTGACGAATATGTCTAACAGCAGTCATCCGTCGGCTATCTAACAACTACCCCGACGGATGTTCCTCATCCGTTGGTACTCACTACACAAGCTGAATTTTCAAAAAATGTTTCAAGTGTAGATGAGCTAGTAATTGTACAATCACTCCTAGGATTGAGGGAAGGGAGTGAACAGAGTGAGACGCTGAGTTGCTCTCAGGCAAAAGGAGAGGAACAGAGAGAAATTATGCAGGCTATTTCTTTCGGGCTTGAAAAAGTGAGTGAGGGGAGTTCCACCTTAGTAGGTGAAGGTGAGGGTGTGAGGGTGGTGAGCCAAGGGGAGCCCTTGATGCAAGAAAATAGAGAAAATGAGAGAAATACCGGTACTGAAATTTGGGAAGAGCCCATTGTGAGTGAGTTATGGATGTCAATGAGGATGAAAAGAAACAACTAATTTAGAAGAATATCAAGTTGTCTTAGATTTTGTTTCTTATGAAGCTAAGACATTTACTCACCCTATTTCAACCTATCAATTTCTAGATGAACAGGACAATGTGGCTGCTGAAAGGATGCTAAATTTGGTGCATACAACAGCCTCCATGCAAAGAGCCAAAGATGCCATCTCAGCCATGCCACCCACAGCTGGTGATGATGTTGACTATAGAACTGGTGGTTCTGAAGACATATTTGAGGATGAAGATGATGATAAGGAAGAGTTTATGAATATAGGGGGAGAAGCAGGCCCTAGCTCCAGGTCAAACATTCCATCTTGGGTGTTTTCCAAAGAATATGATAAGCAACACTTCAAGACTACTCTCTTTCTCATCTTTCAAAAAAAAATTTGGATTCAATGTGACTGCCAAGAAATTGGTTCTAAAGAAGATAGAAGAACTAAGGAGCAGAAAAGCCTCAAATGCACTCCCAAGGACTCTATCAATTCCCTTCACAGGAAATACAGTGCACTTGAGGCCTTACTGGCTGATGGAATTCATGGATGATAAAGGTGTTAGGAGATTCTTCAGACTGGATGACCAATTGAGCATCTCAAGCAATGAGACTCTATTGTAAATGCAGGGAAAGCTGGATCTATCAAATGCTGAAGAATTTGAATTTCACAGACAACTCTAAAATTAAATAGAAGAAAACAACTAGAAGCTTGAGAAGAAATCAAGACAATCAAGGAAATAGAAAACATCTACTCAGACTAGAGGAGCACCTTGATAATGATTATGAGAACTTTTTGTACACTTTACTTTGTTCAATTTTCAAATAAACTGTAGCACTTACTAGTTTTATCTACCATAATTAAATCTGTACATTTAGGGTATTTTATTATCATCAAGTTTCTCTTAATTTATTGCTACAATTTCAGTAGACATAAATTAGGGAAGATTGTTAGGAATATGTTGTGAACTTGATGATAAGTTGAACAAAACACCTTAGTAGATTTAACTTAGTGTTTTTGAAACTCTCGACGAATGTTCTACAGTAGTCCCGACGGATGATCTTTATAGTCCCGACGGATGACCTCTGAACATCCATCGAGAGTGTAGCTTATGTAACAATAAATATTGTAGCACATTTCTGCAAACAACAATGTTTTAGTTGAGTAGATGTTGTAGGATTCTTTGAGTCATGTTAACTACTAGATTGATATGCATAATAGGTTGGCTAATTGTAAATAGTATAAGATGTCTTGTAATTTTGTATAAGTGAAATAGAGTCAAGTGATAGAAAAACTGTCGACGGATGATCTACAAAGGATCCCGATAGATAATCAACAAGACTCCCGACGGATGACCAACATAGTCCCGACGAATGATCATAAATTCAAAAGAACAGTTCACAGTGACAACACAGTCACATGTGTCGGGTGTTTGCAAATGGAATGTGGCAGCCTAATTGCAGGACTTAGGGAATAAAGAAGCATTACCATATCCATGCAATTATGAAGATATTCAAAGATGCTGGATAGAGTAATGTAGCAGCATGAAGTTAGACGAGATTTAATTTGTCTTATTGTCTTGTCTTACTATCATAGAACTTGGTAATATATAAACCAAATGTAGCAAGTTGAAAATTATTGAAGTTAGAAAGAAAAACTAGAGAAATAGAAAAAGCAAAATCTGTAAAGAATTTCTCAGTTGTTCTTATTGTTCAACTTGTAAGCAGCTGCGTGCTATTCAAGCATCACAGAGTTCTCATCTTTATATATATATATATATATATGGTGGATAATTTCAAATCCACCAGAAAGTTTTAAAGCCTTGTGTTTTATTTCTTTGTGTTTTGATTTATATTTTACTTTCATTCCGCACTTCTGGCAAAATCAAACACAGTTATATATTAAGTAAGAACATTCTTAAAATCAGAAAAAGAAGCCAGAATTACATTCAACCCCCCTTCTGTAATTATTGTTGCATTGTTTGGGAATAACAGTGGACCATCATAAATCCTGTTCAGATATTCAGCATCTGTAGCCTCCAAGCACATAGCAATATTAACTTTCTAGATTGTATACTCATTGATTTTGAGAATTGGAACTCTGATGGTTTCATATCTGCTCATATTGTTATTGATTTGATTTGTGGCTGGTGGTGGTGGTGGTTGTTATTGAGTTTCTTTGCCCGCCATTATTGATTGTTTTCTGGATCTTAAACTATTTGTGTATCAACAGCTAGCTCTGATACCAATGGTTAAGTATTTTAGTATACTGTAGAGGGGGTGAATACAGTATTAACAATCGGTTCGAATTAAAACTCAAAGTATAATAACAGTTTTTTATTGATGAATAAAAACTGGTTACAAAACTCTCTCAAATGATGAATAGATATCCTTGAGAGCTGCTAGGTTTTACAGAATGATAGAACAATAATCGACACATATAGTGTTAACCTAATATGTGCTTATATACTACACAGTTACACAATCAATCTAGTTGATATGGTATACATAAATAAGGACTCTTCATACATATCCAACAATTGATTGCTTCAATCAAGTAAAGTCCTACACCGACATATCTTCTGCAAATCAAGTCTTCTAGATAGAAGCAATCACCTCATGGAATCTAGCTTTGACAAATGCTGATAGACAAATATCTGACAATAAACTCTGATCTGTCAAATACTGATAAGCTCGATAAACTCTTACATCTTCCAGTAGTAAACTCTGATGGAATGTTCTGATAGTTCTAAAAACCGATATCATTAATTATATCTAACAGTATTTCTGTATCTTCTTAGCCATTGATAGCCACTAGCTACAAAACTCCTTAGCCATTGGAAATATTTTGTTATGGTTTTCCTTAACCATTGATAGTCACATGTTTAGCAGTTGATGGGCCGATATAGATAGCAGTTGATGCTTTCTCTTTATTTAGCAGCTGATGACTCACTTCACTTAATTTGAATTACACAGAATTAAATATTTACACTTAACCACCCTATTCTAGATTATCCATTGAGTCAACATAACTTCTGAATGAATAATTGCATTGCTATCTATTTACAGGATTCTCATATAAAGTGTTACAACAACTCTATCAATTGATGTGTTACTCCTTCAATGACTATCCCTTAGGATGGTTAGCCATAAAAGGTTACAAATTTCCTTCACATAATTATGCAATGTGATTTATTTATCATTAGGATTTAGTCTTGATTCCTAACATGAGACCATTTGTAACACCCTCCAAATCCGGGGTATAGATTTGGGGCATTATTAAAACTAACTACTCAATAAACCTGTACAAGCATAATATAAATAAAATAATTACCCCAAACTACAACTACTCAGGATCTTTTCAAGGTTAAGGATTGAAAATAAGAACCACAAACCAACTTTATTACAAACCAAACTGAATCAACTATCTCAAGAACTCCCTTTGTTACAAAACTTTATTCTATTCACATTTTAAACTAAACAACTTTTATTTCAACTATCACTATTACTTATCCTGCTACACCTGATCTGGTAATTCAAAGCTCTCTCCTGGGATAGGGACAAACACCCTTGGTATAAGAGGGTCCCGCTGCTTGACTCGCTTCTTGACAACTCGGGTTCTGATGGGTTTCATTCTTTACCTTAGCTGAAAAATAATGTGAATAACAATAAAAGGGGGTGAGCCAAAATTGCTCAACAAGCCTGCAACAATATATATAGTATAAAGAGAGAAGAATAATTAAACCGACAATCTGATGGTTTGAACAACCATTTGTATCTGTATAGAATGATAATTTTCCATTACTGGCGAGTGCCAAATGAACAAGACTGGAAATGAGAACTAACCTATGCACTATAACCTGCTGATCAGTTCGGATACAGTGCATATCTATACCCAACTGCATAGATCCAACCAACATAAGGGTACCTAGGCAACTATGGCCTTATAATAAAGGGTTCGGTTAATACCTGGCCCATGTCGTAACCATCCAGTCCATAGCGTAGCATCCGGAACAATCAGTATGCTTTTGATGTACCCCAACATCAGGATATATCAGAGTATATGTAACAAGGGTAAAAATATTGGAATATGAATAGAGGATTCAATAAATTGGGAGAAATCAAGAATCGAAATGAAATAGAAACAAGAATCAAAAATTGTGTATCAGTATATGTGAACAAGAATTATCAAGGTGCAATTGATATGGAAAGTGGGATATATTTCACTATTCTGAATTTAGAATAGGGATAAAATTTGCCTGGTGTGCACTTCACCTCGTATGCTTAACTGCCTTCTATCTCTGGCTTGATTCGCCTTGTTGGTACTGAATCTATCATGGAAAGATATTCATTTAGATAACTTACTTCATACGCGTATCTCGAATTGATACCACGTATGTAATATCCGGGAAAAATTATGTGAATATTACATGTTAAATAAATAAATATTATGTGTTTTATAAGTTTAAAGTGAATATTGTCATGTTATTAAATGATGTAACTGTTATTTGTGTTTCGGTGCAGACCAGAAATTTTTCCGAGTAATTGATATGTGTTTAAACAGCATTGATATGAATCGATCTGCACTTTGGACTTGTATTTATTTGAATCTCTATTGAGATATTCGTTTTATTTCACTTTATACGCGTTGGAATGTATTTTATGCATATTCGGGTTTTTCTATTAATTTCAGTATCGTTTTGTTTTTCAAAAATTAGCGGACCGGGACCCCACCGGGACGTCAAACCCCACAAAATCTGTGTTTCTATTTTTATAAAATTATTCGTATGTTAAATACCCTTTATTTTTGTATTTTCGAATTATTCGCAATTTTTGGGGAATTTTGACATTAATTTTGTATTTTATCATTTTTAAAATTATTCCCCGTAATTATTATTTTGGGACCCTAATTATTATAATTAGGGGATAAAAACA
The DNA here is from genome assembly GCF_009905375.1 of Apium graveolens. Classification (NCBI taxonomy): domain Eukaryota; kingdom Viridiplantae; phylum Streptophyta; class Magnoliopsida; order Apiales; family Apiaceae; genus Apium; species Apium graveolens. The sequence goes on along the minus strand of NC_133655.1, from coordinate 17,014,115 downwards.
CCCTTAATTTATTTTGGGGTATAATTTTTGTAAAAATATAAATACCAACCATTTATTTATTTTATTCATTATTTTTATAAAAATTTCAGAAAATTTATAATTATTCAAGAACAATATTGGGGGTGAGATTTCTTCTTAAACTTTGATCAATATTTTTGTTAGATTGACTGAATCGTTTCTGCTGATTCTTGAATCAAATCAAAGCTTGTTTCGGGCTCTATCCGTTGATATCAAAGTCTTGAATTGAGGTATAATATTTATAAAAATCAAATTTTTGGGTGTTCTTATTCTTAAGAATTCATTTTTGATTTTTAAGGGATTGTTTGATGATTTGGTTGATTGATTGATGTTCCTGGGATCCTAAGGATCGATTTGGTATATCGATTCGTTAATTTTGATTAAGATTTCACTAAAACCGAGTTCTTGGTTTTATAGTTTTTTTAATTTGATTTTTGGAATTATTATTGGATTGGTGATGGTTTATGATGATACAGATAGATTGTAAATACTTAGAGGATTAATTTAAGCTATAAACCGCGTTGTTTGGTTTAGAAATCATCGAAATCGGATTTTTCGCCGTTTGTTCTTGAGGTTAGCCGGAGTTGTGGCCGATTTTGATCGGTTTTTGTGTTTGAAGGATCGTGTGTTGTTGTTGTTGTTTCGGTCAAGTTCCTGGTAACGTTTATAATGGTTTTGAGCTAAAAACGAGTAGAAACCGTGTTGTTTCGACGGTTTACAGCGGCTACCGGAAAACGGCGGAGCTCGCCCGTTTCTAGGGATGAACCCAGATTCCGGTTGGTCTCCGGCCAATTTTCCGACCGTGTTCTTGAGCCAACCGCCTGTAGATCTTGCGAAGAAGAAGCCCTCAATCTAAATTCTGTTTCTATTAATTTCTTTTTACTTTTATTTCAAAATTCATTTTCTTATTTTTAAAAATTATTTATTTTATTTCCAAAAAACATTTAATAATTATTTTAAATACTAAAAATTATTTACTTAATTATTTTAAATTCCTAAAATTATTTTCTTTTATTATTTTTCAAAAATATAATTTGATTTAATTATTTATAATTTATTTTAGTTAATTATTTATGAGTTTAATTAATTGATTAATTCATTTAATCAATTAATTCTGTTTATAAATAGTTAAATAAATATAAATTATTTATAATTAATTCAAATAATTCTTAAAATTCATTTTTAAACTTTTAAAAATTATATTTTGATATTTAAAAATCAATTATTATTATTAATTGATTTAATTCTACTTAATTTTTATTTTATTCATAATAATTAAACCGTTCGTCCGTTTAATACGAAACGAACGCGTACAAACTCAGAAAAACATTACGCTTTCAATAAAAATACTTTTGAGACCTAATTTCTTTTGTATTACAATGTCATTTAATTTGTTAACCCTTTTGAGTCGGTATCTGATAGGTAAATACTAATATTACCCTGATTCTAATTCTGAACTCACTAAGACATATCTTTTAATGATCTGACTTATGTGTTACATAAAATATGTGATTACGTGTTATACGAATATCATGATTACGTGCTATGTGATATGCATGCTATCTGTTTACAATTTTAAAATGCCATGCTTAGTTATAAACGACCGGGTAGATGTCAAGACGTATAATTATGTCGATTGAGTTTGGTTCTGTCAGTTAAAATAGTCCTTTTGTTTATAGAAATAAGTAGAAAGGAGTGCAGTCAAGTATTAGACAGAGTTTGTAACCAGCAGCTATAAGCCAGGGTTTTAGTAAAAAGTTATTGAGCATACTAGGCAAGTATTTTCCCCTATTTTAAGTTCAGAATAGCTTATTGTTTTATATATTCAAAATATAAGAACTGTTTATAAATACTCTGATAGCGCCTTGAATATCAATACTCCTATGTTTTTGACATTCTCTTATTCTAGCAATCATTCTGCTAGAACCAATCTTTTGATTTGATAGATAATGAATTACTATACTATCCAAATATATTCTATACAGTGAAACTCTGAATGGAGATTAGCGAATAACTAATTGTTCTGGTTACTTCGCCATCAATTGTTGAGATAACTCCGGACCATGTGATATGGGGAGTTAAATAGATAAGGATGTCATTGATCCGACTCCTTTAATCAAAATTTATTTTGCGAATTGATTATTGGTTAGCGTAAGAGGCCAAGGCACCGGTCCAGCGTGAGCTATTATATAAAAGTGTAATATATTGCTAGGCGAGTATATGCCTTTTTATGGATATCCAATAGGTACGATATGGCTGCGGGATATCGATACCTATATTTATGGTATAGCTGCGGGATACCGGTGCTGTTTCATGACTGATCATCAGGAACAATATAGTGCGTAATTGTGTTTGATTAAAATGTCACTTAAACTTTAAAGTTTATATTTACTCAGATATTATTATTGTTGTTCACTTACAAATTTCATATCACTTATTGAGCATCTCTTCGCTCTTACTTGTTTATTATTCTAATCTTTCAGCTAAGCTAGAGAAGACTTGAGTTCCAGGTTTGACGCGAAGTCGAGTGCTTGTAGATAGTTTGGTGTGTTTTCCAGGTAGATTGTTTTGAGACGCTTGAATAGTCTAGAGGTTTGTAATAAAATTTGAATAAGTTGTAAAACTAACTAGACTTATGGTTTGTAATAACATTTAGTTTATATTAGTGCCTGTTCCATACTATAACCTGTGATCGATCCAGTGCGTGCAAGGGGTCATATTTATTATATTATTCCGCTGTGTTTATTTTAATGGCTAGTGACCCCCAAATATAGACCTCGGGTTTGGTGGGCATCACAGGTTGGTATTAGAGCTACAGGTTATGGTCACTGAAACAGGCTTAGGATAGTCATAGGTGAGTCATAGGAAGATCACATAAGATAAGCGCGTGTAATTTAGCTCTTATAGGGTTAAATTTAGGTTATTGGGCTGGGTTATAGTTAAGTTGTTTAGGTTTCCTGTTTTGCGTTTAACCTTAGGCCTTTCTGTTATTGCTTCGCTATTTTGTTGGTTTTGAGGATGGTAAGAAGTGTTTAAAAAGAGATTGGAAGGGTGTGTTACAACCTTATTCATCGTTTGTTGGTTTATTTGAGATTTTAAGCAAGGGTTTAAAAGGTTTGGATAATTCCTTGTCAATTTTCTTTGTGTTATTATTCTCGAGATAATAAGCAGGATTATGTGATAATCATGTCGCTTTGTTAATATGGTAGCAAGTTTATGATATTTGAGAAGAGATAATGCTTGAGAATTTTGATATGCTAAAGAATTGCTACATATTTGACACAATGCTTGACATATTATTATATATGTTGCTTGTTTTCTTACCAGAATAATAGCACCAAAGAGAAGGAATAATACAGGAGAGGATCGTACCGAGAGCCGTACAGATCCAGCGATTGTCTAGATATTGGGACTAATATAACAACAGATGTTACATCTTACGCAGCAGCAATAACAGCAGCAACAGGAACAACAGCTGCAAGCAGCAGCACCACCCGCAGTAATTTTTAAGCAGTTTCAGGCTGTGAAGCCACCTGAGTTCAAGGGAAGTGCTGATCCCATGGAAGCCAATGCATGGCTCAAGGAGATGGAAAAGGGTTTTGAATTAGTCAGAGTGGGAGCTGAACAGAAGACCAAGTTTGCAAGCTACTTTCTGAAGGGCGAGGTGAACTATTGGTGGGAATCCACGCGAGCATTCGAAGGAGGTGAGTTTATAACTTGGGAAAGGTTTACTGAGCTATTTCTGGAGAAGTATTTCCCGAGATATATGAAGAATCAAATGGAGATCAAGTTCTTGAGCCTGACCGAGGGAGATCTTACTATAGCTGAATATGAAGCTAAGTTTACTGAGTTAGCGAGGTTTGTGCCAGACCAGGTTGATACAGATGAAAAGAAATCCAGAAGATTCGAACATGGATTGAAAGTTTTGGATTCAAAACAGAGTGGCCATATTTGAGTTGACTTCATATGTGGCAGTGGTTCAGAAAGCAATGGTGATTGAAAGTAGGAGTGACATGTCTCGAAAAGGAAATGATTGGAAGAAAAGGAAGATAGAACACTCAGAAGGAGGTCAGCAGCAAGGTAATTTTCAGGGCCGTTTTAGCAAAAGGCCAGGATTTCAGGGTAATAGGAATGGGGGATTCAAGAGACCACAATCAAGAGCCCTAATCGCCTACCCATGCGATCTTATCAGACTCGCATATATAATATAACACATAAAGTTCATATAATCACGTAAAGCACATAGCACATAAAGCACATAATTGATTTTAGACTTATAATAATTTTTAGAATCGATACTAGACTTGAACTTGCATTAACAAACACTATCTGGTTCGATTTATAATTTTTTGGGATTTATTAGACTCGACTTTACCCCTAATATGGCCTACAAGCCATTAATTACCATAAGATGACTCGCTTTCGAGAAAAATTATGATTATAATTATTTTAATGGAAACAGTTCATTTTTCTGAGTCTAAGGGTCCTCGTTTCACTCAAATCGGACTAACGGTTTAATTACTACGCAATAAACAAGATTTAATTAATTATAAATCAATTATAATTAATTAATCACAATTAATTAAACCTTAATTATATTTTTAAATAATTATTTAATATTTATTATATTTTAAAATAATTAATCCTTAATTATTAGAATTAATTATCAATTATACGATTAAATCGACTATTTACGAATAATTATTCGATACGAATAATTATTACAACTCCACTCGAATAAATAAACGAACGCTCGAATAATAAATCCAACTTATCGAACTACTACTCATACAACTACGAGTTACTCGCATTATTCGACTAATTATCGAATTATTAATCATATTATTTGATATATTTTATCTTATTTACTAATTAATCACTTAATTATCAAATCATAAATAAATAATTAAATAATTAAATAAATAACTAAATAATTAAATAAATAATAAATTTCAAATTTTTAAATTAATAAAATAATTTAGAAATTAATTATCATAATTTTCAGAATTTAAAACCAATTTTTCTTAATTTTTAGAATTTATAAAACTGATTTTTGATTTTTATAAAATATAAATAATTAATTAATAAATCAGAAACATAAACAGGGAAATAATTTCTGGGTTTTCATGATCAAACCCGGGTCGAACATCGGGTCAAAACCGGGTCGAGCCCGGGTCGCGAATAACACCGCCATGGCTGCCCAGAATCCGGCGCCGGCGGGGTTTTTCCGACCAAGGTCCGGCGACCCAAATACGCCTCAATCTTTTTCCGTTCAACTTTTCCTTGGCTGAAAACAATTCAAAACATCTCCAAGAACTCATTCAACACTCCAGCAACAACAGTCCTTTATCCCTTCGATTTCTCTGGCACACGAACTCAGAACCCGGCCTACACCGCCGAGTTTCGGCGACGAATCGCACCCCCCCATACTTCAACCAAAATCAACGTTTAATACACGAAAACAAAGCTTAAGGCTCCTACAATCAAACCCCTTCAATCATTCTAACATCTAATCAACAACAAGAACAGAAAATCAAATCAAAAATCTTAAAAACTCAAGAACTCGGTTAATCACTACATGGGTTATAAAATCGAAATAAAATTACCCAATCACTCCTGAGACTACAACAAAACTAACTGAATCAACCAAACAATCAAACGATTCTTCAAAATCAAAAACCGAAATTCATGCCAAGAACATAAAAATCGATTTTAAGATTAAACAAAACTCAGTTGATGATATTAGTATCAATATTCGTCTATTCACAAGGATTGTATTGGTTACTCGAGCTTTTTCAGTGGATTAGTTAATCTCCCAAAATCATGGATTGATCTTCTCCCTCTTCCAAGAACACAATTGTCACCCACACTTTTTAATTTTTATTAATCTGATTTTTAATAATTAATTAACTAAAAATTAATAATAATCCAGCTATTTATACTATGGAAAATTATACCCCTAAATAAAATTAAGGGGCTAATTACACATCTAATAAAAATATTTGGCCCCAATTTTTATAATTTTTGGGTATTAATTATGAATTTTTAAAATATCCAATAAATACAAAATAAATGTCAAAATTCCCAAAAATTGTGAATATTACAAAAATACAAAAAAAATGATGTTTGATAATTTCATGATCATATAAAAATAAAAATGTGATTTTTGTGGGGTTTTTGACTCCCGAAGGGGTCCGGAAAAGTCATTTTTCGCGAAAAAGGTAAATTTGTAAAACATCTAGGGGTTCAAAATAGCGATATGGTATAAGCCGTTCTTGGAAAAATATGGCCAATAATTTTGTTTGAAATATGGGCTTTTAAAACACTGTTTGAGCTGTACTGGTTTTGATATAAAACATATAACTTACGATAAAACACCCAATAAATATCCGAATCACATTCTGGTCAAATAGATAACACGTAGCACATAGCAATTAGGGTTTTATAACTTAACACATTTAATTACCTAATAATACACATAAATATCTTTATTATAATATAATACAAGCGTAATTTTCTCGGTCGTTACATTCTCCCCCCTAATAGGATTCTGTCCTCAGAATCACGCTATGCAAATAACTGAGGATACTTTTTTAACATATCACTCTCAAGCTCCCAGGTTGATTCTTCAACCACGGAATTTCTCCACAGAACTCTTACTAATGGTACAGACTTATTTCTTAATACTCCCTCTTGCCGATTTAAAATTCTTATCGGCTGCTCTACATACGACAAATCTGCCTGAAGTTCTATCAGCTCATATTCTATTATATGCCTTGTATCGGGATTATACTTCTTAAGCATGGACACATGAAATACATTATGAATATGTTGCATATGGGGCGGTAAAGCTAATTCGTACGCAACTTTTCCCACTCGCTTCAGAATTTCGAATGGACCGACGTAACGAGGCTTTAGCTTGTCTTTATTTCCAAACCTAGTGAATTCCTTCCATGGTGATATTTTTAGCAGTACATGCTCCCCTTCTTGATATTCTACATTCCTTCTGGCTGGATCTACATACTTACGTTATCGATTCTGTGCTGATTCTAGTAATTTTTGAATAAGTTTTACTTTTTCCTTGGTTTGCTGAATTAGTTCTGGACCTAGTATTTTGCGCTCTCCAACTTCTTCCTAACAGGTAGGTGATCTGCATTTTCTTCCATATAAAGCTTCATAAGGTGGCATTCTGATACTCGCATGATAGCTGTTGTTGTAAAAGAATTCCACTAGCGGTAAGTGCTCGTCCCAATTTCCTTCAAAATCTATCGCGCATACACGTAACATATCTTCAATTGTCTGAATAGTCCTTTAACTTTGCCCGTCTGTTTATGGATGGTAAGCGGTGCTCATATTTAACTTGGTCCCTAGACATTCCTGGAATTGTCTCCAAAATCTCAAATTAAAATAGGGATCTCATTCTGATATGATAGATACAGGTACTCCATGACGCATCACTATTTCCTTGAGATATAGATGTACTAACTTGTCCAGGGAAAACCTTTCGTTGATTGGAAGGAAATGTGTTGACTTCGTTAATCTGTCAATAATAACCCAGATTGCATCGTGATTTTCTTTGATCAAGTCTTCTGAAGATGTTAACAGGTTCAACCTCTCCTTTTGACTCAATGCATCTGCTACAATATTAGCGTTTCCTGGATGATAATTAATCGAGACGTCGTAATCTTTGATTAGTTCTAGCCAACGTCGATGTCGCATGTTGAGTTCTTTTTACGTGAAAATATACTTCAAACTTTTATGAACCGTTTAAATCTCACATCTTTCATTATACAGATAGTGTCTCCAGAGTTTTAGTGCGAATACAATTGCTGCTAGTTCCAGATCATGCGTCGGATACTTCTGCTCATGAGGCTTTAATTGTCTAGAAGCGTATGCGATTACGTTGCCATGTTGCATCAAAACACATCCAAGTCCTCAATAAGAAGCATCACTGTAATGAGAAAATCTCCTTGATCGTCAGGTAAAACAAGTACAGGCACGATCACTAACCGATTCTTCAATTCTTGGAAACTTTCTTCGCATTTCTCGTTCCATTCAAACTTTTCATTCTTCCGGGTTAGCTTCGTCAATGGTGTGGCTATCTTTGCAAAATCTTTGACAAATCTTCTGTAATAACTGCTAATCCCAAGAAACTTCTGACTTTCGTCGGAGTCTTTGGTCTCTCCCAGTTTAAAATAGCTTCAACCTTCGCTGGATCCACTTGAAATCCTTCCATACTGATGATATGTCCTAGAAATTGCACTTCCTTCAACCAGAATTCGCATTTTGAAAACTTCGCATAAAGTTGCTCCTTCCTTAATGTTTCCAATGTCATCCTTAGGTGCTTTGCATGCTCATCTTCAGTCTTTGAATAGATCAAGATGTCATCAATAAATACAATGATAAACTCATCCAGGTACTTCTTGAATATTCGATTCATCAAATCCATGAATGCTACTGGTGCATTAGTTAGTCCAAACGCCATCACAAAAAATTCGTAATGTCCATATCTCATTCGGAACGCAGTCTTTGGAATATCTTCTGCTTTTATCTTCAATTGATGATAACCCGATCTTAAATCGATTTTTGAAAACCATATCGCTCCTTTCAATTGATCAAATAAGTCGTTGATTCAAGGCAAAGGATATTTATTCTTGATAGTTAACTTGTTCAACTCACGATAATCGATACATAATCGCATGCTACCATCCTTCTTCTTCACGAACAACACTGGTGCGCCCCATGGGGATATACCGGGCCTTATGATTCCTTTGTCGAGAAGATCCTGTAATTGGTTTGCTAATTCTTTCATTTCAACAGGTGTCATTCGATACGGAGCTTTCGAAATTGGTTCAGTCCCTGGTGCCAAATCAATAGTGAATTCGATTTCTCGATCCCGAGGTAATCCTGGTATGTAATAACCCCAAAAATTTTGAACTTTTTTGTAACCCTTATGAATAGTGTTTTTGCTGATATTGCTGAATAAGAAAACTTTTCATGCCACACTATGTAGGGGTTCTTTTATTGTTATTCTGAGATCGTATTAGTACTCTATATGATAAATAAGTGTATGCAAAGATCGTCAGAATCCAAATCCGAACACTTTGATTTTTCCCGAAAATCCACCAGATGCCGAAAGAATTGAGTATAAGGTAACAGGATAAAAAGGATTTAAATTCAAGGATTTTAAGAGAGGATCATAAAAGGAATATAATGTATTGAGAAAGGTTAAGGGAACCCAAGTAATAAGATCCCGGGTATGATCCCTCAAACGATAAACGAGAACGAAAGTTAAGCGAACCGTATAACAGATCAGTGGTCATTAGGCAAGCAATTAAGAGTTAATCAAGGAGGTTAGGGATGATGATGTCATCAAACCAACAAGAAGAGGACAAGTGTGGGAGAGTGACATCACATGATGACCTAAGCATGACATAAGGGAAGGAGGTGTAGTTGATTAATAACCACCCAATTTTTCATGGTTAAAAAGGTAATTAATCAAAATAAAACAAATCCACCAAGTCAACCAACAATTCATTTTCACCAAAACAACACAAAGCTATCTCACCTTCTTCATCAAAAGCTCTCGGCTTCTTTTCTTTTTCAAAGAAAGAATATTCAAAATCCTAGTTCCAAGCTATGTTAATTAGCAAGGTAATTATCTAAGACTCCTTATACATAGATATAGCTATCCTATAAGTTTGAGCTTCTAATTCATTCACAATCTCTTCCTAAAAATCATGGAAGAAGATGGTGAATAGTGTTTTTCAAGAACTAAAATTTTTGTTCTTGAGTTTTTGTTTAGATTAAGCTTGGATAAGGACTTTTAAGGGTGATTCCAAGCTAATTACTTGATTCTCCACTCTCCAAGGAAGGTATAACCCCTCCAAACCCTAACTTTACTTGATTATTAGGTTTAGTTTTGTTGTTATAGTTCATGAGAGGCTTGATTGTTGTGTATGTAGAGGTTAGTTGGTTTTGTGATGTTTTTGGAGTTGTAATTCTTGGATTATTGATTAATGAACTTAAGTATAGTTTAAATTCATGTTTGAGAATAGTATAAATTGATAATATTGAGTTGTTGGGGCTGTTATGGTGAAGTATGGATGGAGTTTGGTTGGGGTGTTGATTGTGAGTTGATTTTGGGATGATTTGGAGTGGTATAAATTTGGGTAATCGCGTAAACATAGACGTCGTAATGCCCGATTTACTTTAGACTGTTTTTGTTCTTAATATTAGGACCCGTGAACTCACTGCTAGGTTTTGAACATTGCCATGATTAGATATTTCATGTTACGAGCTTCGTTTTGATATGTGGTTTGTTTGAATCCGATGTACGGTTTAGGAGAAACGACCGTTTTAAGTAACGGTGTTTCGCGAACGAACCATTACCCCTCGCTTTACTTTGAAACCTAGGTTAAAGACCTAAAAGGACTAATTGGAGTATGAAACATTTATATAAAGTGTATTAGGCAGTTGGTAAGGCACTCGCGAAAGAATCGCCTTAAAACTCTTAATGGTTAATTTATTAAAAATGGTGGAGCCGAGGGTACTCGAGCGACTTAAGTGAATCATTAAGCGCAAAGTGAGCGTTAGAGTCTAAATTGGTTAAAGTATAGATTTATAAGTGACTTTGGTTTAATTCCAACTTATATGTTGTTTATAGGTTACCAGACTCGTCCCAAGCCATTTATAACCCCCAGTCGCTCAGGCAAGTTTTCTACCCGTTATACTGTTGTTGTGATGTATACATTTGTATATGCATTATCTTGTGATAGATGCATGATGGTTAATTAGCAAATTCTTGCGATATATTGTAGCATGTAATATGGTATATATGCATGCCTATTTCGTATTCTTGATACATATATCTGTTGATTCAGTTGATAATACCTATGCTAGAAATAAGCGGTAATTTGCATATACCCTTAGTATAGGGGACCCAAAGGTGAACATTTTTCTAAAATCGGGAGTCGATGCTCCCGAGTATAATATATATATATATATATTTATATATATATATATATATATGAATAGTTTTTAAAACTATGAATCAAATAAGGTTTATTCGATAACTTTATTTTATTAATGAATATTATTTTGAATATTCATTCGAGGGCTTATGACTCCGTTTATTTTATTAATGAATATTATTTTGAATATTCATTCGAGGACTTATGACTCCGATTATTTACTAATTATTATTCTTTATTTTATTAAGGAATAATGTGTCGATGATCAAACTCACTTTTGATTATTCAAATAAAGATAGTAATTTCGTATAAGTATATCTTTGGTTATTTAATATTCATTGCAAGTATAAGTTTTAAAACTCCTACTTCAAATATTTGTATAAAGATTATTCTTTATGAGGATATTATTTAAATAATAATATTCAGATATTTCCTAATATATTGGGACTGATTTATTTTAGTAAATCAGCATCACTCCAAACATTCCTAAAAATGTTTTGCGAGTCTTCAAAATGATTTTAAAAGTTAGAGCGGATCCCAAAACTCATTTTATATTTAAGATCTTCCTTTCAAAGGGGATTTAAATATCCGCTCAAAACCTGAGGGATCCAGCTCTGTGGGGTGTCTTATATTCACAACAAGGTTGCTGTTTTGATAAAAGAGTTTTTGATTACTTACCCAACACTCGGGAAGTAAAATTCTTGGAACAAGTTAATCCATTAACAGGCATCTCCTGGGAAATATTGGTGAGTTTTCCTTTCCAACTAGATACGACTTCTTGGTGGAGCCGTATCAACAAGTTTCTACTTGTGGAAAGTGAGGACGAGCTTTACATTTCAGAGTCATAGATTTCATCTGAACTAGGAGTGGCGTAAGTGGTCGAGTGGCGCCGGCCCAGCCTTATTATATTGGCCCAAATGGCCTGGAAGTTCCACTAAGACGGTACATTCCTTGGGAGTCCAGTGTTCGGTTGACAAGTAAATCCGACAGGTTCTCCTCTACATGTAGAAAATGGTGGGGTTGCACTACTACGACCGATCATCGTAAGTGGTCTTCCTGGCGCGGCAAACTCCCGCAATGAGTTCATGATCCAGTTGGATAATTCTGCAACACTACCCGGAGCATTTCGATCGAAAGGCTACGAATGGGTGGTTGCCGAAGCTTTGACAGGGTCAAACAGTTATAATGGTGTTTCCATTGAATGAAGTATCTCGTAACTTCATTTCCTTTAAAAATATTTCAAAGATTGAATCTATTCAAGTCTTAACTTGTGGTCTCATCTATGGGATGACCTTTTGAAACTTATTATACTTTGAACAGTAGTAGTTCAAGTAGATTTCTAAAAAATGGTATAAGTATAGTGAAGTAATTGGTAAATTCATCTTCCTTTAAGCTTATATCCAGTAAGTAATTACCTTACACTTGATAAAGGATTCCAGTAAGTTATCCATTTTAGATACTTGCATTATTGTTTACACTATATATTATCTTGCGAGCTGTAATGCTCACTCTTGCTTCATTTCTTCATCACACAACAACAGTTAGGAAAGATGGCCAGACTCAAGCAAACCCAGCGCAAGCGCGTGGGAAGCGTCCCCCGTCTTCCCGTTGATGTTGTAGCTGCTATAGCTGCAGAGGTAGATCTATTGGTAGATCAGGCATTCTACTTTTGGGAACCAAATATTGTATAATTATAACTTGTGGCAGATAATGGAAATTAACTGTAAACTTATCAAGTAATCATTTTGGGTTGTAATAACTTTTAAAATTGTGGATTCAAGGACTTGTACTTATTTCAATTTCATCTCTGAGACTATAATGGGTTGTGGTGTGTGTTAGTGTAGGGTCACAGCATGAGGTTATTTATTATTAATTAAGTGAAGTGATATTGTGGAAAGAAAGACCGTGACGACCCGGATCCCCGACCCCGGATCTGGGGGTGTTACAGAAATGGTATCAGAGCTAAGCGTTATAAACCTTAGAGATGATGCGACGATATAATAATAAACTCACAAAGATAATAAGAACTCGTGCCAAGTTCATGGTCGGACTACTTAAAGTAGCACTGACAGTTAAAACCCTTACTGGAACCCTTATAAGTATCATGATAGTAACTTAGTTCGTTTAATGTGTAGGCACATGAGATAGAGGACCCTGAGATGTTCAAGCGTGCGCATGATGAGGCACTGCTAGATGCCGAGGATCAGGAGGAGCCTGAGATGGAGGAGGATGAGGAAGACCCCTCAGAGGAGTCAGAGACAGAGGTTGTTGCTATTTTAGATGAGGAGGACCCGGATGAGGTCCCAGTAGCTGAGGAGCAAGTCGGAGCTATAGTGGAGTATACTGGTACCCCTTTACTCTCACTCCCGGTGGTCAGAGCTCCTACCCCTCCACCACTATCTTGGATCCCGTATGACGACAGCTCAGAGACCCATACTCCCGAGCCTAGGCAGACCGAGGAGGCACCCCCAGCGGCTCCGGATTCACCACCTCTCGACCCTGCCCATAGGCAGTCTTTGTTAGCCCACGGCTATGTTCAGGATGTACTGAGGACCCGAGTGGCTGTTGCTGAGGCCCGACTGGATGAGGTCAGGAGGGAGTTGGATGCGGAGAGGGAGGGTAGGCGTACCCGAGCTTATGAGAACAGGGCTACTATACCCCGATCCTTGAGGAGGGAGCTGACGGGGATAGAGCTCACGTCCCGAGCGAGACTCCGATCGCTCCAGGGGGATAGGCATGGTAGGATCTCCAGGCGGCAGGCCGACTATATCTTCCGTCGTACGATGGAAAGGGTATGAGAGTTGACCCACTCCGGTGTGTGATTCAGGACTGACGATGGGATAGTCTAGTTGTCTAGTTAGTCGAGGCCTTAGTAAGAGCCAATTTTCCGGGATAGTTGACTTGTATATAGCATCCCTTTTTCTGACTAGACAGATAGACTATTGTGTATCACTTTTGGGACAGATGGCTGTAGCACTGTTGTACTTTTGACCAGATCAAACTATGTATTTCTCGCAGTATGTATATATTTGTTTGCTTTCAATTCAGTTCCTTAGTGACGAGATCACTATTTTTTTATCATTATTATTACTGCACTTCTTATTAGAACTGTCATAAAATAATAGAATTGTGAGATACATTCTCCCCATTATAGAACTGTGCAAGGCACAATGTTGTGTATGATTGTGACCTAACGTTGAATTTCCCAATAATTTTTTTTTATTTATCAGTATCATGCCGCCAAGAAAGATTGGAACTAGGGCGAACCCTGGATCTGAGGACCGGGGAAGCCATAACCAGGATGATAGGAACCAGGAACACAATGAAGAGGAAGACGAGGATTATGTTGAACAGGATGACTCCCTGTATGAAGAGGAGGAGGAAACATATGATGTTGAGGGATTTGAGATAGGGGCTGGGGAAGGAGAAACTGAGGTTGAGCAACTAGTATCAAACCCAGGCATGGATCCCATGGGCCAGTTCATTCAACTACTAAGGCAGAACTTGGAACGTCAACCCAACCCACCCCCTCAAGGAAATAACAATGCTATGGCAAACTCTTTCAGGGCTTTTAAGTCCCTTAATCCCCCTGAGTTCCACGGATCAGCCGACCCAGTTGAGGCAAGGGCATGGTTAAAGGAAATGGAGAAATCCTTTGAGATTCTGAGTATCGATGAGGCACAGAAGACTGTATTTGCTACCTACCTTCTGAAAGGAGAGGCTAACTACTGGTGGGAGGCCAAGAAAAACATGGAGACAAATGCTATTATAACCTGGGAGAGATTCAGTCACTTGTTTCTGGGAAAATATTTCCCGAGGTTTATGGAAAACCAGATGGAGCTCAAGTTCTTGGAGCTAAAGCAGAATAACTTATATGTAGCAGAGTACGAAGCAAAATTTACAGAGTTATCAAGGTTTGTGCCGGAGTTTGTGAGCACCGAGGAAAAGAAAGCTAGGAAGTTTCAGCTGGGACTGAAACCGTGGATTCAGAATAGGGTGGCAATCCTTGAGCTTACTGATTATGCCACTCTGGTGCAAAAGGAAACAATTGTAGAAGTCGGAAGTGAACAGATGCAGAAGGAAAGAGAGAAGAAGGGAATAAAGAGGAAAAGCATGAGCATGGGTGGAGGTTCCGCAGGAAGGAGCTTCCCAACTAGATATAATTGAGGAGAAATGTCCCTACCGGGAAAGAACACTGGGTTTAAGCGGCCAATGAGTGTGAATGTGAGCCAGAGCGGCCAGAAGTCAAGAATGTCCTATTTCAACCAGTCTCGACCCCCATTGCCAGCCTGTAACACTTGTGGAAAGATGCATTATGGGGAATGTAAGGGAAATCCAGTAACCTGCTTTAAGTGTGGGCAAGTGGGCCACTATTCCCACAAATGCCCTTCGTCAGCCCTTGTCGTCATTCCAACCACCACTTGTCATCAGTGTGGATGCCCGGGTCATTGGAAGAAGGAATGCCCCATGAACAAACCAGCAGCTTCAGGAGCCAGCAGGGCTGCCTCCAATAAGCCACCTACGGCGAGGACTTTCAACATGACAGTCCAGGATGCTATGAAAGACTCAGATGTGATAGCAGGTACCCTTTCTCTAAATTCAGTCAGTGCAAACGTTTTATTTGATTCGGGAGCAACTAAATCTTTTATATCAAAGGACCTTGCGCGTAAATTAAGACTTAGGGCTGAACCCTTGATAGAACCCTTACAAGTAGAAATAGCCAATCATGAAATTATTCCTGTTAACCAGATTCACCACGCCTGTGAGTTAGGCATAGGGGAACATACTTTCAATGTTGATCTAATTCCTTTTAAATTAAGGGAGTTTGATGTAATTTTGGGAATGGACTGGCTATCTAGCAATGATGCTCAGATAGACTGTAAGGGGAAGAAAGTTAAGTTGAATATCCCAGGGAAGAAAGAAGTCATATTTAGAGGAAAGAGGCAGACGCGGAAATTTTTGACTACGGCCCAGGCCAGAAGGATGCTACGAAAAGGAAATGAGGCTTACCTAGCCTATGTGGTGGACACGCAGAAAGAGGTGCCCAACTTACAAGATATTCCGTTAGTCAACGAATTTGAAGATGTATTCCCACAAGACCTTCCGGGATTACCACCCGATAGAGTGATTAAATTTGCTATTGAGTTGGCCCCAGGGACGGCGCCAGTTTCAAAAGCACCTTACCGGTTAGCCCCATTAGAAATGAAGGAATTAGTTACCCAATTGCAGGAACTTTTGGATAAGGGTATGATAAGACCCAGTGTGTCTCTGTGGGGAGCACCAGTGTTATTTGTTAAGAAGAAGGATGAGAGCATGAGGCTGTGCATCGACTATCGAGAGTTGAACAAGCTAACCATAAAGAACAGGTACCCGTTACCTAGAATAGACGATTTGTTCGACCAGCCAAATGATGCTGTTTATTTTTCCAAGATTGACCTAAGAACTGGATATCACCAACTAAAGATTAAACCCGAAGATATTCTCAAGACCGCATTCCGTACCAGGTATGGGCACTATGAGTTCTTGGTAATGTCCTTTGGATTAACCAACGCCCCAGCGGCTTTTATGGATTTAATGAACAGGGTATTTAAGAAGTACTTGGACAAGTGTGTGATAGTTTTTATCGATGATATTTTAATCTACTCAAGTACTGAGGCAGAACATGTGGAGCATTTGAGGATAGCTCTAGGAATACTCAGAGAGGAACAGTTATATGCCAAATTCTCGAAGTGTGAATTCTGGCGGAATGAAGTACAGTTTTTAGGACATGTGATCAATAAAGAAGGAGTATTGGTCGACCCCTCCAAGATACAGGCGGTTTCAAATTGGGAAAGGCCAACCACACCCACAGAGGTAAGGAGTTTCATAGGATTGGTCGGCTACTATCGTAGATTTGTACAGGACTTTGCGAAGATCGCAGCCCCTTTAACACGACTTACTCGTAAGACAGAGAAGTTTGAATGGACAGAGAAATGTGTGAACAGTTTTCAGGAATTAAAGAAAAGGTTGGTAACGACCCCGGTGTTGGCATTTCCAGACAGAAAAGGAGATTTTGTGATATATAGTGACGCGTCGCATAAAGGATTAGGGTGTGTGCTTATGCAGCACGGTAAAGTGATTGCGTATGCATCAAGACAACTGAAGGAATATGAGATTAGATATCCTACTCATGACCTTGAGCTCGCTGTAATAGTTTTTGCCCTAAAAATTTGGAGGCACTACTTGTATGGAGAGAAGTGCGAGATTTTCACAGACCATAAGAGCCTCAAGTACATATTTACGTAGAAAGAGCTCAACATGCGCCAGAGGAGATGGTTAGAGCTAATCAAGGACTATGATTGTGAGATTCTCTATCATCCGGGGAAAGCCAATGTGGTGGCCGATGCCCTTAGTAGGAAGGAAAGACTCAGAATGATAATGACTTCGGAAGAATTGATAAAGGTTTTCGAGAGAATGGAAATAGAAGTAAAGGTAACCGGAACCAGAACTGAAAAGCTGTTTCAGATCTCGATACAACCAGAGTTATTGGAAAAGATCAGATTGTGCCAAGAGAAAATAATGAATGAAGGCAGAGAGTCAATAACTGGAGAGGAGATCCATACTGAGAAAGATGATAAAGGGATAATGAGGTACTCCTACCGGATTTGGGTTCCGAACGTTCAAGAGCTTAAAGATGAGATTTTGGATGAAAGTCATAGTTCAAGGTATTCCATTCACCCGGGAAGAACCAAGATGTATAGGGATTTGAAGGAATATTACTGGTGGCCCAACATGAAGAGGGATGTAGCAGAATGGGTAAGCAAATGTTTGACTTGCCAAAGAGTAAAGGCAGAGCACCAGAGACCCAGTGGACTTTTACGACCCCTGGAGATTCCCGAATGGAAATGGGAACATATAGATATAGATTTTGTTGTCGGTTTACCAAGGACGAAAGCCAACCATGATGCCATATGGGTGATTATAGACCGACTGACAAAGTCAGCTCATTTTATTCCTATCAATAAGAGATGCACAGTCGATAGACTGGTGGACATTTACCTTAAGGAAATAGTGACGCGACATGGAGTCCCAGCGTCCATTATCTCAGACCGAGACCCCAGGTTCAACTCCAGATTTTGGAGGAGCTTTCAAGAATGTGCGGGGACCAAGTTAAATATGAGTACCGCTTACCATCCCCAGATGGATGGGCAGAGTGAAAGGACCATCCAGACACTAGAGGATATGTTGAGAGTCTGTGCAATAGACTTTAAAGGAAGTTGGGATGATCACTTGCCGTTGATCGAATTTTCTTATAACAATAGCTTTCATGCTAGCATCGGAATACCGCCTTATGAGGCCCTGTACGGAAGAAGGTGTCGATCTCCCTTATACTGGGATGAAGTAGGAGAGCGGAAGATGCTCGGACCCGAAGTGGTCCAAAGGACCAAAGACATAGTGGATCTCATCAGAGGACGGCTGGTAGCAGCCCAAGACAGAGAGAAGAAATATGCAGACCTAGCCCGAAAGGACAAGGAGTATGGAGTAGGGGACTTAGTACTACTAAAAGTATCCCCTTGGAAAGGGTTAATGAGGTTCGGAAAGAAAGGAAAAATAAGCCCAAGATATATTGGACCTTTTGAGATACTCAGACGGATTGGGAAGTTGGCTTACGAGCTAGCCTTACCCCCGAACCTACAACAAGTTCATAATGTGTTCCATGTGTCAATGCTAAGGAAGTATCATCGGGATGCCAGACACATAGTGGAGTACGAGCATATGGATATGCAACCAGATCTGACTTACATGGAGAAACCAGTAAAGATTATGGATAAAAAGGAGCAGGTGCTTCGGAACAAAGTGATCAAACTAGTCAGAGTGCTATGGCAGAATCATAATGTGGAAGAATCAACTTGGGAACTAGAGAGCGCAATGCTAGAAAAGTACCCCCATTTGTTTTCTATTTGATTCCGGGACGGAATCCTTTTTTGAACTTTTTTGTAACCCTTATGAATAGTGTTTTTGCTGATATTGCTGAATAAGAAAACTTTTCATGCCACACTATGTAGGGGTTCTTTTATTGTTATTCTGAGATCGTATTAGTACTCTATATGATAAATAAGTGTATCCAAAAGATCGTCAGGATCCAAATCCGAACACTTTGATTTTTCCCGAAAATCCACCAGATGCAGAAAGAATTGAGTATAAG
Source organism: Apium graveolens (assembly GCF_009905375.1). NCBI lineage: Eukaryota > Viridiplantae > Streptophyta > Magnoliopsida > Apiales > Apiaceae > Apium > Apium graveolens. Next base: position 16,994,939 of record NC_133655.1, on the reverse strand, counting down.
GTAACATGATAAAAAGGATTTAAATTCAAGTATTTTAAGAGAGGATCATAAAAGGAATATAATGTATTGAGAAAGGTTAAGGGAACCCAAGTAATAAGATCCCGGGTATGATCCCTCAAACGATAAACCAGAACGAAATTTAAGCGAACCGTATAACAGATCAGCGGTCATTAGGCAAGCAATTAAGAGTTAATCAAGGAGGTTAGGGATGATGATGTCATCAAACCAACAAGAAAAGGACAAGTGTAGGAGAGTGACATCACATGATGACCTAAGCATGACATAAGGGAAGGAGGTGTGGTTGATTAATAACCACCCAATTTTTTCATGGTTAAAAAAGTAATTAATCAAAATAAAACAAATCCACCAAGTCAACCAACAATTCATTTTCACCAAAAAAACACAAAGCTATCTCACCTTCTTCATCAAAAGCTCTCGGCTTCTTTTCTTTTTCAAAGAAAGAAAATTCAAAATCCTAGTTCCAAGCTTTGTTAATTAGCAAGGTAATTATCTAAGACTCCTTATACATAGATATAGCTATCCTATAAGTTTTAGCTTCTAATTCATTCACAATCTCTTCCTAAAAATCATGGAAGAAGATGGTGAATAGTGTTTTTTAAGAACTAAAATTTTTGTTCTTGAGTTTTTGTTTAGATTAAGCTTGGATAAGGACTTTTAAGGGTGATTCCAAGCTAATTACTTGATTCTCCACTCTCCAAGGAAGGTATAACCCCTCCAAACCCTAACTTTACTTGAGTATTAGGTTTAGTTTTGTTGTTATAGTTCATGAGAGGCTTGATTGTTGTGTATGTAGAGGTTAATTGATTTTGTGATGTTTTTGGGTTGTAATTCTTGGATTATTGATTAATGAACTTAAGTATAGTTTAAATTCATGTTTGAGAATAGTATAAATTGATAATATTGAGTTTTTGGGGCTGTTATGGTGAAGTATGGATGGATTTTGGTTGGGGTGTTGATTGTGAGTTGATTTTGGGATGATTTGGAGTGATATAAATTTGGGTAATCGCGTAAACATAGCCGTCGTAATGCCCGATTTACTTTAGACTGTTTTTGTTCTTAACATTAGGACCCGTGAACTCACTGCTAGGTTTTCACCATTTCCATTATTAGATAGTTCATGTTACGAGTTTCGTTATGATATGTGGTTCGTTTGAATCCGATGTACGGTTTAGGAGAAACGACCGTTTTAAGTAACGGCGTTTTGCGAACGAACCATTACCCCTCGCTTTACTTTGAAACCTAGGTTAAAGACCTAAAAGGACTAATTGGAGTATGAAACATTAATATAAAGTGTATTAGGCAGTTGGTAAGGCACTCGCGAAAGAATCGCCTTAAAACTCTTAATGGTTAATTTATTAAAAATGGTGGAGCCGAGGGTACTCGAGCGACTTAAGTGAATCGTTTAGCGCAAAGCGAGCGTTAGAGTCTAAATTGGTTAAAGTATAGATTTATAAGTGAATTTGGTTTAATTCCAACATATATGTTGTTTATAGGTTACCAGACTCGTCCCAAGCCATTTATAACCCCCAGTCGCTTAGGCAAGTTTTCTACCCGTTATACTGTTGTTGTGATGTATACATTTGTATATGCATTATCTTGTGATAGATGCATGATGGTTAATTAGCAAATTCTTGCGATATATTGTAGCATGTGATATGGTATATATGCATGCCTATTTCGTATTCTTGATACATATATCTGTTGATTCAGTTGATAATACCTATGCTATAAATAAGCGGTAATTTGCCTATACCCTTAGTAAGGGGGACCCAAAGGTGAACATTTTTCTAAAACCGGTAGTCGATGCTCCCGAGTATAATATATATATATATTTATTTATTTATAAATATATATGAATAGTTTTTAAAACTATGAATCAAATAAGGTTTATTCGATAACTTTATTTTATTAATGAATATTATTTTGAATATTCATTCGAGGGCTTATGACTCCGTTTATTTTATTAATGAATATTATTTTGAATATTCATTCGAGGACTTATGACTCCGATTATTTACTAATTATTATTCTTTATTTTATTAAGGAATAATGTGTCGATGATCAAACTCACTTTTGATTATTCAAATAAAGATAGTAATTTCGTATAAGTATATCTTTGGTTATTTAATATTCATTGCAAGTATAAGTTTTAAAACTCCTACTTCAAATATTTTTATAAAGATTATTCTTTATGAGGATATTATTTAAATAATAATATTCAGATATTTCCTAATATATTGGGACTGATTTATTTTAGTAAATCAGCATCACTCCAAACATTCCTAAAAATGTTTTGCGAGTCTTCAAAATGATTTTAAAAGTTAGAGCGGATCCCAAAACTCATTTTATATTTAAGATCTTCCTTTCAAAGGGGATTTAAATATCCGCTCAAAACCTGAGGGATCCGGCTCTGTGGGGTGTTTTATATTCGCAACAAGGTTGCTGTTTTGATAAAAGAGTTTTTTATTACTTACCCAACACTCGGGAAGTAAAATTCTTGGAACAAGTTAATCCATTAACAGGCATCGCTTGGGAAATATTGGTGAGTTTTCCTTTCCAACTAGATACGACTTCTTGGTGGAGCCGTATCAACAAGTTTCTACTTGGGGAAAGTGAGGACGAGCTTTACGTTTCAGAGTCATGGATTTCATCTGAACTAGGAGTGGCGTAAGTGGTCGAGTGGCGCCGGCCCAGCCTTATTATATTGGCCCAAATGGCTTGGAAATTCCGCTAAGACGGTACATTCCTTAGGAGTCCAGTGTTCGGTTGACAAGTAAATCTGACAGGTTCTCCTCTACATGTAGAAAATGGTGGGGTTGCACTACTACGACTGATCATCGTAAGTGGTCTTCCTGGCGCGGCAAACTCCCGTAATGAGTTCATCATCCAGTTGGATAATTCTGCAACACTACCCGGAGCATTTCGATAGAAAGGCTACGAATGGGTGGTTGCCGAAGCTTTGACAGGGTCAAACATTTATAATGGTGTTTCCATTGAATGAAGTATCTCGTAACTTCATTTCCTTTAAAAATATTTCAAAGATTGAATCTATTCAAGTCTTAACTTGTGGTCTCATCTATGGGATGACCTTTTGAAACTTATTATACTTTGAACAGTAGTAGTTCAAGTAGATTTCTAAAAAATGGTATAAGTATAGTGAAGTAATTGGTAAATTCATCTTCCTTTAAGCTTATATCCAGTAAGTAATTACCTTACACTTGATAAAGGATTCCAGTAAGTTATCCATTTTAGATACTTGCATTATTGTTTACACTATATATTATCTTGCGAGCTGTAATGCTCACTCTTGCTTCATTTCTTCATCACACAACAACAGTTAAGAAAGATGGCCAGACTCAAGCAGACCCAGCGCAAGCGCGTGGGAAGCATCCCGCGTCTTCCCGTTGATGTTGTAGCTGCTATAGCTGCAGAGGTAGATATATTGGTAGATCAGGAATTCTACTTTTGGGAACCAAATATTGTATAATTATAACTTGTGGCAGATAATGGCAATTAACTGTAAACTTATCAAGTAATCATTTTGGGTTGTAATAACTTTTAAAATTGTGGATTCAAGAACTTGTACTTATTTCAATTTCATCTCTGAGACTATAACGGGTTGTGGTGTGTGTTGGTGTGGGGTCACAGCATGAGGTTATTTATTATTAATTAAGTGAAGTGATATTGTGGAAAGAAAGACTGTGACGACCCGGATCCCCGACCCCGGATCTAGGGGTGTTACATGGTATCTTATAAAGTTTCTTCATCACCCTTTTTGATTCCACTTCCTTTCTTATTTCCATTCTTCATTCTCATAGCTCCTTCGAAACTGAACTCTTGACGTTAATACTTAATTTGCTGTCATATCAAATTAGATATTAATACGAACTTTGACGCTCACAATATCCCATTCTGAAGTAAACATCAATCATCTATATTAATACCACTTTTAATATTTAACAACAATCTAAATATCAATATCAATCGAAAAATGAATTAAAATTGTATCTCACACTTTATCCAAAACAGGAATACTTGACGAATCATTTATTGTATGGTTATCAAAACAATTTAGGGACAAGACGTCCTTTGATAAACTTTGTTGCAGATGATAAAATCTCTTTGACTATCTAATAAAATCCATATTGGTGTGATTATTAATCTCCTCTTTAGTCCGCCTCCCTTCTTCCTTTCCTTCCTTCTCTTTGCTCTATCTTCAATATTTAGTTCTTGAAAACATTTTTTTTCTCACTTGTCCATATAAATAACTTTTTATTTCTTTTGTCTGTTACAAAAGCATATTCATCCAAGTAAAGCTCTTTTCCAAATTCCTCATTGCTTCGATTTCGAATTAGAAAGTCACATCAAAATTTAACTTAATCTAATTGGAATCGATTTCCATCTAACTAACCATTAATTGGTAAAACTAACCATTTAACTTACTTAATTGATCAATTGCACCAAGTGATGACTAGCTAAACGAAATCAAAGACCAATTATATATAGTCGGATTGGCTGTAACAATCTCTTTCAAGAACCGAGATCATAATTGTTTGAAGTATCAACATGAATATCAATAACACACGGAAGTATACTTTCTATTTTTAAAAGTAGGGTAATTTCTGAAAATTTGGGCAGCATCTCCTTTATATTATCGACTACCAGTCAGGCTCAAGCTGACACCAACAATCAATCAAGCAACCAACAGTCATTCAAACAAATAATAATTAAACTTCAAATATACCAATTCACTGTCACCTTCTAAACTTATTATGTCACCACCACATATAATACTAACCAATACAACCCGTATTTTAGTTCAACCTAGGATTATAGCGAATAATTCTGATAATACCATGATCTTTCTCATATCTTCTGATTATAATAGAATATCAATACTGAGTATATTTATAATTTATTCTAGAATTATTCTAGTTCATGTTTCAAATCAAACTCTCTATTTAACAATTCGTCCATCCTTAGCAATATACACTTGTTCTTATTAATTAAATTGTTCAACTTCTGATGACCAACACCTGGTCTCAACAAACCCTCTTATAATCTTGCGAATGAGTTCATTTAGTTTAAAGCTTCATATCTTAAAAATTGTTACAGTCAAACCACCATACCTTCATCTCCCCTTATGTCTTTCCATATTGAACCTTCTTTTCCGACCCAGTTACAAGCATTAATTTTACCACAACTCACTTACTTGAATGTGAAAGCCTAATCATTCCTTGACGAATGCAGTCAAAGTTTATTCATAACCAGCATTACTTCGATCTTGAATCTTCATGACAAAGATCTCCCACATGATTGAGGTATGCTTTATTTGCACAACGGGTTACTCGATTATCTGGTATTATTAAGGATTTCTTCATTCGTCTCCGTTGTCGAATCGATCATTTGCCTCATCTGATACATGTAACTTTACTTTCTTGTTTCTCTAGTTAATTTACCTCATACGATTTGCTAATTACTCCAATTCACGCCAAAATCTCATACTTACAACATATCATGTAAGCAGATCCCCACCTTTGATTTGATGTCCTTGCAATTATCCGTTATCAGCATCGTGATTCTTCTCTGCACGTAAATGTCCACCATCCATCAGCTTGCAATTGTCCATACTTATTACATAACTTTATCTGCTACACGGGATCATATTACTTCCTTTTTAAAATATTCAAAGGATAAATCTTACACAAGAAGGAATTTGTGTATATGATTCTGATTGGAAACTTTTTGTAAGGGATAAGAGTACAAGCAAACAATCGGAAGGATTCATGAATAAACAAATCAGGGGTGAGGAAGAAAGAATGAATAATGATTTAAATAGGAATGAGACAACCATATTAGTACTCAAGATGGCTATTCTGTCATACCATATGGCACACAACACATAATTAGGTGGCGTCCCACCAGACTCCTTGTCATTTCGACAAATCATTCTATCACATCACTGCTTGTCCCAATTAGAAAATAATATTTTGAAGAAGGAATGATTTGGAAGGGTATCAACAATCACCTTATAAAGCTAATCATGAAAGAAGTTCATACTATACTCTACTGCATTTATATACATATAATACACAGGGTACAACACTCTATTGTCATCTGAAATCAAAATCCAGGTGGCACACGGCTCAACTCCTGCTGTAGCACCTCTAGTACGGCCTTGGTCAGTCTCATCGCCCTATGGTATACGGCATCGGTACGGACGTCCTGCTATCTCAACTCAACAATCTCTTGAGAACCGACTCTACATATCTGACAAAGTCTCTTCCTCAGTATATAGTCTGGCTGGAGTGCTTTGACTGGTCCATCCTCTCTAGTCTCAAACAATCCAAGTATCTCACGGCGCTGGTCCTGCCATCTCAACCTCTCTTCCCTCTCACTCTGGAACTTCTGGTAAGCTACCATATGGGGCTCTCGAAGATTAGTCCGGGAACCTCGAGTAGGTAATGGCTGGTCAACAACTATCTCATCCATAAACTCCTGTTGGGGAAACTGGTATATCCCACGTACAGGTGCATAAATAGCCAACGGTACGGGAAATAAGACAGGCTGCTCTGGAGATGCAAATATAGGTGGCTTTGGCTGAAACTATGGAATCTCTGGCTGTGGCGCTGGAATCTGTGGCTCCAACTCCTCCCACTCTGGTGTAGGGGGTACCTATAACTGCTCTGGTGCGGGTCCCTGTGGCAATGGTGGTGGTGGTGGCAATGGTGGAAACTCCTGAACCGATGCTAGAGGTATCACTGGGTCTGAGGCTGTCCGCTCGGAAGACGACGCTGAAGAAGCCATCTAATATAATAACCAACCATAATACAAGAAAAGATCAAATCACATTCCTAGAACTCACAAACTCCTAATCTAATAAACAAACAACCCCTAATACCAATACTCCTATCTCATGTGATCTTCATATCTTATCTTAACTCTAATGTTCTTGTTTTCAAGGGCTAAAACCTAAGCTCTGATGCCAATTGTAACACCCTACAAATCGGGGGTATAGATTTGGGGAATTATTAACACTAACTACTCACTAAACCTGTACAAGCATAATATAAATAAAATAATTACCCCGAACTACTACTACTCAGGATCTTTTCAAGGTTAAGGATTGAAAACAAGAACCACAAACCAACTTTATTACAAACCAAACTGAATCAACTATCTCAAGAACTCTCTTTGTTACAAAACTTCATTCTATTCACATTTGAAACTAAACAACTTTTATTCCAACTATCACTATTACTTTTCTTGCTACACCTAATCTGGTAATTCAAAGCTCTCTTCTGGGATAGGGACAAACACCCTTGGTATAAGAGGGTCCCGCTGCTTGACTCGCTTCTTGACAACTCGGGTTCTGATGGGTTTCATTCTCTACCTTAACTGAAAAACAATGTGAATAACAATAAAAGGGGGTGAGCCAAAATTGCTCAACAAGCCTGCAACATCATATATAGTACAAAGAGAGAAGAATAATTAAACTGACAATTTGAGGGTTTGAACAACCATTTGTATCTGTATAGAATGATAATTTGCCATTACTGGTGAGTGTCAAATGAACAAGACTGGAAACGAGAACTAACCTATGCACTATAACCTGCTGATCAGTCAGGATACAGTGCAGATCTATACCCAACTTCATAGATCCAACCAATATAAGGGTACCCAGGCAACTATGGCCTTATTATAAAGGGTCCGGTTAATACCCGACCCATGTCGTAACCATCCAATCCATAGCGTAGCATCCGAAACAATCGGTATGCTTTTGATGTATCCCAAAATCAGGATATATCAGAGTATATGTAACAAGGGTAAAAATATTGGAATATGAATTGAGGATTCAATAAATTGGGACAAAATCAAGAATCGAAATGAAATAGAAACAAGAATCAAATACTGTGTATCAGTATATGTGAATAAGAATTATCAAGGTGCAATTGATATAGAAAGTGGGATATATTTCACTATTCTGAATTTAGAATAGGGGAAAAACTTGTCTGGTGTGCACTTCACCTCGTATGCTTAACACATAAATTTCACATAATCACATAAAGCACATAGCACAGAAAGAACATAATTGATTTTAGACTTATAATTATTTTTAAAATCGATACTAGACTTGAACTGGCATTAACAAACAATATCTGGTTCGATTTAAAAATTTTCGGGATTTATTAGACTCAACTTTACCCTAACACGGCCTACAAGCAATTAATTACCATAAGATGACTCGCTTCCGAAAGAAATTATGATTATAATTATTTTTAATGGAACCGGTTCATTTTTCTGAGTCTAAGGGTCCTCGTTTCACTCAAATCGGACTAACGGTTTAATTACTACGCAATAAAGAAGATTTAATTAATTATAAATCAATTATAATTAATTAATCACAATTAATTAAACCTTAATTATATTTTTAAATAATTATTTAATATTTATTGTATTTTAAAATAATTAATCCTTAATTATTAGAATTAATTACCAATTATACGATTAAATCGACTATTTACGAATAATTATTCGATACGAATAATTATTATAACTCCACTTGAATAAATAAACGAACGCTCGAATCATAAATCCAACTTATCGAACTACTACTCATACAACTACGAGTTACTCGCATTTTTCGACTAATTATCGAATTATTAATCATATTATTCGATATATTTTATCTTCTTTACTAATTAATCACTTAATTATCAAATAATAAATAAATAATTAAATAATTAAATAAATAACTAAATAATTAAATAAATTATAAATTTCAAATTTTTAAATTAATAAAATAATTTAGAAATTAATTATCATAATTTTCAGAATTTAATACCAATTTTTATTGATTTTCAAAATTTATAAAACTGATTTTTGATTTTTATAAAATATAATTAATTAATTAATAAATAAATCAGAAATATAAACAGGGAATTAATTTCTGGGTTTTCAGGATCAAACAGGGTCGAAACCGGGTCGAGCCCGGGTCGCGAAGAACACCGCCATGGCTGCCCAGAATCCGGCGCTGGCGGGATTTTTCCGACCAAGGTCCAGCGACCCAAATACGCCTCAATCTTTCTCCGTTCAACTTTTCCTTGGCTGAAAATGATTGAAAACATCTCCAAGAACTTATTCAACACTCCAGCAACAGCAGTCCTTCATCCCTTCGATTTCTCCAGCCACACGAACTCAGAACCCGGCCAACACCGCCGAGTTCCGGCGACGAATCGCACCCCCCATACTTCAACCAAAATCAACGTTTAATACACGAAAACAAAGCTTAAGTCTCATAAAATCAAACCCCTTTAATCATTCTAACATCTAATCAACAACAAGAACAGAAAATCAAAGTAAAAATCTTAAAAACTCAAGAACTCGGTTAATCACTACAGGGGTTATAAAATCGAAATAAAATACCCAATCACTCCTGAGACTACAACAAAACTAACAGAATCAACCAAACAATCAAACGATTCTTCAAAATCAAAAACCGAAATTAATGCCAAGAACATAAAAATCAATTTTAAGATTAAATAAACCTCAGTTGATGATATTAGTATCAATAGATTCGTCTCTTCACAAGGATTGTATTGGTTACTCGAGCTTTTTCAGTGGATTAGTGAATCTCCCAAAATCATGGATTGATCTTCTCCCTCTTCCAAGAACACAATTGTCACCCACACTTTTTAATAATACCCCTAAATAAAATTAATAATAATCCAACTATTTATACTATGGAAAATAATACCCCTAAATAAAATTAAGGGGCTAATTACACATTTAATAAAAATATTTAGCCCCAGTTTTTATAATTTTTGGGTATTAATTATGAATTTTTTTAATGTCCAATAAATACAAAATAAATGTCAAAAATTCCCAAAAATTGTGAATATTACAAAAATACAAAGAAAAATGATGTTTGATAATTTCATGATCATATAAAAAAAATGTGATTTTTGTGAGATTTTTGACTCCAGAAGGGGTCCGGAAAAGTCATTTTTTGTAAAAAAGGTAAATTTTTAAAACGTCTAGGGGTTCAAAATAGCGATATGGTATAAGCCGTTCTTGGCAAAATAGGGCCAATTATTTTGTTTGAAATATGGGCTTTTAAAACACTGTTTGAGTTGTACCGGTTTTGATATAAAACATATAACTTATGATAAAACAGCCAATTAATATCTGAATCACATTCTGATCAAACAGACAACACGTAGCACATAGCAATTAGGGTTTTATGACTTAACACATTTAATTACCTAATAATACACATAAATATCTTTATTATAATATAATACAAGCGTAATTTCCTCGGTCGTTACACCATTATTTCACCGGAGACCTTGGAGACCAGGTATGTTCAACAATATAAACACTATAAAATATATTATTTAGAGAAGTATTTTCTACGAATATCACTCATTCATTAAAATTGTTGAAAATCAATTTATACTAAACTATAATAACCGGAGGGGTATAATTTGGTACCTTTTTTGTTTGGTTTGGTTATCCTCAATTTTAACCGTCAGATCTTCTTAACAAACTATAAGGACCGTTAGATCTAAATACTAAAAAAAATACATCATCCAAGTAATTGGGTTCGAATCCCGCCAATAACAAATATTTATATTATTTTTTATACCTTACTGATGTTATCAAGTTCGAATCCCCCCAAAAATAAAATCTTTTATACATTACCCAAGTTATCAGGTTCGAATCCCACCAACAATAAATATTTATATTATAATTTAAGAATACAAATAAGCTACCAAATTTGAATCATTATGAGTTTTTTGGTAGGAAGTTATATTTAATTTCGTTTAATTCTTATTTATTATTTAGTATGAGATATTGTTCTATATTATGATGCATTAGGATTTTAAAATATTGATCATATATGTTTTTCATGTATTCTACAAAAAAGTTGTAATAGTTCAAGTAAATATTTGAATGCACAGACCATTGCATCGAATAGTTTGGGAATCTGATAAGTGGCATTTTATACCACTTAGAACGTCTTAAAATAGCTTAAATTGGTGTCTTGAAATCAAGTATTTTGTGTATTTGATGCGTTTTTCTAGTTTGTGCATTTCAGGGTAATAGTTGCATTTCGGAGGAGTAATAATCAAGAATAAGCCTTGGCATGTGTTCAGCATTGCGAGAGGAAAGAAAATGGCAGATTACAGCGAAGAAACGGAGCAAACTCAGGAATTTTCCAGTAGGGTCCTGAGCGCCCGCTCAGCTATGCTGAGCGGCCGCGCAGGGTCGGGAAATTTGATAATTTATTTTAGACTTCTACTTTTGTTTGGCTTCCAACTTCTATGTAATCTGAGTTTTATGGGACTATTATATAAGTAGATTTAGAGACGTTTCACAAGGGGGAATCGTTGTATTAAGCAAAGAGCGAAGGAGATAAGAAAGAAGACCGTTTTAGCACACCACAACGAAGAGGAAGCATATTTTCTTGTGATTCTTATTTCGTTGTAACGTTGGATGCTAGTTTTCTTGCTTTTGAACCTATTTACTCTTGTGTCGTACTCTGGTTTAATATAATTAGTTTAGTTATTATTCTCTTGTGTTTGTTTATCATGTTTTCATATGAACCCATGATGACGATAAATGCTATTATGGGCTAATCGTGATCATGGGGTCGTAACGGATTTACTATGGAATTCTTTAGTTAGTTGTTTAATACCTTAGTATGTGATGATTGTATGATATCTAGTATTGGTTGTGCGTATTCGTCTTATGTGCGTCGCGAACATATAAGATAGGGTGTTAATCTCTTATGAAGCGACGATGGATCTCGAGATTTAGTACTTGCCATGCTAGCATAGGTTCATACATGATGTTGCATGATTAGTGGGTAACTCTAACCGTTTTATTCGCCCTGTGTAATCAAAAGGAATAACTTGTGCTTACATAAATCAAGTCGGGCACTATTCAGATGGTGCAGAATTCTATTTCTTTTGGAGGAGCTGCGACTGAAGACCCCAATATGCACATAAGGAATTTTGTCGAGATCTGCAGTACTTTTAAGTATAATGGCGTGACTGATGAGGCTATCAAGCTGAGGCTTTTCCCATTCTCACTGAGGGACAAAGCTAAGGACTGGTTACATTCTGAACCAGCTGGGTCCATCACTACTTGGCAAGATCTTGCACAAAAGTTTATGGTGAAGTTTTATCCAATGGCAAAGACTGCTGCTATGAGGAGTGCTTTTACTCAGTTTGCGCAGCAACCTACATAATCTATGTGTGAAGCTTGGGAACGCTACAAGGAAATGTTGAGAAAGTGTCCACATCATGGAATGCCCGATTGGATGGTGATCACTGGTTTCTATAATGGTTTGGGCGCCCAATCTCGGCCCATGCTCGATGCAGCAGCTAGAGGCGCTTTGTGAGCCAAAAGCTATACTGAGGCTTATAATCTTATTGAGACTATGGCTGCAAATTAGCATCAAAACCCAACTCAGAGGATGATGCCTGGGAAGGTAGCAGGTATTCTGGAAGTCAATGCAGCCACCGCTATTGCAGCGCAGCTCCAAGCGCTGTCTATGAAGGTCGATTCTCTAGCTACCTATGGAGTTAATCAAATAACTATGGTCTGTGAGCTTTGTGCAGGTTCTCATGCTACAGATCAGTGTTCTCTTGTCAACGAATCTGTTCAGTATGTGAACAATTATCCGCGACAACAGCAGCCTGTGCCTGCTACTTATCATCCTAACAACAGAAATCATCCAAATTTCAGCTGGGGTAATAATCAGAATGCTATTCAGCCACCATATCAGCAAGGTGTGAGTAAACAGTTCAATCCACCTGGATTCCAGCAACCGCAACAATATGCTCAAAGGCAATCATATCCTCAACAAGGAAGTGCAGCTGCACCTACTAGTGCTAATTTTGAAGAACTTAAGCTATTATGCAAGAGTCAGGCGGTTTCTATCAAGACCTTGGAAAATCAAATCGGTCACATAGCCAATGCAGTGCTCAATCGTCAACCTGGAACACTTCCCAGCGACACGGAAGTACCAAGAAGGAAGGAAGCTAAAGAGCAAGTCAAGGCTATTACCTTAAGGTCTGGGAAAGTTGCTGATGCTGAAAGGGCAAAAGAAGGAGAAGTTGAAGTTAGAGATGTAGAAGCTAAGCAAAAGGAGAAAGCGGCGGAACCAAGGAAGACTACTGTTGAACACACTCTGCCTGAGGGTAATACAGGGGAGAAACAGCTCTATCCTCCACCACCTTTCCCTAAGAGATTGCAACAAAAAAAGCTGGATAAGCAGTTCGGTAAGTTTCTGGAGGTGTTCAAGAAACTTCACATCAATATACCTTTCGTTGAGGCTCTGGAGCAAATGCTTAGTTATGCAAAGTTTATGAAGAGTGTTCTTTCAAGGAAGGTGAAACTGGATGACCTTGAGACCGTTGCTTTAACGGAAGAATGCAGCGCTGTGCTACAGTAAAAGTTACCTTCAAAGCTTAAAGATCCAAGTAGCTTCACCATTCCTTGCACCATTGGCAAGTTGTCGTTTGACAAGTGCCTTTGTGATTTGGGAGAGAGCATCAATCTGATGTCGTTGTCGATCTTTAAAAAGTTGGATTTGCCTGATCCAAAACCCACCTACATGTCTCTACAATTGGCTGATCGTTCTATTACTTACCCAAGGGGCATAGTGGAGGATGTGCTAGTCAAGGTGGATAAGCTCTTCTTTCCTGCAGACTTTGTTATTCTGGATTTCGAGGAAGATAAGAAGATTCCCATAATCTTGGGAAGACCGTTCTTGGCTACTGGCCGTACCTTGATAGATGTGCAGAAAGGTGAACTTACTATGCGGGTGCAGGATCAGGATGTGACCTTCAATGTATTCAAAGCAATGAAATTCCCTACAGAAGATGAGGAGTGCTTAAAAGTGGATATGATTGATTCTGCGGTTATTTCAAAACTCGATCATATGCTAATGACTGATGCATTAGAAAAGGCCTTAGTGGGGGATTTTGACAGTGATGATGAAGATGGCAACGAGCAATTACAATATCTGAATGCTTCTCCCTGGAGGCGAAAGCTGGACATGCCGTTTGAATCTTTTGGTACTTCTGACCTCAAGAATGGTGAAGGAAAGCTTAAACCATCAACTGAGGAAGCACCTACCTTGGAGCTCAAGCCATTACCTGAATATTTAAGGTATGCCTTTTTAGGTGATGCATCTACTTTACCTGTTATTATTGCATCTGACCTTTCAGGTAGTGAGGAGGACAAGCTCTTAAGGATTTTGAGAGAATTCAAATCAGCTATTGGATGGACCATAGCAGACATCAAAGGGATCAGCCCTTCATACTGCATGCATAAGATTCTGCTAGAGGAGGGTAGTAAGCCAACTGTTGAGCAGCAGCGCAGACTTAATTCTATCATGAAGGAGGTGGTGAAGAAAGAAATTCTGGAATGGCTGGATGCAGACATCATTTATCCTATTTCTGACAGTTCTTGGGTGAGCCCCGTACAATGTGTGCCTAAGAAAGGAGGTATCACTGTGGTAGCCAATGAGAAGAATGAGCTCATCCCCACTCAAACAGTTACAGGATGGATAGTATGCATGGATTATCAAAAGTTGAACAAGGCCACGAGGAAGGATCACTTCCCTCTTCCATTTATTGATCAGATGCTTGACAGGTTGGCTGGTCATGAGTATTATTGTCTTCTGGATGGCTACTCAGGGTATAATCAGATTTGTATTGCGCCAGAGGATCAAGAAAAAACTACCTTCACTTGTCCATTTGGCACGTTTGCTTTTTGCAGAGTTTCGTTTGGGTTATGTGGCGCACCGGCCACTTTTCAGAGATGTATGATGGCTATATTCTCTGACATGATTGGGAATAATGTTGAGGTGTTCATGGACGACTTCTCTGTCTTTGGACATTCGTATGATGAATGTTTGAATAATCTTTGTACCGTGCTCAAAAGGTGTGTGGAAACTAATTTGGTGCTCAATTGGGAGAAATGTCATTTTATGGTGCGTGAAGGCATTATTCTTGGGCATAAGGTCTCCAGCAAGGGTCTTGAGGTGGATAAAGCCAAGGTGGGAGTCATTGAAAATCTTCCACCACCTATTTCTGTGAAAGGAATCCGTAGTTTTCTTGGTCATGCGGGTTTTTATCGGCGGTTCATCAAGGACTTTTCGAAGATATCTAAGCCATTGTGCAACTTGCTTGAGAAAGATGTGCCTTTCAAATTTGATGATGAATGTTTGACGGCATTCGAGACTCTTAAGAAGAGTTTAATCACTGCGCCAGTTATTACAGCACCAGATTGGACAGAGCCTTTTGAGATGATGTGTGATGCAAGTGATTATGCGGTAGGTGCAGTCCTTGGGCAGCGCAAGAATAATCTCTTTCATGTGATCTACTATGCTAGTAAAACCTTAAATGGGGCCCAAATGAACTACACCACTACTGAGAAGGAGCTCTTGGCTATAGTCTTTGGTTTCAAGAAATTTCGATCTTATCTGCTTGGGACAAAAGTGACAGTATTCACTGATCATGCGGCCATTCGCTATTTGGTTTCCAAGAAGGATTCGAAGCCGAGACTCATTCGTTGGGTGCTCTTACTTCAGGAATTTGAGTTAGAGATCAAGGATCGAAAAGGTACTGAGAATCAAGTAGCTGACCATTTCTCTAGATTGGAGAATCCCGATGTTACTTCACAGGATAAAACATTGATAAACGAGTCTTTTCCGGATGAGCAGTTATTCGCAGTTCAGGAGGAAGAGCCATGGTTTGCGGATATTGTAAACTATCTTGGCAGCAATATATTGCCTCCTAATTTGACCTCAGCTCAAAAGAAGAAGTTTTTGTATGAGTTGAAGTGGTATATATGGGATGAACCATATTTATTTAGACAGGGAGCTGACCAGATCATCAGGAGATGTATCCCGTTCTGTGAGACAGAGGGGATATTATGAGACTGCCACTCCACAGTTTATGGTGGGCATTATGGTGGTGAGAAGAAGGCAGCTCGTATTCTGCAAGCAGGTTTTTTCTGGCCTACTTTGTTTAAGGATGCTCATCAGTTTGTTTTAAGGTGTGATCGTTGCCAAAGAGTGGGAAATTTGACGAGAAAGGATGAGATGCCATTAAATGTGATGCTTGAAGTCGAGGTCTTTGATGTTTGGGGAATCGATTTCATGGGGCCTTTTATATCGTCCTGCAATAATCAGTACATCTTGCTGGCAGTCGATTATGTCTCAAAATGGGTAGAAGTCAAAGCTCTACCGACAAATGATGCAAAGGCAGTGTTGAATTTTCTTCATAAGTAGAATTTCACAAGGTTTGGAACGCCTCGGGTAATCATAAGTGATGAAGGGTCGCATTTCTGCAACCGTAAGTTCACTTCTATGATGCAGCATTATAATGTGAATCATCGAGTTGCTACTTCCTATCATTCGCAAACAAATGGTCAAGCGGAAGTGTCTAACAGAGAGATCAAGCGCATTCTAGAGAAGGTTGTTTGTCCGTCAAGGAAGGATTGGTCTTTAAAGCTCGATGAAGCTGTTTGGGCTTACAGAACAGCATACAAAACTCCACTTGGTATGTCCCCGTTTCAACTGGTGTATGATAAGGGATGTCATTTACCTGCGGAGCTTGAGCATAAGGCCTATTGGGCATTGAAAAAGTTAAACCTGGATTTAGATGCAGCTGGTAAGAAGAGAATGTTTCAGCTTAATGAACTTGATGAATTTCGACTCCAAGCGTACGAGAATAACAAAATGTACAAGGAAAAGGTGAAGAGGTGGTATGATAGGAAGCTACATCCTAAGTTATTCGTGCCGGGGCAACAAGTTCTCTTATTCAACTCTCGTCTCTGACTTTTTCCTGGGAAGTTGAAATCAAGGTGGTCTGGACCTTTTATTGTCAAAACTGTGTTTCCACATGGAGCGGTGGAGATTTTTGAGAATGATTCGGACCAAGCATTCAAGGTTAATGGTCAGCGTTTGAAGCACTACTATGGGAACACGGCAAACCGAGAAGTGGTTAGTGCCGTTTTATTGTCAACTTGAGGAAGGTACGCAACGTCAAGCTAATGACGAAAAAGAAGCGCTGCGTGGGAGGCAACCCATGATTTATTGTTACAGGAACCCTTAGAAGTTAATAACCTATCCAAAACCACAAAAAAATCAGAAAAATCGGGCTCGAAATTTTTTTTTCCAGAGACCCCCTGAGCGCCCGCTCAGCTTTCCTGAGCGACCGCTCAGGGGTCGACTGTGAGAATTTTTTTTAAGTTCATAAAAAAATCCAAAAAAATAAGAAAATCAAAAAAATAAATTACAGCCCCATTACCCACGATTTCTTTTCCCATTACCCCATGATTTTATCCCTCAAACCCACTCCTAATCTAATTTTAACCTAATCCATACCCTATATATAGATACACCTATTCCATACATCTCCCACATACTTTCTACACTCAAACTCTCTCCCAACACAAAAACACTATTCTCAAGCACTTTTATTCAGATTCAATGGCACCCAAGAGAGCAAGGTCTATTGATAGCAGCAGCATGGTCCCTACTGCTAATTCATCAAGGGGTACTGCTGCAAGGCCTCGGTTGAATGACAGAGCTGCGGAGGAGGAGTACACTAGGCTTTTGGGGAAGCCGATTCTGAAGGAGAGGGGGTTTTTACCATCAGGGAGGGATGGTGAGTTGCTACCGATGATTGCTGAGAAGGGGTTGACAGCTTTCTGTGAGTCGCCTGAAGCAGTACCGATGAGCGTGGTTCGCGAGTTCTATGCAAACGCGAAGGCCGAGAAGAATGGGTTTTATGTGGCCCGAGGGCTGACGGTTGATTATCACCCAGCGGCGATTCGCCGTGTGATTGGGCTGCGAGAGAGGAAGCCCGAGGAGGAGAACTGGAATGAGAAGACTGCTGAGGATTTTGACTTGGATTTGATTTGTGCTACTCTCTGTAGGCCGGGCACAGTTTGGACCTTCAAGACTGGAACTAATGAGTATCGTCACTTTCCGGCGATCATGATGAACAGGTATGCCCGTGCATGGAATGCGTTTATTTGTGCTAATATTCTGCCTTCTTCGCATGCACATGAGGTCACAGTTGAGAGAGCCCAGTTGTTGTGGGTTACTTTGAATGAGGAGTACTATGTGGACAATGGTGAGTTTATCTACTGAAGTTTTTGAGGGGAGCTAAGCACATGAACATCCCTTATGCATCCACGGTCACGAAGCTTTGCCGAGCAGTGGGAGTGAACTGGCCGTCTCATGAGCAGTTGCAGTTGCCAGCTGCTCCAATTGATTCTGGGACTCTGAATGAGATGCAGGAGTGGACCGGTGGTGAGCCCGAGGAGCATGGGCTGGGTTATCATCTTCCAAGAGGGCGTCCAGCATGAGGTGCTACTATGGTTAGGCCTAGGCGTGATGAGGCTGGTTCTTCGAGAGCTCAGGAGGGTGCTGGGATGGCTGATGCCCAGCATAGGAGGCTGTCACGGCGGATGGATGTTATTTACGAGACGCAGAGCAGGTTTGCTCAGGAGCTCACCCTTGCACTAGGGACTGTTTTTCAAGGCCTTGGAGCTGACATCCAGTGGCCAGTTTTTGGTGAGAACTCTGCATACCCGCCGCCTGATACTCCACCCACTGAAGGTGATGATGATGACTCCGAGTAGGTATACCCTGTGTTCCTTTCTACTACCTTCACTGGGGACAGTGAAGATTTTAAGTTTGGGGGTGGTAGTTAAGGAATATTTTGTGTGTGTGTCATATAGCTGCATATTCATGATAGTTTAGTTGAAAGGCATATGTCATAGCCTATTTGTTTATTCGAGGATTTAACTCAACTCAAATAAGGATGTAACAAGTAAATAGTGGTCCTATCGTCCGAGAGATCTCTCATAGTAACATATGTCAAAGGATTAAGTAACATTGTTCATCTACAGACTTGATGACTTAATTCACTGGAAGAAGCTCAAGAAATTGATCAAGCCTCAGTAATATAAATCAAGATTGTGGATTTAATCAAGTGACAGAGATCTCGTCAGGGTATCAATTAATTACAAGGATTTAGTCTGAAGAAAATCAAGAGTATCAAGGTCAAGGCATGAAGAAACATCACGGGAGTTAGTCACTCATGAACCAGACAGTACATCGAGTGTCAACATTGAAGTGGTGGAATTGATACATATTTGACAATGATTTTCAGAAGATTTTCAGAAGAATGGTTGTTGTTCAAGAGTAGTATTAATTCTCTATTAATTAATTAAGTCGTATAATTTAATTAAGAAAATAAATTATATCTGTAAAGATTAATTTATTGATTAATTGAATTAATTGATTAATTAATTCTGAATTAATATTATGTATTTCAGAATTGATTTTGAATTAATATTCTATATTAATTCAGCAAGACTATCTTTTGTATTAGCAAGACAATTGGTATGACAATCAATAGTCATACTGAAAGTCATGCCAGTTCATTTGATTGCCTTGCCAATTCATTTAGATTGTCTTGCCGAAAGTCCTTTCAGTTCAATTGATAGTCCTACCGAAAGTCTTACCAGTTCAAAGGATTGTCATGCTGAGCTAAATGGATTGTCTTGCCAATTAAAATCACAGGAGTCAATATAAAGCAGAGCAGTTGTTTTTCAAAAGAGCAGAGCATTGAATATCATACAGAAGAACACAGAACAAAAAGAAAACCTGTAGAGAACTTATTGCAAATTCACAGATCATTTATTTCTAGTATTTATTGTTAAATCCAATCCACTAGAAATACCTTTCTTGTTCTTGTGTAACTATCTAGCGGATCGAAATCCCTAGAACTTAATCTCAAATCACTTTTAACATTTGATCTTTTTATTTCAAAAATAGAAAAAGTTCATGTCGAATTTATTCTAGATTTGTAATAATTGATTTGAGATTAATCCCTTGTAAACGATATCGTTGTTGTAACACCTTTCAAGTTTAATAATAATTTTATTTAACTTGAATTTTGTTTCATTTTTTTTATTCCGCATTTTATTCGATTAAACGGTATTGTTTGTATTCAACCCCCCTTCTACAAACATATTGAGACCTAACAATTGGTATCAGAGCCTTCTGATTAACGAACAAATCAAGATCCTAGACTTTTGTGATTCTTTCACTCCTTGAATTTTTATTTACTCAAAAATTCATAATGACTACACAAAAAGTTGGAACCGTTAAAATTCCACTATTCGATAAAGAAAATTATGTTATGTGGAAGAAGAAGATGCTATTGTTTTTACAAGTTGCAAATTCCAAATATCTGGAAGTGTTAAAGAAGGGTCCAAAAATTCCGATGGTTATTGAACCAGAGGTAATAGAAAATGATGTGGTGATTACCAAAGCAAGAACTTATGTGAAAGATCCTGAGGATTTTTCTCCTGCTGAAAAAGAAGAAGCCTCCCTGGATGCTAGCCTTCAATTAATTTTAGTAGATTCCCTTGATCCCTTGATGAATAGACATGTGATGAACTGTAAAGATTCCAAACATATCTGGGAAACTATTGAGGTTATTAATGAAGGCACAGAGGAAGTTAGGGAGAACAAGTTAGAAATCCTAACCTCTGAGTATGAATACTTTAAATCCAATCCAGGAGAAGGAATCACTGAAGTGTTTGAGAGGTACAATGCATTGATCAACAACTTGAACATTAATGGTAAATACTATTCCATTAGGGAGGTCAACAAAAAGTTCCTTTTAACATTGCCAACTCATCTCAAACATAGAATCACTGCCATAAGAGAAGCAAGAGATCTGAGTGAGATTTCTTTGGAAAGGCTCTACGGTGTGTTAAAGACTTATGAGTTGGAACAGATTCAGCAGAAGGAAGTTTACGGGAAAGGAAGAGTGGTCAGCACGTCTACTTCTCTAGTAGCTGATGAACAACAACAATAACCACAATATCAACAACAATCTCAACAGTCAGAAAAAATGGTACAGTCTTCCAAGGTTGAAGAAAATGTGATAGTAGCAGAATTTGATCCTCCTACTACAAATCAATCAGGAGATGATTTCTATTCCTTGGAAGAACTGGAGCAATTGGAGGATGAGTCAATGGCCCTGAGTGTTAAGAGATTCTCAAATGTCAGATTCAAAAGGAATCCCAAGTTCAAGTACAAGTCCAACTACAACAGATTCCAGAAAGGTAGATCTTCATCCTCTAACATCAGCAGTGGTGGGTACAAAACAGGGATGGTTGATCGAAGCACCATTCGATGCTTCAACTGCAATGAGTTGGGACACTTTGCCACAGAATGCAGGAAGCCAAAACAAGTTAGGAAGAACTCTTACGATTCTAATCACAAGAGTAAATCTGAAAGGGCTTACCTGGCAAAGGGAAGAAGCTGGGATGATACTGATAGTGAAGATGAAGAAGTTGGTATTCTTGCTCTCATGGCTAGTAATGCAAACACCTCATCATCAAGAAAAGAGGTAAAATTTACTGATGCTGAATTAGTTTATCATCTAGGAGGTTCCTTAGATTGTGCTTGTCGTGATAATGAAATGTTAAATCAACAAATCAAAGACCCTGAGAAAGAGGTCAATGAATTAAGACTTGTGCACATTAATCAAGATAAATTAAAAGAACAAGTATCTTTTCTAGAGAATAGAGTTGACTGTTATAGACAACTCGAAACTATTCTCAAAGACAAGATCACCGGTCTTGAGGCTAAGGTTAAAGCTTACTTTAATTCTTGTTCGAAGTCCAAAGAGTTTTACAATAAGCAAGCTGTTAATCAAACATCTGGAATAGGTTATGATTACAATGTTGGTATTGGAAAATTAGGCATAAACTCCCCTCCTCATGTATGTGCTAAAGGCAGGGAAGTACCACATGTGCTTAAGGGTGTTGATGAACCCCTCTATAAAGAATCAATTGTTGAACAATTTGATGAGACCTCATTTATTATTCAAGAAGAAATTCGTGTTGAAGATCATGCTAATGAGAAAGCTGTTTCCAAGTCAAGTGTGTCAAAGGTTCCAGTCAAAGTTGTGAAAGCAACTGAGACTAACTCAGACACACATGAGTTGGATAACACAAATGCCATGTCTACCATGCATAAGTTGCCTATTGTTAATTCCTCTCATAAAACATGTGGTGTTCCTGATTGTATGTCTTGTGCTTTTAATTTGATGTATGCTTATTTTAATGGTAAGCATGTTTCTAATGATAAGACTTCTCCTCGTCAACATGTGAATAATAGGAAGCATGATAGGTCTAAGACTGCTAGTCCTCCTAAATTTAGAAAGGAGACATTTGTGCCTAAGCCTAAACAGAACTTTGTCAAGGCTGTTCACAAGGTCAAATGTCCAGTCATTGAGAAAATTGAGAACATTAAAATTAAGAATGTTGTTTTTCCTGATAAAAGCCAATTTTACAAGTATGCCGGACCCAGCCAAGCTTGGGTTCCGAAGAAGGTCTAATCCATCTGTATTGCAGGGCATTAAACAGGTAAAACGGTAGTGTGGATTCTTGACAGTGGATCGTCAAGACATATGACCGGAGATAGAGCCCTGCTATCAAATGTGGTTGAGAAAGCTAGCCCAGTGGTTACCTTTAGAGATAACATCAAAGGTTTAACGGAGGGATATGGCTGTTTGCTAGCTGGAAGTGTTATCGTTGAAAATATGTATGTTGTGCAAGGACTTTAACACAATCTGCTTAGCATTAGTCAGTTCTGTGACAACGGCTACAATGTTTTATTCGACAAGCTGAAGTGTCAGATTCTGCACAAGAAAAATGAAAAACCCTCCTTGATGGGAATCTGGAAAGGAAATCTGTTCGTAGCTGACATGAACTCTGGAAGCAATATTGAAGTCAATTGTTTCTATGCAAAGGCATCATCAGATGAGAGTTGGCTATAGCACAAGAGACTTTCTCATCTTAATTTCAAAACAATGAATTCTCTTGTCAAAAGAAAATTGGTCAAAGGTTTGCCTCAGCTGGAATTCTCCTCAGAAGGACTATGTGAGGCTTGCCAGAAAGGAAAGTCAAAGAAAGCAAGTCACAGAGGCACTGACACATCCTCTATAACTGATGTTCTGCAATTATTGCACATGAATTTATTTGGACCAGTTAATGTCCTTTCGATGTCAAAGAAGTGTTACTGTCTTGTGATAGTTGATGACTATTTCAAGTATACGTGGGTTTTATTCCTTCACTCTAAGGATGAAACACCACAAGTTGTGATTGATCATATCAAGTTGATCGAGTTAGATTCTAATGTCCCTGTTAGAGCAATAAGGTCAGATAATGGAACATAATTCAAGAATTCACTTCTCAATGGATTCTGTACAGACAAAGGGATTACCAGACAATTTTTAGCTCCTAGAACCCCTCAGCAAAATGGAGTGGTAGAAAGGAAGAATCGTACATTGATTGAAGCTGCAAGAATGATGTTAAGTGAATCAGGTCTTCCAATGTACTTTTGGGCTGAAGCTGTCAATACTGCATGTTATACTCAGAATCGAACTCTAATCAACAAAGACTTCATGAAAACTCCTTATGAGATTTTGAATGAACAGAAACCTTCTATCAAATACTTTCATGTATTTGGTGTTAGATGCTTCGTGCTCATGGATGGAGATGATCGTCGTGGTAAATTCGAGGCAAAGACATATGAGGGTATTTTTGTTGGATATGGAAGAAGATCATACAGAGTGTATATCATTGATTAACTCAAAGTAACTGAAAGTGTCAATGTTACATTTGATGACACTAAACTCCCTAGTATCCAAACTGAAGATCCTTCTGAGAAACTGAAGTTTGATGATATGTCAGATTCAGAATCAGAACATGGTCAAGAACCTGAGGTTGTTGCTGGTGAAGAACCTGTTAATCATGATGATACTCAAGGTAATGGTGATGGAAACTTTGGAAACAATGGAGATACCACTGCTACTGGCGGAGAATCTTCAAGTCAACATGGCAACAACTCAGGGGGAGATGCTGAAGGATCAACTAGTAGGACACAACATCCCAATGAATTTCAAGGTGAATCATCAAGATCAAATCTTCCAAGACAGACTGTCTGGAATAAAGCTCATCATTTTGAGTTGATTATTGGTGATCCAAATGTTGGAGTCAGAACTAGACGTGCTACTCAAAATGAGTGTCTGTTCTCAGGATTTCTTTCTGAGATGGAACCTAAGAAGATTGAGAAAGCACTGACTGATCCAGATTGGGTGATTGCTATGCAAGATGAACTCAATCAGTTTGAACATCAACAAGTCTGGAAACTGGTACCTAGACCTACACACAAGAAAGCTGTTGGTACTCGGTGGGTATTCAGGAATAAACTAGATGAAGATGGTGTGGTTACAAGAAACAAAGCAAGACTGGTAGCTAAAGGGTATTCTCAAGCTGAAGGCATTGATTATGATGAAACCTATGCTCCAGTGGCTAGACTAGAGGCCATCGGGATATTTCTGGCATTTGCAGCATTCTCTAACTTTAAAGTTTATCAAATGGATGTCAAGAGTGCCTTTCTGAATGGAAAGCTGGATGAAGAGGTATATGTAGAGCAACCTCCTGGTTTTGAAGATCCAGATCATTTGGATTTTGTCTACTTTCTTTTCAAGGCTATCTATGGACTCAAACAGTCTCCGAGAAAATGGTATGACACTCTCTCTGAATTTCTTATTGAAAATAGCTTTATTAGAGGTGTCATAGACAAAACTTTCTTTTCTAAAAAGCATAAGAATGATACTATAATAGTCCAAGTCTATATGGATGATATAATATTTGGGTCTACTAATGATAATTTCTGTAAGAGATTTGCTAAGTTAATGCACAGCAAATTTGAAATGAGCATGATGGGAGAGCTGAAGTTCTTTCTTGGACTACAAGTAAATCAAAGGTTAGATGGAACTTTTATTTGTCAATCCAAGTATCTCAAGGAACTCCTCCAAAAGTACAATCTAGAGGATTCTGCATCAGCAAGGACTCCGTCAATTACAGCTGTCGAGCTTGGACCATGTGAAAACTCCATTAAGGTAGATGTCACAAGCTATAGAGGTATGATTGGCTCGTTACTCTATCTTACTGCAAGTAGACCAGATATTATGTATGCTACATGCTTATGTGCAAGGTTCCAAGCGGATCCTAGAGATATTTATCTCGTTGCTGTTAAACGAATCTTAAGATATCTTAAGGGAACACCAAATCTAGGTATTTGGTACCCTAAAGAATCTGGTTTTAACCTTGTTGGATGTACATATTCAAATTACGCAGGAAGTGTTGTTGATAGGAAAAGCACCTCAGGGAGTTGTCAATTCCTAGGTAGCAGACTAGTCTCATGGTACAACAAGAAACATCAAATAGTTTCAAATTCAATGGCCGAGGCTGAATATATTGCTGCTGGAAGCTGCTGTGCTCAGATCTTGTGGATTAGGAATCAGCTACGGGACTATGGCTTTGTATTGAACAAAATACCTATTCTATGTGACAATACAAGTGCAATAGCCATCACCAACAACCCTGTGCAGCATACAAGGACCAAGCACATTGACATCATGTATCATTTTATTAGAGAGCACGTCATGAATGGTATTGTTGAACTCTTTTTTGTTCCAACAGAAGAACAAATAGCAGTTTTTTTTTTACTAAACCTCTTGATGAATCCACATTTACCAAATTAGTTGGTAAATTGGGTATATTGAATAGCTTTAGTGATTAAACTTGTGAATATCTGAAATCTGTTCTTGAGTGAATTTACAAATGAATTTTTCATAAATGAAAAATTCATTTGCAAATTTATTTTATCATTTTTCAAAATTTCTTACTTATTTCTATGTAATTTTTATTATCTTATCTTATTTATTTACTCAACTTGTTAATTTTAATGTCTCAGAATATTTTATTTTCTCTAAAAATATTTTTCTATGAATTTTATTTGCTAAAATTCAAAAGAAATCTATTTTTGGACTGAAAATATAATTATCTCTGAAATATTTTACTTGTGTAAATATTTTCTGCCATATCTATATTAGTATTTATTATAGTTTTCTGTAATTTTTGTATATATATATATGTTCTGTTTTTGTTAAAAACCTGTTTGTATTTGTTTTTGTTAAGAACTGTTAATATTTGGTTTATAATATTTATATACATTTATTTGTTTTAATTTGATACTTGAATGACAATCGGCAAGACAATTGAAATTGTCTTGCTGAAAGTTATTTCAATATATTTATATAAATATGTAATTTATTTTATACTAGAATGACAATCGGCAAGACAATTGAAATTGTCTTGCTGAAAGTCATTCCAGTACATATAAGTGTTTATTTTTAATTCAGTTTAATTTTATAACTGGCAAGATAATCTGTATGACTATTGATTGTCATGCCAGTAATAAAATTAATATCAGATATTTTTTTGTTTTATTTTATACTGGTATGACAATCGGTATGACTATCAGATTGTCATACCAGTTATATTGTTACAATATTTTTTTTGTTTTTTTGTTTTGTTTGTCTGTTTTGTTTTCTCAATTTGCCTTGTATGACTATCGGTAAGACCATCCTGAATTGTCATACCAGTTGTCTACTTAATGTTTTGTTTTGTTTTGTTTTGTTTTCTAATTCACTCAGTACTCTTTCAAATTCCATCAGTTTTTTTCTCTCGTTTTTTTTTTCTCTCTCTCTCTCTCTATTCGATCAAACTCAATCAGCCTCCATTGTCTTCCCTGCTCGAGTTTTTACTCAGCATACAAAAATCATCACTCCTGTGATATATACATACACGTATATACATACAGAAGTGCTGTCGATTTTTTTATTAAAAAAATCAGTTTGTGTTTGTTTGATTTTGGGTAATTCTATTTAATTTTGTTTGGTGTCTTGTGCGTTTTTCAAATCTGCTTTTGTCAGTTAAGAACTCTAACGAGATACATTTCTTTCTAAATTTTTCGAATATAATTGATTTAATTCGAATTATTAACTTAATTTAATTAATTCAAATTTTCTTAATATTACTCTTAAAATTCTGAAAGTGTGTGTCTTATTATTATTTTTAAAATGGCTCTCAATTTCCAAATTGTTTCGCATAATCTTGTTGGTTATTTTAATCCAGATAAATGTGATGTAGAAAAATTTAAGCCGTGAATTATATTTTTAAATGACCATTCGATTGTTAGCTCTGCTATTAAATCAAATGTGATTTTAAATGTTGATCTGCTCAGACTGATTTGCACAACCTCTACTGTGGCCGATGATTTTAAATCTTTTTTATTCATCGTGGCAAACACACAGTATGTGGTTGATGAAACAGTCGTCAATCGAGCGTTAAATTTTCCTATGAACAATTTCTGTAATTTGCCCTCTGAAAATGATATTTCAAACTTTTTCCATGCTATTCACTATCAGGGGGTGATTAATTTAACCAAGTTGTCTAAATCCAATTTGGTTTCTGAATGGGACTTTTTATTCGATACACTTTCTAAAGTGTTTGCCAACTGCACTAAATCCAACTTTCACAACATCACTTCCACTCTACAGTATATTGGTCTTGCGGTTATTTTCAATCAAAGGATCAATTTTGGCAAACTACTTTTACCCATTCTTCTGAGACGTCTCACTACTGCTTTACGTGATCATTCTACAAATCGTAGGGTCTCGTGCTACTATGCTCATTTTCTCATGCTCATAGCAGAACATATTCTCTCACCTGAGCATAAAGCCCTTTTTGCTAACTCCTCAGTAACCGAACCCCCTCCAGTAAGCAAAAAGATTTACACCCGCCAAGACACAACTTTCAAATTCATGCAAGTCCCAGTACTTGTATCTGCTTTCATGGCCACTTATATTCCTTTACCTATCTTCAATCTTCCCGGTCATGAACAGCAAGCTCAACCTCCAGTGGTTCAAACCACCCAGGCTCAAACATCAGATGCTCTTCCTCTACAGGTAATAATTCCACAAACTCAACCTATTCCTACTTCTGTTGAAAGACCCCCAGTGGTTGATAGGACTGACCATGAAGTTGTAGAACCACAGCTTCAATCCCAGGTCATAGAGCCAAACACAGAGTCACAACCTATCTCAACCTCTCCCCCACTGTCTAAAATATTACCTCGAAGGTTAGTATGATGTAGTATGTTAGTGGATGTGAATGAACCCTCAGTTCTGCCTCCACCCAAGAAAAGGAGAACATTTACTGAGGCATCTGAAAGCCCATCCTTGTCCTCCCAACAGGACATGGACTTTGAAATGGCCACTGAACAGTTACTAGAAATATTCTCTCAACATGATGAATCTATTGAAATTCGCCATAGGGCCATGGCATCCTGTACTGAGTCAAGCACAATTCCATTACTCACAATGGAAGTATACAGACCAGTAGATGATACTCAGGACACAGAGCGAGGAGTGCACATTGAGTCGGTTACAGTGCCTGCCATAGTTACGGCAGAAGAGCAGTCACATGCTTCCGAGGGAAAATCTGACTCTCAGCCACCTTTAATAGAGTCATTTTCTCCCCTCCCAGATCCAACACCTCTGGCTCCCTCACGAGATTCTCCACTTGCAGATTTATCTGGAGAAAGTGGAGGGCAACTCGGTCAATCTATCCCTGAAGCAATTCAGACATCTATTTCACATGAAAAGATAGGTTTGACTGAGGATCGGGACTCGCGAATTCCCATTGCTCCACCACTGACCTCTCTTGAAGAGGCTAGGGTGATTTTAAATGCAGGTACAGAAGATCAGCATCAAGAAGACACCTCACGAGCAATTATATTGAGAGATACACAAGCACGTGAGTTGAGTGAATTAAACAGGAGAGATATTCAGGTGAGCGCACACACAGACACAAACACTGAAAATCTGTTAGCTCAAATTGCTGATCTCAAGGAACAACTTGCAAAAAGTCAGGCTGAAGCTAAATCATTCAAAGCACAAGTGGTTGAATGGTCTTCTTCTTCCACCTCTGTCAATAATCAGCTGGCTCTCATTAGGACTGAAATATCAGATTTGAAGACATCTGTTGTACCAAAGCTTAACTCAATCCAGGCATCTCCAACGTTATCAGCTGAAGACATTTCAAACTTCTGCTCTCTCCATACAAGAATGACTTCTCTTGAAGACTTGGTTGAAATGAATCATTCACTGGATTCCTCCAGATTTCTGAAGATAGAGACGGGTATGGAACATCTGAATGAAGGGATGAAGCACTTGTACTTCATGATAAAAAATTCTCACTGCCCTAATGAAGAACAAAAGACTTTCTTTGAAGGGCCTCTGGTGGAGGCTCAGGCTTTGGAGGTGATGGAGGTCATGGAGGATCTAAGGGAAAATCTGTAGAGGATTCCTCAACTAAGGGGGAGAAGAAAGGGAGAAGTGAAAAGGGAAAAGAAAAAGATCCGTCTGCTGGAGGCACAGGGAAGCCTGATGATATCTACTATAGTGGAGAACAGGGTGACTTTGATATTTGTGACGTTCCCACTGAACCAGTCTTGGAAGATAAAGATGGTTTCTTTGAAGCTGAGGAGGAAAGTGATTTTGGAGAATGGGAAGAGGAAGCTCCAGTGGATCCTCTATTTGAGAAAGAGTTTCAGCAACAGCAGTCAGAGATGAAAAGAAAAGAAGTTGAACTCAAAAAGGTATCCCAGATCATTGAAATGAGGAAAGACATCCAAAGAACAGAAACTCTTCAAAAGCAACGTCTTCATGACATTAAGGCTCAAGAAAGGAGAAGAGATGTCAGACTGAAGATTGGTGAAAAATGGGATGAAGCAAGGAGAGTACTTGATATGCCCCAACTGAGCACAAACAATGATAGACAATTTCTACATCTTCTGGACAAGCTGGAGATCTCTAATCCAAACAATGACATGTACATGAATGCTATAAAGACTGAAGTCTCAAGGATCACAACTGCCTTTGACAGATCCCTAAATGAGATGAGCATATTTGTATATTGTCAGAGCGAAGGATCTTTCAAGGTGTCACTTCATCTGTTTGAGAATCGTTCTTTGTTAGAGATTTGGGTTCTTCTCAACAAAGTCAAAAGAAGCTCAGAATTGAATGAAGTTCTTCGAGAAAAGCTCAAAGAGTTTGCCAGCAGGGCTAGTCCTCAAGTGGTCAACAATCCTCATAAGGTAAGATTCTTTAAGTCTGACTGTCTTCAAATCTGCCAGCTCGATTCACAATCTCTTAAAGACTACTCAGCTAAGCATCTGGTCTGGATGGAACATCACTTAAGAACTGCTGGATATTCATCCATGTTGAAAACTCAAGCAGCTGATCTGATTCAAGCTTATTGTGAAAAGAATATTAAAAGGTACAATCAACTCAAGAATAAGCTAAAGACAGTTGGAGTTCAACCAGTCAGGCCAGACAGCTTCACTTCAGAATAGGATCGTGTGTTTGACAAGGAGTTGCTTCAAGATTTGGAAGAAGGTGAAGATTTGGAAGAAGGTGAATTCAGAAGGGAAGACAACTGAATTCAATTAGCTCAAAACTCAATGTAATATGATTAGAGCTTTATGAATCAAGATAGACTAATGTAGTTATATGTTCAGGCTAGAGGAACATCTATCTTGTATTCACTTGTAAATTTCTTTTGGAATCTGGAAAATGTTAAATATAATCAAGAACTTTTCTGCTATTTACTTTGCATTACTGTTTATATATTTTTCTTATTTATTAGTTGAGTTATCCTCTAGGTATTTGTTGTTATTGTCTAACAAACAAATAGGGGGAGATTGAAAGGCATATGTCATAGCCTATTTGTTTATTCGAGGATTTAACTCAACTCAAATAAGGATGTAACAAGTAAATAGTGGTCCTATCGTCCGAGAGATCTCTCATAGTAACATATGTCAAAGGATTAAGTAAAATTGTTCGTCTACAGACTTGATGACTTAATTCACTGGAAGAAGCTCAAGAAATTGATCAAGCCTCAGTGATATAAATCAAGATTGTGGATTTAATCAAGTGACATAGATCTCGTCAGGGTATCAATTAATTACAAGGATTTAGTCTGAAGAAAATCAAGAGTATCAAGGTCAAGGCATGAAGAAATGTCACGGGAGTTAGTCACTCATGAACCAGACAGTACATCGAGTGTCAACATTGAAGTGGTGGAATTGATTCATAATTGACAATGATTTTCAGAAGATTTTCAGAAGAATGGTTGTTGTTCAAGAGTAGTATTAATTCTCTATTAATTAATTAAGTCGTATAATTTAATTAAGAAAATAAATTATATCTGCAAAGATTAATTTATTGATTAATTAATTCTGAATTAATATTATGTATTTCAGAATTGATTTAGAATTAATATTCTATATTAATTCAGCAAGACTATCTTTTGTATTAGCAAGACAATCGGTATGACAATTAATAGTCATACCGAAGGTCATGCCAGTTCATTTGATTGTCTTGCCAGTTCATTTAGATTGTCTTGCCGAAAGTCTTTTCAGTTCAATTGATAGTCCTACCGAAAGTCTTACCAGTTCAAAGGATTGTCATGCTGAGCTAAATGGATTGTCTTGCCAATTAAAATCACAGGAGTCAATATAAAGCAGAGCAGCTGTTTCTCAAAAGAGCAGAGCATTGAATATCATACAGAAGAACATAGAACAAAAAGAAAACCTGCAGAGAACTTATTGCAAATTCACAGATCATTTATTTCTAGTATTTATTGTTAAATCCAATCCACTAGAAATACCTTTCTTGTTCTTGTGTAACTATCTAGCGGATCGAAATCCCTAGAACTTAATCTCAAATCGCTTTTAGCATTTGATCTTTTTATTTCAAAAATAGAAAAAGTTCATGTTGAATTTATTCTAGATTTGTAATAATTGATTTGAGATTAATCCCTTGTAAACGATACCGTTGTTGTAACACCTTTCAAGTTTAATAATAATTTTATTTAACTTGAATTTTGTTTCATTTTTTTTATTCCGCATTTTATTCAATTAAACGGTATTGTTTGTATTCAACCCCCCTTCTACAAACATATTGAGACCTAACATTAGTTCATATAGTTGCATAATTTTTGCCATATAGTTTTTTTTATTTATTTTATAGCTTTATTTGTTTATCATATCATATAGCTCATGCATATGCCATGATCCCTTTTGCGATGATTTACTGACCGATTTGTGATGTTGATGCGAGTGTAGTGATGGCATTAAGGTGATGTTGAGTCATGTAGGTTGATATGCATGCTAGAAACACTTGTATTTTCACTAAGTCTTAGAGAATGCTTAAGGACTAGATTGTTGTTATGATCTGATTGTTTTCGAGGTTAATCTAATTATTATGCTTAGAATTTGATAATGGGTTCTTAGTGATAAAGGCATGAAAAGGAAAAAATGGAGTAGAAAAATGGAATTTGTTGCTAATTGTGGCTAGGCGTCAAATGGCTAGTAGCCGGCTCGCATGTTATGCGAGTAGTCTAGGGTTGAGCAAGATGGAGCGAAACACACTTGCTCAGAAATTTTGAAAAAAAAAGAAAAAAAAAAGAAAAAAGAAAGAGGAAAAAAAAAGAGTATGTGTTTATGCATAATTGATCACGAGTGGGCTCTTTGGTATTCGAGTTATTAAGTTCTTAGGGGACTTTGTGCCTGGTGACCTAAGGCTTTTAGAGTCTGGGATCCGCTAACCTAACGCTCGCTACATGGATACCATTGTATAAGTCTTTTGTGGACCTCACTCATTGCACGGTCAAATAAGCATTGCTGTTATGAATAAAAGCATGATTTCGTGATAAGCTCCAGAATTCTTGTAGTGTTATAAGTCACTTTGTGCCTAGAATTTTTATTCTTTGTATAATCATGTGATTGCCTTGATGATAGTTGAGTCATAATAATTGGTCTAGTTCCGAAGCATATCTGTTAGGCATCTGCACACACCACGTTTCTGGCTGTATGTTAGTTGGCATGATTTGATTGATCTTTAGTTGCCTAACTGCATTTGTTGAAATGTTGTAAGTTGGTTGGTTTGTTCGTAGTAAGGGGGATCGCTGCATTTCATATAGATTACATTCATGCATGTTTTGATCTGTTTTTGAGTCTGTGACGCTTGAGGACAAGCATCGATTTAAGTTTGGGGGTGTGATAAGTGGCATTTTATACCACTTAGAACATCTTAAAATAGCTTAAATTGGTGTCTTGAAATCAAGTATTTTGTGTATTTGATGCGTTTTTCTAGTGTTTATGCAATTCAGGGTAATAGTTGCATTTCAGAGGAGTAATCATCAAGAATAAGCCTTGGCATGTGTTCAGCATTGCGAGAGGAAAGAAAAGGGGCAGATTACAGCGAAGAAATGGAGCAAACTCAGGAATTTTCCAGTAGGGTCCTGAGCGCCCGCTCAGCTATGCTGAGCGGCCGCGCAGAAAGCTGAGCGGCCGCGCAGGGTCGGGAAATTTGATAATTTATTTTAGACTTCTACTTCTGTTTGGCTTCCAACTTCTATGTAATCTGAGTTTTATGGGACTATTATATAAGTAGATTTAGAGACGTTTCATAAGGGGGAATCGTTGTATTAAGCAAGGAGCAAAGGAGATAAGGAAGAAGACCGTTTTAGCATACCACAACGAAGAGGAAGCATATTTTCTTGTGATTCTTATTTCGTTGTAACGTTGGATGCTAGTTTTCTTGCTTTTGAACCTATTTACTCTTGTGTCGTACTCTGGTTTAATATAATTAGTTTAGTTATTATTCTCTTGTGTTTGTTTATCATGTTTTCATATGAACCCATGATGACGATAAGTGCTATTATGGGCTAATCGTGATCATGGGGTCGTAACGGATTTACTATGGAATTCTTTAGTTAGTTGTTTAATACCTTAGTGTGTGATGATTGTATGATATCTAGTATTGGTTGTGCGTATTCGTCTTATGTGCGTCGTGAACATATAAGATAGGGTGTTAATCTCTTGTGAAGTGATGGTGGATCTCGAGATTTAGAATTTGCCATGCTAGCATAGGTTCATGCATGATGTTGCATGATTAGTGGGTAACTCTAACCGTTTTATTCGCCCTGTGTAATCAAAAGGAATAACTTATGCTTAAATCATTATGTTGTCAATTTCTGTAGACATATAGGGACTCAACATAATTGATGCCTATTCAACTTCTATCTTAATTGTGGATGTTTGGTAGAATGGTATTAGTACAATGAAAGTTGGCTTTTATCAGTTTCATGTTATTCGATTAATATCATCACTGTTGCATGCTAAGGGTAATAACAATAACTATTGAAGGAAGTAGTAATAAAGTTGTGATCTCATGAGTGTTTTAAAATTGTTATTTTGAAGTGTTAATTAAGTGGTTAATTAAGTAGTTAATTGTATTTAATATTTAGTCAACAATTCTAAGTGTTAGTGTCTTAACATTGAGAAGTAATCATACATTGGTGAGTGAGTTTAATTAAACAATAATTAGTCTGAGTCTCTGTGGGAATGAACTAGAAATTATTCTATATTACTTGCGAACGCGTATACTTGCGTGTATAATTAGCGCGTGTTTTCGCCCTAACAGAATCAAATATTGTAATAGGAGCATCAACTTTTCTGTCACTCATATGACTCCTTGGTTGTTTCTGAGATTTAGTTATGCCCTGTTCATCAGTATTTGTCAACTTGGCCTTTTTGGAGGAAACTTGGCCAGCTGTTACTGGTTCAAACTTTAGACTTGAAAATCTTGATGAAAGAGGAGCTTTATCTTCCTCATCAGATTCTGAGATGTTAGCCACAAATTTCCTTTTAGGAATGGTAGAAGGTTTAAGGAATTGTAAAATTTGAAGTTGTTTTCTACCTTGCTTCTCAGTTATTTTTTAGTGTGGGTTCTGATATAGGCCTAAAATTAGCCTAGGAATATAATTAATATTGAATTAATTAGACCTGATACGGTCCAATAACGAAGCCCTATTAAGAAGGCCCGAAGCCCTGATTATTTATTAAATTCGTAATTATTAAATAGGGAAAATTAACACCTCATTCCAATCAGTAATATAAATCTATAAAAGATAGCCTTGATGGCACCTACACCCACAAGGAGTCTGATTCCTTGATTCTAGGACTCCAAAGTCTATCCAAAGTCTGAGACTTGTTCAACAAGTCTCCTAACCCTAGTCCAATTCAAGGACTCTCAACCTCTATATAAGGGGACTCACTCCTCCTATTAGAACTACAATTTTGGCTTGAATTTCTAACTCACAGAGATACGTAGGCATCTTGTAAAGGCAGAGTTAAGCTACGAAACATGAGAACAACCATTAAAGGCCCTGAGCTCTTGAACCTTAGTAATAAGTACAATAATTGATATACCCTAGTTTTCAATTTATAACATTTGGCACCATCTGTGGGAAAGCATAACAACAACCATGGCGAGAACACGGAGTAGAAACAGCGCCCCTGGAGGAACACCATCTGGAACGACCCAAACGATTTCGTCAACGGCGGAGATACCTCCGCATTCGACCTATGCCGCCACCCAAGGAGGAGCCCAAGTAGGGGCAACTGCACCTCAGCCACAAGGGACGATTCCCCCGGCTCCTCAAGGGACGAATTCCCAACTTCAGCAGCTACATACACCTGTGAATTCTCGACCCGTTGGGTATGAGTATTTAACTGTTGTGACCTGTGATAACCCCAAATTTTGGAATTTTTGAAACCCTTATGAATAATGTTTTGTTGATTATGCTGAATAAGAAAACTTTTCATGCCACACAATGTAGGGGTTCTTTTATTGATCTTCTGGGATATTATTAGTACTCTATGTGGTATATAAGTGTATGTAAAGATCGTCAGAATCCAAATCCGAACACTTTGATTTTTCCCGAAAATCCACCAGATATCGAAAGAATTGAGTATAAGGTAACAGGATAAAAAGGATTTAAATTAAAGGATTTTAAGAGAGGATCATAAAAGGAATATAATGTATTGAGAAAGGTTAAGGGAACCCAAGTAATAAGATCCCGGTTATGATCCCTCAAACGATAAACGAAAACGAAAGTTAAGCGAACCGTATAACAGATCAGCGGTCATTAGCCAAGTAATTAGAAGCTAATCAAAGAGATTAGTGGGGATGATGTCATCAAACCAATAAGAGGAGGACAAAGGTGGGAGGATGACATCACTTGGTGACATAAGCATGACCAAAGCAAGTGTGTTGTTGGTTGATTTAGAACCACACAAAAGTTACCATGGTAAAAGGTAAGAAAACAAAACAAATCAAAAGCAACCAACCAAGCCAAAAAATTTCATTTTCATCAAAAAGCACAAAACA
Organism: Apium graveolens; assembly: GCF_009905375.1. NCBI lineage: Eukaryota > Viridiplantae > Streptophyta > Magnoliopsida > Apiales > Apiaceae > Apium > Apium graveolens. The sequence continues at coordinate 16,958,643 of NC_133655.1, read as the reverse complement.
CCTCCATTTTCAAGAAGAGCTCTCGGCTTTTCTTCTTTTTCAAAGAGGAAAATTCCAAAATTCAAGATCCAAGCCTTGTTAATTAGTGAGGTAATTATCTAAGACTCCTTATGCATAGTTATGGATATCCTATAAGTTTGAGCTCCTAAATCATTCACAATCTCTTCCTAAAAATCATGGAAGAAGATGGTGAATAGTGTTTTTCAAGAACTAAAATTTTTGTTCTTGAAGTTTTGTTTAGCTTAAGCTTGGATAAGGACTTTAAGGGTGATTCCAAGCCATTCTCTTGATTCTCCACTCTCCAAGGAAGGTATAAACTCCAAAACCTAGCTTTAGTTTTGAGTAATTAGGAATGAATATGATTGATATAGTATATGTGAAGCATGATGCTTGTTTGTTTAAAGTTTGGTTGAGTTTGTAGAGATTAGTTGGTTTTGTGGTGTTTTTGGAGTTGTAAATCTTGATAATTAGTTAAAGAACTTAAGTAAGCTTTTAGTTCATGATTGGGAAGTAGTATAAGTTGATAATATTGAGTTGTTGGGGCTGTTATGGTGAAGTATGGATGGAGTTTGGTTGTGATGTTGATTGTGGATTGAGTGTAGGTTGATTTGGAGTGGTATAAATTTGGGTAATCACGTAAACATAGCCGTCGTAATGCCCGATTTACCGTAGACTGTTTTTGTTCTTAACATCAGAACCCTTGAACTCACTGTTAGGTTTTGACCATTGCCATGTTTATATATTTCATGTTACGAGCTTCATTTTGATATGTGGTTCGTTTGAATCCGATGTACGATTTAGAAGAAACGACCGTTTTAAGTAACGGCGTTTCGCGAACGAACCATTACCCCTCGCCTTACTTTGAAACCTTGGTTAAGGACTTTAAATGACTAATTGGGTATGAAACAATTATGTTAAGTGTATTAGGCAGTTGGTAAGGTACTCGCGAAAGAATCGCCTTAAAACTCTTAATGGTTAATTTATTAAAAATGGTGGAGCCGAGGGTACTCGAACGACTTAGGTGATTCGTTAAGCGTAGGAGTGACCATAAGCAAACGTTAGGGTTCAATTGGTTAAAGTCTAGTTTCTTAAGCGACTGGGGTCTAATTCCAACTTATGTTGTTGTTCATAGGTTATCAGACCCACTCTAAGCTTAAGTCTATCCGGGAGCACTCAGGCAAGTTTTCTACCCGTATAAACTATTGTTGTGATGTATATGTGTATATGCATGATCTTGTGATAAATGCATATTTGTTATTAGCAAATTCTTGCGATATATTGGAGCATGTGATATGGTATATATGCATGCCTGTTTCATATTCTTGATTTATATATATATTGGTTCAAATGCTTATTAGTTGCATAATACCTATGCTAGAGATAAGCAGTAGTTGCGTATACCCTTAGTATAGGGGACCCAAAGGTGAACATATTTCTAAACCGGGAGTCGATGCTCCCGAGTATATTATATATATATATATATTTATATATATATGGATATAGTTTTCAAAACTATTGATCGAATAAGGTTTATTCGATAACGTTTATTTTATTTAATGAATATTATTTATAATATTCATTCGAGGTATTATGACTCCGCTTATTATTTAATAATATTCTTTATTTTATTAAAGAATAATGTTTCGATAATTAAACTTATTTTCGATTATTCAAATAAAGATAGTACTTTCGTATAAGTATATCTTTGGTTATTTAATATTCATTTCAAGTATGAGTTTTAAAACTTCGACTTCGATTATTTTTATAAGGATTATCTTTATGAGAATATTATTTAAATAATAATATTCAGATATTTCTAATATATCGGGATTGATTTATTTTAATAAATCAGCAGTACTCCAAACATTCTTAAAAATGTTTTCGAGTCTTCAAAATGATTTCTAAAAGTTAGGGCGGATCCCAAAATCATTCTTTTATATTTAAGATCCTCCTTTCGAAGGAGATTTAAATACTCGCTCAAAACCTGGGGGATCCGGCTCTGTGGTGTATTTTACATTCGTAACGTGGTTGCTGTTTTGAGAAAACAATTTGATTACTTGCCCAACGTTCGGGAAGTAAGTCCCTCTAATTGAGTCGTTATAAGCGACAGGCCGGGGTACGGTCTATCAAAGTGTAAGTGGCTGGGTGGTAGTCCATCAACGCGTAAGAGGCTGGTTGGCGGTCCAGCACAAGGTCCTTATGTGGCCAGGGTGATGACCGGTGGGGGATTCATCCATCTACTAGTAGAAAAGGTTACTTATTGGTATCTTTGCCTGATCAGCAAGATATCAGGTTTATGCCAAGGTTTTCTCCTTTCCAAAATTCATTGGATATTGTAACTCTGTTTATAATTTTCATAACAGAGGTTTTCAAGGAGTGTATGAAATGTATATATATAGGTGTATATATATATCGGAACTTAATGAAGTATCTCGTAACTTCATTATTTATATTGATATTTCAAGGATTGAATCTATTCAAGTCTTATCTTGTAGTCTCATCTGGGTGATGAACTTTTGAAACTGATTATAACTTGAACGGTGGTAGTTCAAGTAGTATTCGGATATAAGTATATTGGAGTATCTTGTAACTTCATCTTTTAAACTTATATCTAGTAAATGATTATCTTCTGCATGTCAAAGATTTTCGGAAAAACGTTGAGACAAGGTTAGATATATGAGATCACCTTGCAACGATATTTTATACAGTTATAAATGGGAACTCTGTGTGTATTATACATGTCAGAGGATTTCAAAGATTGTGAAAAGTATATGTGTACATATATACTGAATATTTTGCGACTTGGTCGCGGTAAGATATCAAACTTGGTTCATTTCTTCTTGACCAAGACTTTCATGAGTACTATGAGAATGCTCATATATTGTAAATCATTATACATATTATTTTGGTGGGCTTGTTGCTCACCCTTGCTTTCTTCTTTCATCACACAACATCAGATAGACAAGATGAACGGGACCAAGCTTCCAATTCGCAAGCGGTTAGAAAATGTTCCGCAGTTTTCTGGAAGCGTTGATGCTGCCGTAGCTGAGGTAGGAGCTACCAATAGGCTAGGTTTTCAACTATTGATGAACCAGAATTATATATATTTATGAATTGTAATAATGGCAAAGAAATGTAAATTTATTCAGAAACTCTTTTAAGGTGTATTGGCATATAATTATGGAATTAAATGACTTGTGATTATTTTTGGATATTCATCTCTGAGACTATAACTTGTGGTGTGTGTGTTTATGGTGGGGTCATAGTACAGAATAGTTGATTATTTATTAAGATTGGGTGTTATTAAGGGAAATGGAACTCGTGACAACCCGGATCCCCGACCCCGGATTTGGGGGTGTTACATGACCACTAACCCCCCTTATGGGATGCCCCTCTACCCCGAGGTTGGAGGAAGTGGACATGCTAATTGGAGTGAAGCACAAGGGTAGACGCCCCAATATATACGTGGTTTGGCTCCTATCCCAGTGGATCAAGAATTCTCTGGCCCTTACACTGAGAGAGACTTTGAATCTTCGGATGATGATGTGGCCCCAAGAAGGAGGCGTGCTGGTAAAGAGCCGATGCCTGATGGTAACCAGCGCCCTAGGAGCACCCGAGGGACGAATCCCCAAGAAGTGCAGGAGAGAATCAGGGCTCACGAGGCTGAGATCCAAAGGTTGAAGCACGATTTGGAGGCAGACCAGACCTCCCGACCCCCACTACCTCCAAGGGGGAGAAATCCTCCTCCAATCATATACCTGGATGGTCCACTATAGAGAAGGACTGTTGTGCCAAGGGCTGATCCAAGCAATCTTCTTCCCCTTGGAAATCCTGATGATCCTACTCCACCATTCACTGAAGAAATAATAAACGCCCATATCTCAAGGAAGTTCAAGATGCCCACCGTCAAAGCTTATGATGGCACTGGAGATCCCGCTAATCATGTTAGGACATTCTCTAATGCACTGTTGTTGCAGCCCGTGAACGACGCTATTAAGTGTCGGGCCTTTCCACAAACCCTGTCGGGAATGGCTCAAAGATAGTATAGCCGTTTGCCCCCGAATTCTATTGGGTCCTTCAGAGAACTAAGTCAGGATTTTATTAAGCAATTCATCAGTGGGAGAGTGCATGAGAAAAGTTCAACATCCCTCATGAGCATTGTGTAGGGAGCGAAGGAGTCCTTGAGAGACTATCTGAATCGTTTCACCAAGGAAGCTTTAAAAGTTCCAGACCTTGATGACAAGGTAGCTATGATAGCACTGCAACAGGGGACTAGGGATGAGTTCTTCAAGATGTCACTCGCCAAGCGCCCCCCTGAAAGTATGTTACAGCTCCAAGATAGGGCCGGGAAATACATCAAAGTGGAGGAAAGCATGAGGAAGACAGTGGTGAATAACGAGCCCGCTGGTGGCAAGAAGCGAAAGACTGATCTGGAATATATTGCTAAGGACAAGTATCCTAGAACTGAGCAAAACACTGATTCGACCCCGAAGAAGGGAGGACCTGGGCAAAAGTTTATTGAATATGCTAAGTTGAATGCTCCTAGAAGCCAGATCTTGATGGAAATTGAGAAAGATAGAGATATTCATTGGCCTAAACCCCTGAAGGATGATCCTACCAAGCTAGATAAGAGAAAATATTGCAGATTTCACAAGGATGTTGGTCATGACACCGATGAGTGTAGACAATTGAAAGATGAAATAGAGTTCCTCATTCGAAAAGGAAGGTTGAGCAAGTACACTAGAGATGGAGGAGATAGGAATAACAATGGGAGAAAGAACTTTGATGATTGTAGGAGGGACCAAGACTATCAGGGGCGAAATCCCCAGCCTCGGGGACCAGTGATGAATGCAATCTTTGGAGAGCCCCACCCCGAGGGCCTGTGATAAATACAATCTTTGGAGGACCAACTGCTGCTGGTTTATCCAAAAACTCAAGGAAAAAATATACTAGAGAATTTATGCATATTGTTGGGGAAGCCTCGAAGAGGGCTTGGACAAGAGTGACAATGGCATTTGATGATTCTGACTTGGAGGGTGTGAAATTTCCTCATGATGACCCGCTGGTCATAACACTGATAATAGGGAATAGCCCGATGAAGAGGGTCCTTGTAGATAAAGGTGCATCGGTGGACATCTTGTTCCATGATACCTTTTCAAGGATGGGTTACAATAATTCTCAGTTAACCCCGACCGATATGCTGATATATGGGTTTACAGGAGTGGAATGCCCCGTGGAAGGGATAATTAAATTGCCAACGACCATAGGTCAGGAACCAAGACAAGCAACACAAATGTTGGACTTTATGGTGGTGAAGGACAATTCAATTTATAACACAATTATGGGAAGAACAGGAATACATGCCTTAAAGGCAGTCCCTTCTTCCTATCATTCATTGATGAAGTTTCCCACCCTGAATGGGATTGGAGAAGAGATAGGAGATCAAAAGATGGCAAGGAGTTATTATGTGGCCTCTCTTAGGGCAGATGGAGTTGGGGGCAGGTTCTGCCTATTGAGGACCTGGATATCCATGAGAATGATGAAAAAAGAGGGAAGCCAGTTGAAGACTTAGTTCCGATTCATTTGGCTCCCGAGGATCCTGAGAAATTGACTTTCGTTGGAGCAATACTAGAGGAGTCCCTTAGAGGGATGTTGGTGAAATTTTTACAAGAAAATAGTGATGTGTTTGCATGGTCGGTAGCTGATATGCCAGGCATAGACCTGGAATTGATCACTCACTAGCTGAATGTGGATCTAAATTGAAAGACTATAAAGCAAAAGAAAAGAAGATTTGCTCCAGAGATGCAAGAAGCTATTAAACAAGAAGTAGAGAAGCTTTTAGAAGCTGGTTTCATTGAGGAGATACAGTCTCCTGAATGGTTAGCAAACCCCATGATGGTAAAGAAGGCTAATGGAAAATGGAGGATGTGTGTGGAATTCACCGTTCTGAATGACGCATGCCCTAACGACTGTTTGCCATTTCCAAGGATAGATACATTGATGGATGCTACTACTGGTCATGAGATGCTGAGCTTCATGGATAGATTAGTGGATACAATCAGATCAGGATGCACAAGGATGACATCCCAAAGGTATCATTCACTACTGACTTTGATGTTTTTTGTTATCTTGTTATGGCGTTTGGTCTCAAGAATGCAAGAGCCACCTATCAAAGGTTGGTAAATATTATTTTCAAGGATCTTGTTGGAAAGACCATGGAAGTTTATGTCGATGACATGTTAGTCAAGAGTCTAGTGAGGACTGACCACATAACCCACCTTAGGGAAGCTTTTGAGGTCCTGAGATATCACAAAATGATGCTAAATCCTACAAAGTGTGCTTTCAGAGTGGGGTCTGAAAAGTTATTGGGACTGATGGTCTCCAAGAGAGGAATCGAGGCCAATCCTGATAAAATAAAGGCTATCCTAGACATGAAATCATCACGTTCCATAAAGGACGTTCAGAAACTCACCGGAAGAGTTGCAGCTCTAGGACGTTTCATCTCCAAATCTGGAGACAAGTGCTTATCATTCTTCAAATCCTTGAAGAAAGTGAAAGATTTCATATAGACTGAGGAAATCCAGAAGGCATTTGAAGAATTAAAGAAATATATGGCTCAGGCCCCGTTGTTGGCCAAGCCAGCTCTGAATGAAACTTAATACTTGTACTTGGTCGTTTCAAAAAATGCCTTGAGCGCTGTATTGGTTAAGGAGGAACTTAAAGTCCAGAAACCCATATACTATATTAGCAAGATTTTGCATGGAGTTGAGTTAAATTATTTGACTATTCAGAAGTTTGCTTCAGCCTTGGTAATGGCCTCAAGGAAGTTGCGCCCTTATTTCCAGGCTCATAAAATTGAAGTGCTAACAAATCAGCCCTTGAGAAATATTATTCATAGTCCCAAGGCTAGTGGGAGGCTGATTAAGTGGGTAATAGAATTGGAAGAATTTGACATCAAGTACAGGCCACGAACGGTAATAAAAGCCCATGCCTTGGCTGACTTCGTGGTGGAATGTACCATACCCAACCAAGAAGTCGGGGGGCAGGAAGATACTATACCTCAAAACACAGAAGGTAATAAAGGAGACAAAGAAAAGGGCGTTAAGGAGAAGGAATATTAGGTTCTCTATTTTGATGGAGCATCAAAAACAAATTCAAGCGGAGCAGGGCTAGTTTTACAAAGCCCTGATGGGTTCTTGATTGAATATGCTATAAAGCTAGACTTCCCAACTTCAAACAATGAAGCAGAATATTAAGCTCTGATAGCTGGCCTCGGCCTAGTAGGGACACTGAGAGTCAAGAACTTAAAAGTCTATGGAGACTCGAAGTTGGTCATATCCCAAGTCAAGGGAGAGTTTGATACAATGGATGATACAATGGCTAAGTATGTCCGCCTAGTAAGGACTGTGATGACTCAATTCGATGAATGCCATGTTGAGCACATCCCAAGGGAGGAAATTGCTAAGGCAGACACATTGTCAAAGTTTGCTTCATCAGATTTAGAGGAAAGTTTAAAAACAAGGAGCATTGATGTTAAGCTTGTAGCTCCTATAGGGTTGGGACATCATGGATAGATCATATTAATGCCCATATTCAAACTGGTTGGCTGCCAAATGATGTGACTGAAGCACGAAAGTTGGTTGTTCGAGCACTGAGATACTCCTTGATCGATGGGATTTTGTACAAAAGATCTAATGTGGTTCCATACTTAAGATGTCTTAGGCCCGATGAGGCACGCTTGGCTCTTGAAGAAGTACACGAAGGTATCTGTGGGCAATACCTGGGTGCAGAGCACTAGCTCATAAGATAACCCGTTTAGCCTTTTATTGGTCAGAGATGATAGCCGATGCCAAAGAATATTTGAAGAAATGTGATCGTTGTTAGAAACATGCACCGGTTGTTCGACAACCCCCCGAGATGTTGACTTCCATCAACTCTCCCATTCCCTTTGCCACGTGGGGAATGGATATACTTGGGTCTTTCCCCATGGCCACAATACAAAGAAAGTTCCTGATTGTAGCTATTGATTATTTTACCAAGTGGATTGAAGCTAACTTTAGCCAAGATCACAACTAAGCAGGTTGCACAATTCCTGTAGGAAAATATCATGTGCAGATATGGAATCCCGCGCATCCTGGTCACCGACAATGAAACATAATTAAACAATGAGGAATTTAATAAGTATTGCGAGGAGAATAAGATTGAGTTGCGGTTTACCTCCGTAGCTCACCCGCAAGCCAATGGACAAGTGGTAGTGGCGAATTATATAATCCTGGATGGACTGAAAAAGAGGATCGAGAAATCAAGAAATAATTGGGTGGATGAAATACTCCCAATACTATGGGCCTATAGAATAACTTGTAGAGTTACTACTGGAGCAACTCCCTTCATGTTAGCATATGGGGCATAAGCGGTTGTTCCTGTGGAGATATCACATTCGTCTCCCAGGATCCAAGCTTTTAATGCTAAAGAAAATGAGGAGGGGCAAAGATTAGCCTTGGATCTAATTGATAAAGTACGAGATGAGGCACATGCGAAGATAGTGGAATATTTGAAAAATGCTTCATTCTATTATAACATAAGGGTTAAAGAAAGGATCTTCAAGCAAGGTGACTTGGTTCTGAGGAAGGTGGAAGCTTCCGGTGTTGGGAAGAAGGGAAAACTTGCCCCAAATTGGGAAGGGCCATACAAGGTCAAGAATGTTCAAGGAAGAGGAAATTACAAGCTGGAGACTATGGATGGTTTTGAAGTCCCAAGAACCTGGCATTCATAGAACCTAAAGATTTACTATGTGTAAATGGTTGATCATAATTCTCACTTGTCAAAATGACAAGTAGGTTGAAAAGCACCTGGAAGCTTTTCTCGCTTAGGATTTTTTCGTTATCAGGGTTGAACCCATTTCATGTAAGGCTTTAAAAATAACAAGTTATAATGGAAAATGTTTAGCTTAATCAAAGTATTGTTAAATTATTAGATTCTGAAATGCAAACCAAGTTATAAACTTGAGTTCAGGAACTTGAAAGGTTAAACTATGATAATACTTGAGATTTGATTACTAGACAAGACAAGAAAACATGCAAAGTCTGTTAAAAAGCCTGAAAACATTCGAAGAAAAGTAAAATACATAAAGCAAGGGAGTTGGGCCTTAGAAGGCTCAGAATCCTCTCCAGAGCTGCTACCAGAACCATCCTTGGAGCTCTCCTCAGAAGTTTCCTCGGTTGGCCCATCAGAAGCTTCCTCAGAAGTTCCTGAAGAGGTCCCTTCAGAAGTCTCTGAAGTCGCAGTCGGCTGGGGAGCTTTACTTGGAGGCTCCTACACCCTGGCTTTCTTTGCAGCAGGGACATGTTGTAACACCCCCAGATCCGGGGTTGGGGATCCGGGTCGTCACGGTCTTTCTTTCCACAATATCACTTCACTTAATTAATAATAAATAACCTTATGCTGTGACCCCACACTAACACACACCACAACCCGTTATAGTCTCAGAGATGAAATTTAAATAAGTACAAGTCTTTGAATCCACAATTTAAAAGTTATTACAACCCAAAATGATTACTTGATAAATTTACAGTTAATTGCCATTATCTGCCACAAGTTATAATTATACATAATTGATTCTCAAAAGTAGATGGTCTGATCTACAATAGATCTACCTCTGCAGCTATAGCAGCTACAACATTAACGGGAAGACGCGGGACGCTTCCCACGCGCTTGCGCTGGGTCTGCTGGAGTCTGGCCATCTTTCCTAACTGTTGTTGTGTGATGAAGAAATAAAGCAAGGGTGAGCAGCAAGCCCACCAAAATAATATGCATAATTATTTACAGTATATGAGTCTACTCATAATACTCATGAAAGTCTTGGTCAAAAGAAATGAACCAAGTTGATCACTTAATGCGATGAAGTCGCAAAATATTCAGTATATATATATATACATATATACTTTTCAAAATATTGGAAGTCCGCTTCCATGCATAATATACACAAAGTCCCAGTGTATAACTGTATATAAAAAAATATATCGTTGCAAGGTGATCTCATATATCTAACCTTGTCTCAACGTTTTTCTGAAAATCTTTGTCATTCATAAGACAATTATTAATTAGATATAAGTTCTAAAGATGAAGTTACCAAATACTTCACTACATTTATATCATTCCCAATACTACTTGAACTACCACCGTTCAAGTTATAATCAATTTCAAAAGTTCATCCTACTGATGAGACCACAAGATAAGACTTGAATAGATTCAATCTTTGAAAGATTATTGAATGAAAAAGTTATGAGATACTTTCTTTAGTCCCGATATATATATAACCCCATATATATATCCCTTTAAACATTTCCTGGAACCTCTGTTATGTGAAGTATGAACAGAGTTCGAAACATCCAATGAATTTTGGAAAGGAAAAGAATTTTGGCATAAACCCGATATCTCGCTGATCAGGCAAAGATACCAATAAGTAACCTTTTCTACTAGTAGATGGACGAATTCCCCACTGGTCATCACCCTGGTCATAATTAAGACCTATGCTGGACTGCCACTCAGCCACTTATGCATTTGATGGACTCCCACTGAGCCACTTACACAATAATAGACCGTACCTCGGTCTGTCGCTTATGCCGACTCAATGAGAGGGGCTTACTTCCCGAACGTTGGGCAAGTAATCAATTCATTTACCAAATCTGCAACCTTGTTGCGAATGTAAATACACCACAGAGCCGGATTTCCCAGGTTTTGAGCGAGTATTTAAATCCCCTTTAAAAAGGAAGATCTTAAATATAAAAATGAGTTTTGGGATCCGCTCTGACTTTTAAAAATCATTTTGAAGACTCGAAAACACTTTAAAGAGTGTTTGGAGTAAGGCTGATTTAATGAAGTAAATCAGTCCCCAGAATATTAGAAAATATCTGAATATTATTAATTAAATAATATTCCCATAAAGAATAATCTTTATAAAAATAATTGAAGTAGAAGTATTAAAATTTATACTTGAAACGAATATTAAATAACCAAAGATATACTTATATGAAAGTATTATCTTTATTTGAATAATCGAAAATAAGTTTGATTATTAACACCTTATTCTTTAATAAAATAAAGAATATATTTCAGCAAATAATCGGAGTCATAGATCCTCAAATGAATATTCAAATAATATTCAATAAATAAAATAAGCTGAGTCATAATACCTCGAATGAATATTATAAATAATATTCATTAAATAAAATAAAGGAGTCATAAGTCCTCCGATGAATATTCAAAATAATATTCATTTAATATAAAGGAGTCATACGCCTTCAAATAATATTCGAAATAATACTCGATAATAAAATAAAGTTTAAAGTTATCGAATAAACCTTATTCGATTAATAGTTTGGAAAAACTATAACCATATATATATATATATATATATATATATATATATATATCCATATCCATATAAACTCTACTCGGGATCCTCGACTCCCGGTTTTAGAAAATATTTTCACCTTTGGGTCCCTATACTAAGGGTATATGCAAGATACCGCTATCCTCTAGCATAGGTATTATCAACTGAACCAACAGATATATATTTCAAGAATATGAAACAGGCATGCATATATACCATATCACATGCTACAATATATCGCAAGAATTTGCTAAATAACCAACATGCATCTATCGCAAGATAATGCATATACAAGTGTATTCATCACAACAACAGTATAACGGATAGAATACTTGCCTGAGCGACTGGGGTTACGAATGGCTCGGGACGAGTCTGGTAACCTATAAACAACAAGTAAGTTGGAATTAAACCAAAGTCACTTGTAAATCTATACTTTAACTAACTTAGACTCTAACGCTTGTTTTGCGCTCACTAATTCGCTTAAGTCACCCGGGTACCCTCGGCTCCACCATTTTTAATAATTTAACCTTTACGAGTTTTAAGGCGATTCCTTCGCGAGTGTCTTACCAACTGCCTAACACACTTACCATAAATGTTTCATACATTAATTAACCCTTTTTGGTCTTTAACCTATGTTTCAAAGTAAGGCGAGGGGAAAAGTTTCGTTCGCGAAACGCCGTTACTTAAAACGGTCGTTTCTCCTAAACCGTGCATCGGAATCGAACGAACTACATACCAAAACGAAGCTCGTAACATGAGCTATCTAAACATGGCAGTGGTCATAATCTAGCAGGGGGTTCTCGGGTCCTAATGCTATGCACAAAAACAGTCTAAAGAAAATCGGACGTTACGACGGCTATGTTTACGCGATTACCCAATTTTAAACAACTCCAAATCATCTCACAATCAACCCACAATCACAACCCAATTCAACCTCAAATCCAACATACAACCAACATCCATCCTCATCACATCATAACAACCCCAACCAATTCAATTTAATCATTCATACTTATGCTTAAACTTAACTTTAATCATACTTAAGTTCCTTTATATCAAAACCACAACAATTACCATTCCATTTCACTACCATTCCAAATCCCAAACTCTAAATCATAACAACAAGCTACAATATCAACCCACTAATCAAAATCATCTTATACTATATAGGAATCTAGGGTTTGGAGATGGTATACCTTCCTTGAAGTGGTGGGTGGAGCTAGGAAGCCTTAAGAAGCTTGGAGAAGTCTTAAGAATGCTTGGATCTTCAAGAAAACCAAGAAAAGTTCAAGTTAAAAAACTTGAAAACACTATTCATTGTCTTCTTCTTTGATTAAATGAAGAAGATTGAGAAGGAATTGATGGCTTAAACTCATGATATAGCCCTAACTAAGCATGAAGATGATTAGGGAATTTACTCACCAATTTAGGAAGCTTGGATCTTGAATTTTTGAATTCTCTTGCCTTTTGAATAGTGAAAAGCCGTGAGCAATGAAGAACAAAGCCTTGGTTGCTTTTGATTTTTGATGAAAATGATTTTACTTGGCTTGGTTGCTTGGTTTTTGTGCTTGTTTTAGTCAATTACCTTCTTGCCCTTGAATTTGTGTGGTTACAAAGCCACCACACCTCCTTCCTTCCCATGTCATGCTTATGTCACCTTGCACATGTCATAATGCTCCCACTTGTCCACACCTTGTGGTTTGATGATGTCACAGTCCCTGGCTTCTTGTACAAGCTTGTCTCTTGGTCACTTATTTGTTTTACGGTTCGCTTATCTTTCGTTCTTGTTTATCGTTTGAGGATCATACCCGGGATCTTATTACTTAGGTTCCCTTAACCTTTCTCAATACATTATATTCCTTTTTATGATCCTCTATTATAATCCTTTAATTTAAATCCTTTTTATCCTGTTACCTTATACTCAATTCTCTCCGTATCTTGTGGATTTCCGGGAAAAACCAAAGTGTTCGGAATTGGATTCTGACGATCTTTACATACACTTATATACTTCATAGAGTACTAATAATATCCCATAAGATCAATAACAGAACCCCTACATAGCGTGGCATGAACAGTTTTCTCATTCAGCAAAAACACTATTCATAAGGGTTTCAAAAATTTCCAAAAAAAATTTGGGGTTATTACAGTCTCCCCTCCTTAAAAGGATTCCGTCCCGGAATTAGATAGAAAGTGAATAGGGATACTCTCTTAGCATTGCACTTTCTAACTCTCGAGTAAATTTTCCCACATTGTGGTTCTACCATCAAACTCTTACTAGTTTGATAACCCTTCTCCTAAGCACTCGTTCCTTTTTACTTTATACCCTTCCTGGTTGCTCCATATAGGTTACGTCTGGTTGCATATCTATGCGCTCATATGCCTCTATTTATCTGGCATCCGAATACACTTCCTTAACATTGATACGTGGAACACGTTATGAACTTGCTACAGGTTCGGGGGTAGGGTTAGCTCATATGCTAACTTCCCAAACGTCCTAATATATCCAAGGGTCCAACAAATTGTAGACTTAGCTTTCCTTTCTTTCCGAACCTCATCAATCCTTTCCAAGGGATACCTATAACATTACTAGGTCCCCTATTTCATACTCTTTATCCTTCCGTGTCAAATCAACATACTTATCATGTCCATCTTGGGCTACTACCAGCCGTCCTCTGATTAGATCTATCATATCCTTGGTCTTTTGGACTACTGCGGGTCCGAGCATCTTGCGCTCTACAACTTCATCCTAACATAAGGGAGATCGACATTGTCTTCCCTCAAGGATCTCATAAGGCGACATCTCGATAATGACATATGATCTATTATCGTAAGATAACTCAATCCGAATTAAGTGATCATTCCAAATTCTTTCAAGTCTATTACACAGACTCTCATCATAGCTTCCAATCATTAGAGCTCTTGCTTCTCAATACCCATTCTTTTCCAGTTCGTAATCGCTACTACCTTCCGTTCCTAATATTATACGGGTTATACTTTTGCTTGTTAGCGTTCTATAACCTTTTAATAACCACGTCAACCTTAGTATCACGAATGTGTTCCCATTCCGCATACTACCACCACTTTATTACTCCTTTTTCAGTTGTTTCTATTTTCCAAAATTTGATCAATCAAATAGAAGTAAGGGAATTTGTTGAGAGATCACTATGATCATGAACACTTGTTATATCGCATAGTTAGTACAGAAGGTGGCCAGCCTTTAGTACTTGACAAGCAATTAAACAATAGATGGTATCCTACTAGGCTTCTATCACACAGATAGATAGTCATTCGGCAATACCTCCCCTTTCTGGAAGGGTTGTTCTTCTCAGATTACATGAAAAGAAGAGAAAAGAACGAACTGAAGAGAATTATATATTCATAAAAATTTTATTGCCATAAAATATCTGGCTTGGAATCTACCTCTGAACTATAGAGGTTTGTCATAGAAGAACAAAACATATACGTATTTATATCAACATCAAGTATTATAGCATCGCATTTCACGTGCCTAAATATTTTCGCTATCCCGTCCATCATTCTATGGACCCATACTCTTCCTCGAGCTCATACACAATTACCTTTGAAACTCCCTCGACATCGAAAATCGAGTCTGGGATCTCATTCTAGACATCATCGTTACTAGAATTCTATGCTTGCACCGCAACCTTCCTCGTATAATAATACAACTCCCTATTGATAAGAAAGAATAATAATTCACTAGGTAGACACTCTACTTAATTAGTCTATCAATGATAACTTATACATTACCACGACCCGATTAGTGGTACTCAGTCTCAACAACCATTCAAATACAACTCTCACGGTTGTAATCAGCTCACCACTCGCAGAATCATTGCTGCCTTACTATGGTCCACCACTGACCTACTGTAGTCATTCATTTTCCATGAAGTCTTAATATCTAACCATACGGAGTCCATACATGTCGTATCAAATCATTCTAAGGAGGTAACATAATCACCATTCCTGATTCATGAAGAACACTCCTGATCCTAACATACATACATGACATGAAGCAGATAAAATTGCAGAAGAGTTTCAATCAAAGCACCGATAGCAGGTTAATACCATTCTTAATCATATGCCTTCAATAGAAGACTTAACTCAAAGGTTTGTTTGGTCCTTTTTGAAACATGGTCCTGGCTTATCTCAAGATAGGACCTTCTAAGATAGATAGCCCGTTCATGGCGATTACACAATTTAAACCTTTACCAACTACTATTACGGTTGGGTATTGCACAGTCATCAGAAGGAATGTCAATCTTCCAAACCATAATTCAACCTTCACATTTTTAACCATCATCACTGTATTCTTTTGGCACACGCGCCTATAATTATCCACTTACCTTTAAAGTGTCGGCCACCTCTTTGGCCTTTCCTGATAGTAAAATTTCCTTACAGTCAATGTCATTTTAACCACCTCCAAATAAATTTTCTACCTTATTTCCGATCACTGCTTGAGTGAAGATGTTTTCCTTAAAATCAGATGGGAAAGAAAAAAAAAATTTCCATTTTTCCATAAGTTATCCCCTCAGTCTTTAGAGGTTAATCACTGTCATGACTGACTCTCAATCATAATTAGAACATCTTTTATCTTAAGTCCTAATTGCCCTGAACAATTTCGACCATTACTGGTTCGATCCATACTTTCTCGTGGTTTAACACGTGCCCCACTTGGCAACATTATAATTATGTCATATTTCCTTTATCAATATTTTTATTCTTGAGAATTTTGAATATTACCTTTCTCCTTGTAAAACCTCTAAGGTTATCCTTCAATCATCCCTCCTGTATTCCCTAGATACAGGGCATATCAAAATACCATTCACTATTACTAGAACCATTGTCTATATACTTCTGAAAAATTTCTCCACTGATCCTTAAAGGTTGTTGTTATCTTAATCCTTTCCAATTCATCCTGTCAAAACTCATACTGTCCCTATTAAGGGTGACATGCCAACCTTTATGCAGTCCCCTAGGATTCATTTTAAGTTACCAATGTTCTATCCTTAATTCCACCTTTAAAAGGTACCTGCATCCTTCTATGGATAACCCAAGTCATATATCCCTGATAAGGGTATCTTATTCAACATTCCCCATCTCGATAGTCTATACCTCACTTCATAATAGCATCCTTATTCAAATCGAGGTCAATCCATATGGCCTCCAAAAGATAACAATGGTCATCCGCTTGTCTTGCCTAATTTGGTAACGATAACAAGGATGTTCTGGAAGATATTGGTCGTGTTCAACGTGAACTTCTTCTTAATAATTCCTTATTTACTTTTGTTGTTTCTCAACAGTCACCTCAATGTTGGGATATCTCTCATATCTGGCGTCTCCCTTTCTGGGTATCAAGCCACCGCTCTTACACTTCACATTCTTGAAGGTCACTTCCTTCATCCAAATTTTTTTTTCCTGATTTCTTACTTTCTTGTCTCCTCAGTCTATCCGTGTCTCAATATTTATCCTTCGAACTATCTCAAGGTTTCCTCGAATCCTCCCAACTTAAAGGGGGTACAATATATGTATCTCTTATGCCTTCAACCATCAATTTAACTCATGGTGAATCACTCTCATCCGGACGATTACATACTTTTCTATTTCTATTTCTACGAGTCTTTAGGGTTTCCTCATACCCAACTCCCTTATCATTCCTCAAACTCTTTTGCCTTTATATCCCTTTCCACTTCAGTCCCTTTTTATTTCCCTTTCTCTTATCATTATTTCATGAACCAACACAACATAAGCATTGATTTCAAACATCCCGTCATTCCAGATTCGTGTCCTTAGAACGAATCTTGACAACTTTTACAACTTAAATTCATAATTCATCATACTCGTCTGCCTTTGTTCTGGCTCTAAAGCTTTTACACTCTCTCCATAACCTTGGGAATTACTTTCCCGAAAACAATTGGCTGAACTTTAATCAGTTTATCATAACCTCTGGCTCCGTACCTTTCTTGGTCTTTCACCAGCGGGTGGCCTCTCTCTTAGGAGGGTAAGTGACAAAAACAGTCCTTTGTGGTTTGTCAATCATTTAGAATCTCAAATGATTCCTATATTTCCTTTAGCCAGGCTCTTGCCTCGACTAGGTCAACTTGTTCCTTGGAACTCTGAGAGCTTAACGCTTTAAAGGTCATGAAAGAATTTCCTGCCGCATTGTCCCCTCAGGGTGGTGGTTGGGGATAATAGTCTAAGTTCTCTTTAGACAGGTCCATGAATTGCCATATTGGAGTACCGTCTCGGGTCTCCTTTCCTTACTCGACTTTCCATTTCCTTAGTATGGAATGTTTCATCCTTCTCCCATACTTGGGGTTATCTTGTACGTTGAAATCCTCATTTTCCACTTCATTATGTTATGGGTTCCTTCTATCTTGATGGCGTCCTCCCTGACTATCACATTCAGAGTTTGCTCTAACTCTTATTCCTCAAACTAGCTTTCATCTAAGATTTCATCTTTAAGCTCTTAAACATTTGGAACCCCAAATTCTATAGGAATACCTCATTATTCCCTTACCATCTTTCTCGATATTAATCTTTTATCTAATTGTTGGCTCTCTGCCTTCATTCATAACTTTTTCTGGCACAATATGATCTTTTCCAATAATTCGGGCTGTATTGCAATCTCAAACAGCTTTTCGGTACCGGCTCCGGTTACCTTCACTTTTATTTCCATTTTCTCAAAATCTCTTATAAACTCTCCAAAAGACATTATCATCTTGAGTCTCTCCTTTTTACTAAGGGCATCAGCCACCACATTGGCTTTCCCCCGAATGATAAAGAATCTCATAATCGTAATCCTTGATTAGCTCTAACCGCCTCCTCTGGCGTATGTTGAGCTCTTTCTATGCAAAAATGTACTAGAGCTCCTATGGTTTGTGTAAATCTTGCACTTCTCTCCATACAAGTAGTGCCTCCAATCTTTAGGGAAAAACTATTGCCACGAGCCCAAGCTCATGGGTGGGGATATCGAATTTTATACTTCCTTAATTGTCTTGACGCAGACGCGATTATCTTGCTGTGCTATATAAGAAGCACCCTAATTCCTTATGCGAAGCGTCACTTACAAATCAAAAAATCTCATTTTTCATCCGGCAACGCCAACATATGGGCCGCCACCAACCTTTGCTTCAGTTGTTAAAATCTTTTCTCGTATTTCTCTGTCCATTCGAACTTCTCAGTCTTACGAGTAAGCCGCGTTAAAGGGGCTACTATCTTTACAAACTTGAACGAACCTCCGGTAGTGACCGACCAATCCTACCTCTGGTAGTCGACCAAACCATGGTCATCAATTCATCAGTGGTCCTTTATTCATTCTTGTCAGGATCCTCCTCAACAACTATCCCTTCTAGGACAACATCCTCAACCGCTACATCCTCAATATCAACATCATCCGGTCCTGCGTTAGGACGCTCTATTGGATCCGCAATCCGATCTCCAATTAGTAATAAAACATCATCGCGCTGTTGCTCCTCAACCTCAGGGTCCGGAGTCCCGCTACCATATACGATAACGAACTACGCTTCTATCGCTACATTTATAAGGGTTCCCATAAGGGTTTTAACTGTCAGTACTACGTTAGGTAGTCCGACTATGAACTTGGCAAGAGTTCTTATTATCTTAGTGAACTTATTATCTTAACGTCCCATCATCTCTGAGGTTTATAACGCTTGGCTCTGATACCATTTCTGTAACACCCCCAGATCCGGGGTTGGGGATCCGGGTCGTCACGGTCTTTCTTTCCACAATATCACTTCACTTAATTAATAATAAATAACCTTATGCTGTGACCCCACACTAACACACACCACAACCCGTTATAGTCTCAGAGATGAAATTTAAATAAGTACAAGTCTTTGAATCCACAATTTAAAAGTTATTACAACCCAAAATGATTACTTGATAAATTTACAGTTAATTGCCATTATCTGCCACAAGTTATAATTATACATAATTGATTCTCAAAAGTAGATGGTCTGATCTACAATAGATCTACCTCTGCAGCTATAGCAGCTACAACATTAACGGGAAGACGCGGGACGCTTCCCACGCGCTTGCGCTGGGTCTGCTGGAGTCTGGCCATCTTTCCTAACTGTTGTTGTGTGATGAAGAAATAAAGCAAGGGTGAGCAGCAAGCCCACCAAAATAATATGCATAATTATTTACAGTATATGAGTCTACTCATAATACTCATGAAAGTCTTGGTCAAAAGAAATGAACCAAGTTGATCACTTAATGCGATGAAGTCGCAAAATATTCAGTATATATATATATACATATATACTTTTCAAAATATTGGAAGTCCGCTTCCATGCATAATATACACAAAGTCCCAGTGTATAACTGTATATAAAAAAATATATCGTTGCAAGGTGATCTCATATATCTAACCTTGTCTCAACGTTTTTCTGAAAATCTTTGTCATTCATAAGACAATTATTAATTAGATATAAGTTCTAAAGATGAAGTTACCAAATACTTCACTACATTTATATCATTCCCAATACTACTTGAACTACCACCGTTCAAGTTATAATCAATTTCAAAAGTTCATCCTACTGATGAGACCACAAGATAAGACTTGAATAGATTCAATCTTTGAAAGATTATTGAATGAAAAAGTTATGAGATACTTTCTTTAGTCCCGATATATATATAACCCCATATATATATCCCTTTAAACATTTCCTGGAACCTCTGTTATGTGAAGTATGAACAGAGTTCGAAACATCCAATGAATTTTGGAAAGGAAAAGAATTTTGGCATAAACCCGATATCTCGCTGATCAGGCAAAGATACCAATAAGTAACCTTTTCTACTAGTAGATGGACGAATTCCCCACTGGTCATCACCCTGGTCATAATTAAGACCTATGCTGGACTGCCACTCAGCCACTTATGCATTTGATGGACTCCCACTGAGCCACTTACACAATAATAGACCGTACCTCGGTCTGTCGCTTATGCCGACTCAATGAGAGGGGCTTACTTCCCGAACGTTGGGCAAGTAATCAATTCATTTACCAAATCTGCAACCTTGTTGCGAATGTAAATACACCACAGAGCCGGATTTCCCAGGTTTTGAGCGAGTATTTAAATCCCCTTTAAAAAGGAAGATCTTAAATATAAAAATGAGTTTTGGGATCCGCTCTGACTTTTAAAAATCATTTTGAAGACTCGAAAACACTTTAAAGAGTGTTTGGAGTAAGGCTGATTTAATGAAGTAAATCAGTCCCCAGAATATTAGAAAATATCTGAATATTATTAATTAAATAATATTCCCATAAAGAATAATCTTTATAAAAATAATTGAAGTAGAAGTATTAAAATTTATACTTGAAACGAATATTAAATAACCAAAGATATACTTATATGAAAGTATTATCTTTATTTGAATAATCGAAAATAAGTTTGATTATTAACACCTTATTCTTTAATAAAATAAAGAATATATTTCAGCAAATAATCGGAGTCATAGATCCTCAAATGAATATTCAAATAATATTCAATAAATAAAATAAGCTGAGTCATAATACCTCGAATGAATATTATAAATAATATTCATTAAATAAAATAAAGGAGTCATAAGTCCTCCGATGAATATTCAAAATAATATTCATTTAATATAAAGGAGTCATACGCCTTCAAATAATATTCGAAATAATACTCGATAATAAAATAAAGTTTAAAGTTATCGAATAAACCTTATTCGATTAATAGTTTGGAAAAACTATAACCATATATATATATATATATATATATATATATATATATATCCATATCCATATAAACTCTACTCGGGATCCTCGACTCCCGGTTTTAGAAAATATTTTCACCTTTGGGTCCCTATACTAAGGGTATATGCAAGATACCGCTATCCTCTAGCATAGGTATTATCAACTGAACCAACAGATATATATTTCAAGAATATGAAACAGGCATGCATATATACCATATCACATGCTACAATATATCGCAAGAATTTGCTAAATAACCAACATGCATCTATCGCAAGATAATGCATATACAAGTGTATTCATCACAACAACAGTATAACGGATAGAATACTTGCCTGAGCGACTGGGGTTACGAATGGCTCGGGACGAGTCTGGTAACCTATAAACAACAAGTAAGTTGGAATTAAACCAAAGTCACTTGTAAATCTATACTTTAACTAACTTAGACTCTAACGCTTGTTTTGCGCTCACTAATTCGCTTAAGTCACCCGGGTACCCTCGGCTCCACCATTTTTAATAATTTAACCTTTACGAGTTTTAAGGCGATTCCTTCGCGAGTGTCTTACCAACTGCCTAACACACTTACCATAAATGTTTCATACATTAATTAACCCTTTTTGGTCTTTAACCTATGTTTCAAAGTAAGGCGAGGGGAAAAGTTTCGTTCGCGAAACGCCGTTACTTAAAACGGTCGTTTCTCCTAAACCGTGCATCGGAATCGAACGAACTACATACCAAAACGAAGCTCGTAACATGAGCTATCTAAACATGGCAGTGGTCATAATCTAGCAGGGGGTTATCGGGTCCTAATGCTATGCACAAAAACAGTCTAAAGAAAATCGGACGTTACGACGGCTATGTTTACGCGATTACCCAATTTTAAACAACTCCAAATCATCTCACAATCAACCCACAATCACAACCCAATTCAACCTCAAATCCAACATACAACCAACATCCATCCTCATCACATCATAACAACCCCAACCAATTCAATTTAATCATTCATACTTATGCTTAAACTTAACTTTAATCATACTTAAGTTCCTTTATATCAAAACCACAACAATTACCATTCCATTTCACTACCATTCCAAATCCCAAACTCTAAATCATAACAACAAGCTACAATATCAACCCACTAATCAAAATCATCTTATACTATATAGGAATCTAGGGTTTGGAGATGGTATACCTTCCTTGAAGTGGTGGGTGGAGCTAGGAAGCCTTAAGAAGCTTGGAGAAGTCTTAAGAATGCTTGGATCTTCAAGAAAACCAAGAAAAGTTCAAGTTAAAAAACTTGAAAACACTATTCATTGTCTTCTTCTTTGATTAAATGAAGAAGATTGAGAAGGAATTGATGGCTTAAACTCATGATATAGCCCTAACTAAGCATGAAGATGATTAGGGAATTTACTCACCAATTTAGGAAGCTTGGATCTTGAATTTTTGAATTCTCTTGCCTTTTGAATAGTGAAAAGCCGTGAGCAATGAAGAACAAAGCCTTGGTTGCTTTTGATTTTTGATGAAAATGATTTTACTTGGCTTGGTTGCTTGGTTTTTGTGCTTGTTTTAGTCAATTACCTTCTTGCCCTTGAATTTGTGTGGTTACAAAGCCACCACACCTCCTTCCTTCCCATGTCATGCTTATGTCACCTTGCACATGTCATAATGCTCCCACTTGTCCACACCTTGTGGTTTGATGATGTCACAGTCCCTGGCTTCTTGTACAAGCTTGTCTCTTGGTCACTTATTTGTTTTACGGTTCGCTTATCTTTCGTTCTTGTTTATCGTTTGAGGATCATACCCGGGATCTTATTACTTAGGTTCCCTTAACCTTTCTCAATACATTATATTCCTTTTTATGATCCTCTATTATAATCCTTTAATTTAAATCCTTTTTATCCTGTTACCTTATACTCAATTCTCTCCGTATCTTGTGGATTTCCGGGAAAAACCAAAGTGTTCGGAATTGGATTCTGACGATCTTTACATACACTTATATACTTCATAGAGTACTAATAATATCCCATAAGATCAATAACAGAACCCCTACATAGCGTGGCATGAACAGTTTTCTCATTCAGCAAAAACACTATTCATAAGGGTTTCAAAAATTTCCAAAAAAAATTTGGGGTTATTACACATGTTCTTCTTCTTCAGAAGAGGATTCATATTCCTCCGAGCTTTATTCTATCTCCTTCCTCTTCTGACCTTGGCCCTGACTCCCTGATAGTGCTCTGGCTGGGGACATAAAATTACCCTCCTTAATAAGATCCGCTAGCTTGTCAGCAATGCCTCCAAGGGTTGGGACCTTTAGAGGACAGGGGAAGGGAGCTTTCTCAAGAATCTCAGGAAACTCGTCCTAGATAGACTCTACAGCGGCATCCCACCCTTCCTTATAACTAACTGGGTGAAGGAGGGTATCGTGCTCCACCATCAAGTCTTTAAACTCCTGTGTATCCATCCAGGCGTCAAAGGCTTTATCATTTTGATTCTTAAGGATCACTATCTCAGCCCGAGCCGTTTCCAAATAAGAAGTTGAGGAGGCAAGTTGGGCCTTGAGGCTCTCTATTTCTTGGTTAGCCTCCTCCAGCTTCTTGTTTATGTCTTCCAAACCAACCTTCCAAGCCTTAGCTTGGTGAAGCGCCCCTTGGAAATGGATGTTAGCCTTGAAGAGATAAGAAAAAGTGAGAAAAGGAAAATCATGACAAAAAGCTATGGATAACAAAAGGAAAGAGATGTACCGTCGCTAGGGCCTGAGCACCGAAAAGCTCATTAGCCTCCAAGTCATGTTGGAGGACAAGATCATGATAGTCGTTAACATGGGAAATAGACTGAATGGACCATTCCTTGGCGTGTTTTGTATTACCAACAATCGAGTCCTTTCCCCGGATGTCCCAGGAAGGTTGGAAGATGGCCCCTGGTTTCTGTTTTGTACGCAAGGGTTGGCTGGGGCATTCTTCGTCTCCTTCCTTTGCCTGAAGAAGGAACTCTGGGAAGCGATCCCCAAGGCGCGGGTCCCTGAAGACCTTCCCAGCGCGCTTCATCCTGGTCGTCTCCAGGTCCTTAGGCTTAGTAGCCTATTCGATCCACTCAGCCACTGGACAAATTAAAAGAAAAAGAGTTGGAAAGATAGTAAAAAGGTAAGGAAAACAGAAAACAACTAAAAGGAAGGAACTATACCTTGCTTAGAAACAGGAGAAAGACCACGTTCAACTAGAACCGTCTCTCTAATGAGATCCCAGGAATGTGATGCCCCATTATCCTGGGTAAGGAGGTTGAAGGCCTTGGTCTCCTCCTCAGTCAAGACGATGTCGTGTGGACTCCCGTCAACAGCTTGCCCAAAGGATGAGCGAAAGAGAGTCCCCCAATCACTGCCTTCCCAGAGGACATATAGAAACTCTTTCTTCTACCCCAAGTTGTTATCAGGGATGGACTTCCCGTTCACTATGTGGGGAATGGTGGGGCGCTGGTTCAAAGAAACCCACCCCGGATTCTTTTCGGGGCTATTCTTGAACTGAAATATATTTCTAAACACGGCGACCAAAGGAGGAATGTCGTGTTTGGTGCATTGGGACAAATAGCAAAGTATCAACCTCTAAGATTTTGGAGGAAGTTGGCAAGGGTTGATGCCCACATCTGCGAGTAAAACTGGAAAGAAAGGATGGAAAGGAAGTCTAATACCTGCCCTCAAGGTGTCCCTAAAGATGCATAAGGTGTCCTTCTTCCAGTGGCAAGCCCTGTCGGCCGGACCTGCGGGAACCAGTTTGTACGACTCCTTGATCTTGAAGAAAAATCTCATCTTGTCTAGCTCCTTTGGATCCCGAAAAGTATTTGTAACGCCCTCCAGACCCGGGGTATAAGTCTGGCAGTTACCAGCTAATTACCAAACCTGTACAATCTGATTAAAAATAATAAAGAAATGAATCTAAACCCCTTTTATACTAACCAGGATCTTTTTAGGTTGAAGTATGAAAGCAAGAACCACTAACTACTTTATTACAAACCAAATTCAAAACCATACAAACTCTCTTTATTACAAATCATTGTCTAACTAGTTTTAAACTAATTTCATCTTTTATTCAAACACACACACACTAACTATCTACACTCCACCTGTTCGGGCAACTCAAAGCTTTCTTCTTGGATTGGGATCAACACCTTGGGTATGAGAGGATCCCGAGACTTGACCCGCTTCTTTACCACTCGAGTCCTGATGGGTTTCATATTCCTTCTTAACTGAAAACAATAAGGTGAATAGCAACAAAAAGGGGTGAGCCAAAAATTGCTCAACAAGTCCGCAAAATATAAACAGTGTTAAAGCAATTTAAGTGAAACGGTAACCTGGGTATATCTGCAAAGATATAACCCCGCGAGAATCGAAAGAAGGCCATTACTGGCGAATACAAACGAACTAAACTGGACACAAGTTCACATCTATACCCTGCTGATCAGCCAGGATACAGTGCAGATCTATATCCCACTATATATATCCGGTCGGGCACCCAGACATTACAGCCCATCTCAAGGATCCGATTATGTCCCGGTCCTTAGGATTAAGTAAACTTAACCCCCAAAATATCATTATCCAGTCCGTGGAATAGCAACCGGAACAATCAGTATGCTTTGACATATTCTAATCACCAGAATATATCAATATTTGTGAGTAACAATTGGAGTATGAGCAATGAATTCAAATGAACAGGTGCAATCAAGAATTGAAATGAAATATGAACAAGAGAATCAAAAGAGTGCAAGCGTGATAAGAATCTGAAGATATATCACTATTCTGAAAGTAGAATAGGGGAAAAACTTGCCTTCTAGGTGACTCACTGCAATTAAGTCACCTTCGTCTATCACCGACTCAACCTGCCTTGCTGGCTTAGCTTCTGTTAGAAAAATAGCCTGATTTAGTCATTTCGTACTTCAATTGCTTCTTGAATCGACTTCACATCGTTCTTATTACCTACCCATGCGTTTATGACTGACTCATATATTATATATTGGAAAGTAAGAATCGATTAACCACATAATACAGATAAGAAAATAAGCACATAATTATTTTTATAGTTATAAATAATTTTTAGAATCAAAATCGACTCGCTGATCGCTCAACTGATCATTATCTGACTCGTTTCCTATTTTTCGGAATTTTTCGGACTCGTCTCGGCACACAATCCGACTGATAATCAAACAAATAACAAAGTCAACTAATTCCTAGAAGAAATTAGGCTTTAATATTATTTTTAATGAAAAAATTCATTTTTCTGAGTAAAAGGGCTTTCGTTTCGCTCGAATCGGATTAACGCTCTAATTAATATCAATTAAACACGGATAATTCAATTTAATATTCAATATAAATGATTATTACAGATTTTTAAATCCTAAAATAATTTTTAAATAATTATTTAAGAAAAATCAGAATTAAAAATGATTTTTCTATAACTATTGGAATTAAAATGAATTTAGTATAATTTATTGAAAATTATTTGATTAATTATCAAAATAATTAATTATTTTTAAATAATTAATAAATAATTAATAATTAATAAATACTAAATAAATAATTGAGAAATAATTAAATCTGATTTTTAGAAAATATTTCAGAATTATTTATAATATAAATCAATTAATTAAATAATTTAATTAACTAATTTATAAAATAAATAAAACTGATTTTATAATTAAAATAAAAATAAAATAAAAATTAAAAATCCAGAAACATTTGTCAGAAA
The DNA here is from genome assembly GCF_009905375.1 of Apium graveolens. Taxonomy (NCBI): domain Eukaryota; kingdom Viridiplantae; phylum Streptophyta; class Magnoliopsida; order Apiales; family Apiaceae; genus Apium; species Apium graveolens. The sequence continues at coordinate 16,931,756 of NC_133655.1, read as the reverse complement.
ACTAGTCCTGACAAAAACAGATTAAACCCGGGTATTTTACATGGGTCAAACGGGTCATGAAGAACACAACCGGGTCGACCTTGAAGGTCCACCAGTTTGTGGAAATTTTCCAGACTCCGGCAGCCTTTGGCCGGACTCCGGCAATGTCCGTTCATGGCCAAAAACACACCATTCCACTTTGTTTTTTTATCCCAAATCCTTCCATGTATCATTCTAAATTCAATTCTGATCAAAACATGACCATAACATCACCGAAACTTCATCTCCGGTGATCTGCAACCCACAACTCTGGCCAAAGTATGATATTGCTAACCTGAACTTAAACCCCTATGTTCTATACATCAAAATGAAGCTTAGAACATGCAGAATCTATTCACAACATCAAATAGAACAAAAAATCATCATATAGTTCACAAAGTCATTCAACCCGACTTGCAAACGGGTCAAAATACCAATTTTCGATTCTTTACATGAAACTTAACGTTCTATAGTGCAAATCAAAGCTTAGAACATATACAATCTAACCCCTAACATATTAGGAACCAAATATTCACAGAAATCATCAAGTTGTAATTTGAAAATTCGGTATAAATCCTAATAATCGAACTTTGCTATCTGAGTATTGTTCAATCAATTAAATACCATGAATCGACTGTAAATCACATCAGGATGCTATATCAATCATCAAAACATCATAATAACCCTAGAATTAAAAAGCCCTAATTCGAACATAAACCGTAGAAATCGAAAATCAAAAACTACGAATTAAAACATGATATTGATGCTAGAAATGGAAAGAATATATCAAAACCTTCGATTTGGATACTCGAACTGCTTGATTTGGTACAGAAATCAGATCAAAATCAACGATTGAATCCTCGACCCGAATTTGTTCAACCCGACCCGGTTCTTGAGAGAATTTGCAGATTTTTCAGATTTTTTATAATTAATTAATTAATTAAAATTAAATAATATTTGGCCTATTTATAGTAGAAAAATTAATACTCCTAAATAAAATTAAGGCCCTAATTCTACATCTTTTAAATTCAATAAACCCCTAATTTTATAATTTTTGAGTATTAAAATTTAATTTATAAATATTTTATATATGCAATATATATGCCACAATTTCCCAAAAATTGTGAATAATGCAAAAATACAAAGAAATGGTATAAATAAAAGTCCTATAATTTTATAAAAATAAAAATGTGATTTTTGTGGGGTTTTTAACACCCAATGGGGCTCGGAAAAGTCATTTTTCGCAAAGCGAGAAAATTTATAAAATATCTAGATGTTAGGAATAATGCGATGGTAAAAGCCGTTTGATGAAAATAAGGCCCATTATTTTATTTGAAATATCTGCTGTAAAATCATGGTTCGGGTCGTAAAACGTTTGAAATGAAAGCAATAAATGAAAAACAAAATATCTTAAAAATATCTTAAAAATACCGGAACAACACAGAATGCACATAACACATAGAAATTAGGATTTGCCAGTTAATTACACATAAATGACACATTAATGCACATAATTTATTATAAATATGATATAATACAGACGTAATTTCCCAGACGTTACATCCTTCCCCCCTTAATAGGATTCTGTCCTCAGAATCTCACTATGAAAACAAATGAGGATATTTCTCTAACATTTCACTCTCAAGTTCCCAGGTTGATTCTTCAACCATAGGGTTTCTCCACAATACTCACAGTAAGGACACAGACTTATTTCTTAACACTTTCTCTCGCCGATCTAGAATTCTTATCGGCTGTTCTATAAAAGACAAATCAGGTTGGATATGTATCGGTTCATACTCGATTATGTGCCTAGAATCATGATTATATCGCTTAAGCATCGACACGTGAAACACATTGTGAATATGTTGCATATGAGGCGGAGGCTAACTCGTACGCAACTTTTCCCACTTTCCTCAAAATTTCAAACGGTCCGACGTATCATGGCTTCAATTTACCTTTGTTGCCAAATCTGGTCAATCCTTTCCATGGCGATACCTTGAGTAGCACATGCTCTCCTTCTTGGTAGCTCATATCCTTTCTGGCTTGATCTGCATATTTGCGTTGTCTATTTTATGCTGCATCCAGTCGTTTTCGAATAAGTTCTATCATTTCTTTAGTCTATTGGATTAATTCTGGACCCAAAACCTAGCGTTCTCCAACTTCATCCCAATATACTGGTGATCTGCATTTTCTTCCGTATAACGCTTCGTACGGTGGCATTCCAATGCCTGCGTGATAACTGTTGTTGTAAGAAAATTCAACCAAAGGTAAATGCTCATCCCAACTGCCTTCGAAGTCAATCGCACAAACTCGTAGCATGTCTTCAATTGTTTGGATAGTTCTTTCACTTTGCCCATCGGTTTGCGGATGATAAGCGGTACTCATGTTTAATTTAGTTCCAAGGCATTCTTGAAATTGTCTCCAAAATCTTGAATTGAATCGGGGATCTCGATCAGACACGATAGATATTGGAACTCCATGTCGCATCACAATTTCCTTGAGATACAAGTGCACTAGCTTATCGAGTGAAAATCTTTTATTGATTGGTAAAAAATGTGCCGACTTTGTTAGTCTTTCAATGATTACCCATATCGCATCATGATTTGCTTTAGTCCTTGGAAGTCCTACCACAGAATCCATCGCTAGATGTTCCCATTTCCATTCTGGAATATCCAATGGTTGCAGTAATCCACTCGGTCGTTGATGTTCCGCTTTAACTCGCTGGCATGTGTAGCATTTACTTACCCATACGGCTATCTCCTTCTTCATATTTGGCTACCAAAAGTTTTCCTTCAGATCACGATACATTTTTGTACTTCCTGGATGAATGGAATATTTCGAACTGTGCGCATCTCACGATATTTCTTCTTTCAGTTCTGCCACATTAGGGATCCAGATTCTTGATGCAAAGCATAGGATTCCTTTGTTATCTTTCTGTGTTGTAATTTCTTCTCCCGTTAAGTCATCATCTTGACTCATCAATTCTTTTTGATAGCGGCGAATCTTCTCTAATAACTCCGGTTGAAAAGTCATAGCGTAAATAGTTTTAGTAGATTCATTGGGAACACAAATTTGGATTTCCAACTTGTCATATTCCTTGGCTAATTCTTCACATGAAGTTAACAAATTCAATCTTTCTTTCCGGCTTAACGCATCTGCCACAACATTTGCTTTCCCTGGATGATAACTGATCGTAACATCATAATCTTTAATCAATTCTAGCCATCGGCGTTGCCTCATGTTGAGTTCCTTCTGCGTAAAGATGTACTTCAGAATTTTATGATCCGTGTAGATTTCAAATTTTTCACCGTAGAGATAGTGTCTCCATAGTTTCAATGCAAATACGATCGCTGCTAATTCCAGGTCATGCGTAGGATATTTCTTTTCATGAGGTTTCAGCTGTCTTGAAGCATATGCAATGACATTACCGTGCTGCATCAGCACACATCCTAATCTGCGGTTTGAAGCATCGCTGTAAATAACGAAATTCCCATGCTCATCTGGCAATACGAGTACTGGTGCGGTTACTAATCGATTCTTCAGCTCTTGGAAACTTTTTTCACATTTGTCATTCCATACGAACTTTTCACTTTTTTGAGTTAGCTTGGTCAACGGAGTTGCTATTTTCGCAAAATCTTTGACAAATCTTCTATAATATCCTGCCAATCCCAAGAAACTTCGAACATCTGTCGGTGTCTTTGGCCTTTCCCAACTCAACACAGCTTCAATCTTCGCTGGATCAACATGAATGCCTTCTCTACTGATGATGTGCCCTAGAAATTATACTTCCTTCAACCAGAATTCACATTTTGAGAATTTTGCGTACAGTTGCTCTTTCCTAATAATTTCCAAAGCAATTCTCAAGTGCTCAGCATGATCTTCTTTCGTCTTTGAGTAAATAAAGATGTCATCAATAAATATGATCACAAACTTATCCAAGTATTTCTTGAATACCCTATTCATCAGATCCATGAATGCCGCTGGCGCGTTGGTTAACCCGAATGCCATTACCAGAAACTCATAATGTCCATATCTGGTACGAAATGCAGTCTTGGGAATATCTTCAGCTTTAATCTTTAATTGATGATAGCCCGATCGTAAATCTATCTTCGAAAACCATGCGGCTCCTTTTAGCCGATCGAACAAATTATCGATTCTCGGTAAATGATACTTATTCTTGATAGTGAGCTTATTTAATTCCCGATAGTCAATGCATAGTCGCATACTGCCATCTTTCTTCTTTACAAATAATACCGGTGCACCCCACGGAGATACACTGGGTTTTATGATGCCTCGGTCTAGAAAATCTTGCAATTGCGTTGACAATTCCTTCATCTCGACTGGAGCCATTCGATATGGAGCTTTCGAAACTGGTTCTGTACCTGGTGCTAAATCAATCGTGAATTCAATTTTTTGATCTGGAGGTAACCCTGGAAGCTTATCTGGAAAGACGTCCGAAAACTCACATAAAACTGGAATATCTTCTATGCTGGGACTTTCTTTCTCAGTATCTAACATGTAGGCTATGTATATCTCACATTCCTATCGAAGCAATTGGTTGGTCTGCATTACTGTAAGAAATTTCTTCCGCTATTTTTCACCTTTGAACATTACCGTTGCATTTTTCGCAGTCCGCAATTTTACTTTTTTGTTTGCGCAATCGATCTGAGCATTATGACAAGCTAACCAATCCATTCCCAAAATGATGTCAAACTCTCATAACTTAAAAGGAATCAAGTCTACAGAGAAATGATGTCCAGCTATTTCTATCTCGCACGCAAGACATACTCGATCTACTGGAACTTGGTCGTCATTCGCTAATTTTATAATTAACGTCTCGCCGAACCATTTAATTTCACAATGTAACTTATCAAGGAATTTTTCAAAAATAAATGAACGAGTAGCTCCAGAATCAATTAATACTTTTGAATCTACGAAATTCACCAAAAGCGTACCTGCAATCACACTAGGACTCTACACTGCTTCTTTCATTATCATGTTGAAAGTTCTTGCTCTGGGTTGATTAGGCGGCGGTGGAGGAGGTAATGCCAACACCTTTGGAATACTAGCTGTCATTGCTGTCCCTTTACAATTTCTAGCGATATGCCCTTTCCTTCCACACTGAAAGCAAGTAATTTCTGCTATTTTTCCCGTTAGACATTCGTCAGAATAGAGTCCTTTCTGCTTTCATTTGAAACATGTCACATCCGCTTTGATACAGATGCCACTATGTTTTCGTCCACAAGTCTTACAGTACGGTACTGGGAATCTGACAATTCCATGCTGATTAGGGGCTTGGAAAGGATTACCAGTTTTCTGGATACCTTGTCCTATCATTTTAAAATTCAAATTTGTTCGGGCTTGAAATCCCGGCTTCTTGCTAACGCGATCTTGGAAACTTTCGTGTCCTCTTTCCTTTTGAGATCTTTCACTTTCTCCCTCAATAATCAGAGCTTTCTGGATTATGGCGGTATAAGTTGTTAATTCAAAAACTGCAACTTGTCCACGGATCCACGGTCGTAACCCTTCTTGAAACCTTTGGATTCGTTTTTCTTCAGTATTAACTTGTTCTGGGAAAAACCTCGATAACTCGGTAAATTTGGCTTCATACTCCGTCACGGACATACTTCCTTGCTTTAACTCCAAAAACTTGATCTGCATTTGATTCTTCACATAACGAGGAAAATGTTTTTCTAAGAACAATTCTTTAAACCTATCCCATGCAATAACATCTTCACCTTCTAAAGTCTTCTTAGATTCCCACCAGTAATTTGCTTCCCCTTTCAACAAGTAATTAGAAAAATCAGTCTTCTGGTCTTCACCTACCCGCACTAGCGCAAATGCTTTCTCTATTTCTTTCAACCAAGTGGTAGCCTTAATAGGATAAGTAGATCTCTCAAATTCTGGAGGTTTAACCGACTAAAACTGTTTGAAAGTAACAATATGTATAGCTGGTGGTATTTGGGGATTAGGACGAGGTGGCTGTTGTAACATTTGTTGCTGAATCCGCTGCTGCTGTAGCTACATCTGTTGCTGCATCTTTACCATCTGTTGTTGCATCAGATGGAACATTTGGGTCATGGTATCACTGGTTTATTCTTCGGAATTACTGTTAGAAGTCTCAGTCCTAGTCTTTCTCTTTGGTGCCATTTACTGATAATAAAACAAGTGATATTTCTTTAACAGTTTAATAAATAATTGACAATAGATAAGAAAACAATTTATCCCGTATTAACAAAATTTAGATAATGGTTCAGAAAAAGAAAAACAGTTTGCTTAATAAAAACAGGAAATGTAAATAGTTAAATGAAATGTTTGTCCCCCTTTTTTTCGACAGAATCTAAAGTACGAAAAGTTGTAAAACAATAAAGTAAAAGTAGATGCTGTAAAACTGTAAAGACTGAAATTTAAGTAAAGAAATTTGATAAAGTTCATTTATATATATGACACCAGTCTCAGGTGTTAGTGCTTGGTACAAAAAGTCTCGCTCTGCTGGTCATTACCGCGGCTACAAGTCAACTAACTACTACCAGCCAAACTACTACTACAAGTCAAACTACTATGTTAGATATATTTGTGATGTCATGTCTAATATGATTTGTGTTTAGTTTTCAGATCTTACTTAACTGGACAAATCAGTACTTAACTGGAAATCAGTACGTATACTAAAGTCAGGACTTAAGATATCAGAACTTAAGTTGTCAGAACTTAAGTTATCAGGAGATATTTATCAGGAGATAATATCAAGACTTAAGGAAACGTTCAGATAAGGAATATGGCTGATTGAAAGGAAAGAAGATCAAGACAAACATAAGAAGAGATATGCATGGAGAAGAATTCTATGAAGAATAGAATACTTGGAAGAAAAGATAACTGATTGATATATATTAGGAAGCAGAATTATATTCGATATAAATTAGAAGATTATCTTGTAACTGTGTAGTATATAAACATAGACATAGGGTTTACACTATATGTGTTATCTTATTCGAGAATATTATTCTTTGTAACCCTAGCAGCTCTCGTGATAATCTGTTCATCACTGAGAGAGAACAGTTCTTTGTAACAGAGTTTATTGTGTTGAATAAAATCTGTGTTCTGTTACTTGAGTTCTTATATTTGATTTGATTATAGTAAACACTGTATTCAACCCCCTTCTACAGTGTGTGTGACCTAACAAGTAGTATCAGAGCAGTCTGTTAACACATATACAGTAAAGATCCAAAATAATCATGTCTAAAGAAGAGAAAACTCCAACCAAGCCCACCAAAACTGAAGAAACTCCAAAGACTCAAATCCATAATCGATATGAGACTATTAGGGTTCCCATACTGAAACCTTCTGAGTATTCCATATAGAAAGTGAGGATGACTATGTTTCTGGAAGCTACAGATCCAGAATACCTTGACAGAATTAATGAAGGACCACATAAGCCAACCAAGCTCTCTGTTGTAGTTGCAGATCAGCCAGCAAAGTCTGTACCAAAGGAGAAAAGTGAATACATAGCTGAAGATATCTCATCTATTGCAAAGGATGCAAAGGTAAGATATTTGCTGCATAGTGCCATTGATAGTGTCATGTCAAACAGGGTAATTAACTGCAAGACTGCAAAGGAGATATGGGATGCCTTGGAGACAAGATGCCAGGGAACTGATTCAATTAAGAAGAATATGAAGACTATACTCACTCAAGAGTATGAGCACGTTGACTCAAGAACTGATGAGTCATTAACTGGTTTATATGACAGATTTGTCAAACTATTGAATGATCTGTAACTGGTGGATAAGGAATATGATCTTGAAGATACCAATCTTAAATTCCTTTTAGCACTTCCTGAAAGTTAGGACTTGAAGGCAACTACTATAAGATACAACTATGCTCTTGATGAAACTACTCTTGATGAAATTTATGGTATGCTCAAGACTTATGAACTTGAGATGGAACAAAGAAGCAAGAGGAATGGGAGAAAGTCAAGGACAGTTGCTCTTAAGGTTGAGGAGGAATCCCCTAAAGTGGCTGTCTCAAAGAAAGGCAAAGGAAAGGCACTCATCACAAAGTCTGATACTGAGTCATCAAGTTCTGATAGTGATGAGGATTCAGAAACTAAAAGTCTATCTGAGATGGATGCTGATGAAGAGATGATGAAATTATGTGCTCTTATGGTGAAGGGTATCACAAAGATAGCTTACAGGAAATTCAAAACGGGAAAGAAGTTTTCCAGGAGAGATGCAAGTTCTGATAAGAAAGGTTTCAGAAAATCTGAAGGCAAAGGAAGAAAGTCTGACAGAGGAGATTACTCAAATGTCAAATGCTACAACTGTGGTGAGAAAGGCCACATATATCCTGATTGCAAGAAAAAAAAGTGATAAAGGCAAGGCTCTTGTCAAAAAGAAGAAAAGCTGGACAGACACTTCAGATTCTGAAAGTGAGGTGAACTATGCCTTGATGGCAAATGCTCATAGCAGTTCTGAAGCTGCTGAGTCAAAGTTACCTCAAACAACTTATGCTTTTCATACTGATGATATTACTGAGTTGAGAAGATATCTTAAGACCATGTTCATTAGTTATAGAGATCAAACTTGAACGTATGAAAAATTAACTTTTGAAAATCTTACTTATAAAAAGAGGAATGATTATTTAGAAAAAGAGTTAGTTATGTTCCATCAGACTCAGAAAGATAGAGATGATGCTTTCTATGTTAGAGATGAAGTGCTTAAAATGAATGAATCTCTAAAAACTGAGTTAGAAAAGGAAAAAGAGATTATCAGGACTTGGACTAACTCTGGAAGAACAACTCAGAATTTGTTAAGTAGTGAAAATTGGAAAGAGGGCTTAGGTTATGGAGATGATAAGAATAATAAAGGAACTGTAGAAATTAAGCCTATAGTTGTTAAACAAAAGCCAAAGGTAAATCCTGTTAAGTTTGTAGCTGTAAAGTCTGATACTGATAAATCAGAAGTTAAGGAAAAATTTACTTCTGACAAATCAAAACAGGATAAGCCAACTGAAGTTAACATAGGCTTAATGACAAAAAAGCAGCTTAAGCATAAGCTGAAAGATGTTAAGAATGTAAACAAGGTAAAGCCACCTAGGAAAAATAGGAATGGAAAAGAAGGTGTGAATCAAAGCAATGATTATAAGCCTGTTCCTAATGCTCCTAGAAAGAAATGTTATAACTGTAGAAATTCTAACCATCTGGCTTCTTTTTGCAGGAAGAATAAGAAAATAAACTCCTTACCTTTAAAATCAGGAGTTAAGAGTCAGTCTGTTAGATATAGGCCACAAAATCCTTGTTTTCATTGTGGTAGTTTATGGCATTCCATTTATACTTGTAAGGAATATCATAGTTTGTACTATGATTACTATCAAATAAAACCTTCTTTAAAGAAAGTTAGCATTGTTCCTTCTAGTGTAAGTTCTGATGTAAAGTCTGATACTGTAAATTCTGATAAGAAAATTGTTGACATAAACTCTGATGTTAAATCCGCTGCAAATGTTAACAAACTTAATAAGGCCAAAGGATCCAATCAAGTCTGGGTCCTTAAAACTAATGATTAGTGGTCTTTGTGATTGCAGGGCAACAGGAAAAACATCCTAGTTCTGGACAGTGGATGTTCAGGACATATGACTGGAAATAAAGCCCTGCTATCAGACTTTGTGGAGAAGGCCGGGCCAGGTGTTTCTTATGGAGATGTCAACATGGGAAAAACTCTGGGATATGGCAATATCAATCTTGGGAATGTCATCATTGAAAAAGTAGCTCTAGTCTCAGGACTTAAACACAATCTGCTGAGTGTTAGTCAAATCTGTGACAGAGGCTATCATGTGGATTTCTTTGAAGAACACTGTGAAGTTATAAGCAAATCTACAGGCAAAGTTGTTCTAAAAGGATACAGGCATGGTAACATTTATGAAGCCAAGCTTTCAACAAGTTCTGATGGTTCTGCAATTTGTCTGTTAAGCAAAACATCAATTGAAGAAAGCTGGGATTGGAACAAGAAACTCTCTCATTTAAATTTTAATAATATAAATGAACTTGTCAAGAAAGATCTTGTGAGAGGACTGCCAAAATCAGTATTTGCTCCTGATGGCCTTTGTGATTCCTGTCAAAAGGCAAAACAAAGAAAATCTTCGTTCAAGAGCAAGACTGAATCTTCAATTCTTGAGCCTTATCACCTACTACATGTTGATCTATTTGGTCCAGTAAATGTCATGTCTATTGCAAAGAAGAAATATGCTATGGTCATAGTAGATGAGTTCACCAGATACACATGGGTGTATTTCTTGCACACAAAAAGTGAAACTTCATCTATCTTGATTGATCATGTCAAACAACTAGATAAATTGGTCAAAGACTCTGTGAAAATAATAAGAAGTGATAATGGCACTGAGTTCAAGAATTTGATATTCGAAGAGTTCTGCAAAGACCATGGAATCATGCAGGAATTTTCTGCTCCTGGAACTCCACATCAAAATGGAGTTGTTGAAAGAAAGAATAGAACTCTTATTGAAGCTGCACGAACTATGCTTGGTGAAGCAAAGTTACCAACCTAATTTTAGGCTGAAGCTGTGCAGACTGCTTGTTTTACTCAGAATGCAACACTTATCAACAAGCATGGAAAGACACCATATGAAATGGTGAAGAAAAAGAAGCCAAATCTGAAATATTTTCATGTATTTGGATGCAAGTGTTTTGTTCTTAAGACTCATCCCGAACAACTATCCAAATTTGATCTAAAAGCTGATGAAGGAATTTTTGTTGGATATCCACTTTCCACAAAAGCCTTCAGAGTCTACAATTTAAGAACAAGGGTTGTCATGGAATCTATCAATGTCACTTTTGATGATAAGAAGATTACAGGACTTGAAGATTTTGATGATCATGATCAGCTAAGATTTGAGAATGAAATTTTAAATTCTGATTCTATAAATCCTGACAGTCTAAATCCTGACAGTCTAAATCCTGATACTGCAAACTCTGAAGGGTTAAACTCTGATGTTATTGAAACTGTGGTAACTGCGCCAAAGGAAAATGAACATGTACAGGGGGAGCATATTGAAGATCTAACCACATCTCAAGAAGCATAAGAACCAAGAACAGGCTCTTCAAGTTCTGATTCATCAAATTCTGATGGGCCAAGTTCTGATAATTCTGGAAACTCAAATTCTGAAGGATCTAACTCAGAGAGCATAATTTCAGGGGGAGCATCAGAAAATGTTGATGGAGACGACATGGATCATGGGGGAGCATCCAGTTCTAGAGATAATCTTCCATCTGCAAGGAAGTGGACTAAAGCACATACACCTGACTTGATTATTGGAGATCCTGAAGCAGGTATTAGAACTAGAACAACAACATCAAATGAATGTCTCTATCACTCTTTTCTTTCTCAGACTGAACCAACGAAAGTGGAAGAAGCTCTTCAAGATGCTGATTGGGTGCAAGCAATGCAGGAAGAATTAAATGAATTTGAAAGAAATAAAGTCTGGACCCTAGTGTCAAGACCAAAGAACAGATCTGTTATTGGTACAAAGTGGGTGTTCAGAAACAAAACTGATAGTGATGGCATAATTACAAGGAATAAAGCAAGGCTGGTTGCAAAAGGATATTCTCCATAGGAGGGAATTGATTATGATGAAACATTTACACCAGTTGCTAGATTGGAAGCCATAAGGATATTTTTGGCTTATACTGCTCACAAAAAGTTTAGAGTCTTTTAAATGGATGTAAAAAGTGCTTTTCTTAATGGAGAATTGGAAGAAGAAGTATATGTTGAACAACCTCCAGGTTTTGTAGATTCAAAATTTCCTCACCATGTCTACAGACTTGATAAAGCACTTTATGGCCTTAAGCAAGCTCCAAGAGCATGGTATGAGACCTTAGCTCGGTTTCTTCTGGAGAGTGGATTTAACAGAGGGACTATTGAAAAAACATTGTTTTATCTCAACCATGGAAAGGACTTACTTTTGGTACATATATATGTTGATGCTATCATTTTTGGTTCTACAAATGACGGACTTTGTAAAAGGTTTGGCAAGCTAATGCAGTCAAGATATCAAATGAGTATGATGGGAGAACTTAGCTATATTCTGGGCCTTCAAGTCAAGCAGAATGAAGAAGGAACTTTTATTTGCCAATCTAAGTACACCAGAAATTTGTTAAAGAAGTTTGGAATGCAAGATTGTGCAAGTGCATCCACTCCTATGGCCACTATAACAAAATTGGAGAAGGATACTGGTAAATCAGTAGATATTACTGATTACAGAGGTATGATTGGCTCACTACTCTATCTAACTGCAAGTAGACCTGATATCATGTATGCTACCTGTCTTTGTGCAAGATTTCAAGCAGATCCAAGAGAACCTCACTTAACAGCTGTGAAAAGAATTTTCAAGTACTTAAAGAGTACAGCTGATCTAGAATTGTGGTATCCTAGAGAATCAGACTTTAAGCTAATATGTTACTCAGATGCAGATTTTGCAGGATGCAAAATTGACCGGAAAAGCACAAGTAGAAGCTGCCAATTTCTTGGAGGCAGATTGGTTTCTTGGTTTAGCAAGAAACAAAAGTCAATTTCCACATCAACTGCAGAAGCAGAATACATTGCTGCAGGAAGCTGTTGTGCACAGATTATTTGGATGAAGAATCAGTTACTGGATTATGGGTTAATATATTCTAAAATCCCAATTTACTGTGATAATCAAAGTGCTATTGCTATGACAGGTAATCCAGTTCAACACTCAATGACAAACCACATCAGCATTAGGTACCATTTCATAAGGGAGCATGTGATGGAAGGTACAGTGGAACTGCATTTTATTCCAATAGATCAACAACTAGCAGATATCTTCACAAAACCACTATGTGAAGCTACTTTTACAGGATTGGTAAATGAACTTGGAATGGTTTCAGGTTCTTTTTCTAAATCTGCTTAGTTTATGTTCTGATACATCAGACTTTATGATCAGTATTTACAGATATTACTATCTTTGTGTATTCTGTGCTTAAATTTAAATTTTCTAAGTGATGATTGTTGTCTGATATGAATTTCTAAACTCTGATAGTGATATGAATGTTTCTATAACTATTCAATCCAATGAGGATAACTGTACTAGATGCTGATCTAGTAGTCTTTGACATACTGATGATCCCATGTATGAAGTAATTGTTTATGTGGAAATCTTTTAACACTAGCAAATTCTGATACTGAGCTTAGTTATGTTTACTTTATGTATCTTATTACTAAGTCAAAAACTAGAATAGTGCTTCTTATCTGTTAAGCTCTAATGTTGGCAAATCTTATAGATGTACTAAGTGCTGATAAACCTCACTTATCAAAAGAAAAAGAAAAAGAAAAGAAATAAATATCAAGTACTCCTTTGAGATCTAGAGTAAAAATATGGAAGGGAAGACCCAAGTGCATTGTTGGTATTAAGTAATATGCATTAGAAAAACAAAATAAATTTTCTTGGTGACTTTTCACATTCTCTGATTACTGGAGAAATACTCTGATAACAGCATAAATTCTGATAAGCAGTCGTGACTCACTTACACTGAGAAGCCACTGTGAAAAGGAATTTCAAAAGATGCATAAAATGAGCACAAAACAGTTGAGGTGAACTCATTCATGAACTCATTCTATAGTTGACTTCAGAGTAATGACAGATTTTGAGCAAAGTTCTTAGTTATGTCTTATTTTCTAAGATGTACTGAAGTGAATAAGACTTTACTCTTTGTCTGATATTTAGCTAAATGCAAACACTTACACTCCTTATGAATGATGAAAATTACTGTGGTGATCAGTGTTGTTTTAGATGAATAGTTTAAGTGTCAGTTGCATAAATTCTGAGGACAAGTTCTGATGGAAGTTCTGATGATTAAGTTCTGATGTACCCATATCAGTATTTGTGTGAAGAATTACAGGAATAAACATTCAGTTTTCAAGTTAAGGAGCAATATTCAGATGACTTTAAATTCTGATAATAATCAAGTTCTGATGCTTACGTGGCAGTATTTATTTACTTGGTTTATTTTTGGTCATTACTTGAACGGTTATATTTTCTCAGAATATTGGTTGATGTGAGTTAAAGCAGTAATAATCATTTGTTTAGTGGAAAAAAAAAACTGAACGTGCAAGGTAATAATTACTTATTTACCGTGCCCATTAACTTTTGCCTTCACTGCTGCATGGCTGACAGGTGTAAAAGTTTGTTCCACTACTCATTAACTGCTATCACGTGGGGTGTCTAAGTAATAGAGATAAAAGATTTTCAAATCTTTTGTGTTCATTTTTATTCAATTCACTCTCTCTCTTTTCTTATTCTCTCTCACATTTTCTGACGGTTTCTATATAGACATTTCATCAAACACCTTTCAGGCAAACTAAATTCTCATTTATTTCTGATGGCGCCTAAGGATTTAATTGTTGATGGAGCCAAGTTTGTACCAAATAACTATGCTGTAATCTTGAATAAGGCTGAAGCTCCATCAGATCTGTACTTTGTGCAAGATTTCTTAGCCTATAAAGAGATTGGGTATGCTTTGACCCAACCTCAAGCTATTTCAAGTCAACAAGTGCTGACTTTTGGGCGAACTGGGCTTTTTGATGATGGTGGTGCTACTGGTACTCCAAGCATTGTTTTCACGTCAGGAGATGTCGAGCATGTGGTTACTCCTGGATCAGTTCGTAAAGCTCTCCAATTACCTAAAGGTTGCACATTCTCAATAGTGGAGGATCCTGTCTTACAGCAGCTTATGGCCAGACTGGGCTATGAGAAAGGTTTGGGAAAGATGGGTCAACTGAAAAGATCAAATATTAGAAAGGAATGGAGCTTTTTCTTTGATTGTATCACTAAGGCATTCGCCAATAAATGCTCCAACTTTGATGATATTCCCATCATGAGTCAGCAAATGGGGTATGCCCTTATTCATGAAACTCATTTTGATTTTGCAAGTGCTGTGCTAGGTTTCATAGGCGTTAGGATGACAGAAGATAGGGATGTAGTATATTTTGCTAGATTCTGTCAGCTTATATATAGTTTTTGTTGTGATAATGAACCCCAACCAGCCAGTAGCTTAATTTCACCCTTTAAGCTTGCAAAAAGTGCTTTTAATGATTTGTTAAATGTTGACAATAAGAAACAAGTGTTGAGACCCTTACAGATTCCTCAGTCTGTAAAACAAATCTTAGTAAATGTCGATCCCCAAACATACACATCTGTTTACCCTGATGTCCAACCCACCAACACATCACAGCCAACACAACAACCATCAGAACATACCATCTCTCACCAACCTCAAACTTCTCCACCTCAAACATCTCAACCTCAACCTTCAGCACATCCAGTGAAGCCTTCATCTTCCAAACCCAAGAGGACAAAGAATGTACCTCAGTCTCAGCAGAAGAGAAGGAGAATTATTTTAAGGGATGAGTCAGAGAATGAGGAACAGGTTCCCCTATCAGAACCTGTTGTTGTAGAAGCTGAGAAGATCACTTCTCAGAAAGATACTGAAATTGGGAGTTCTAGGCCCCACAAAAGGCTTAGAAAGATAAGTTCTGATGATAAACCTCCCCCAGTGTCTCCTCCCTTAAAGAAAGTGAAGAAACAAAGAGCTCACAGGGACACAGTTGAGTCAGATTCAGAAGATGAGGAAAAAGCACCTAAGGAAGGGGGTCAGGAATCTCTGATCCCAACAGAACCAATTGTAATTGAATCTCTTCCTTCTGTAAAACTAGAATTTGCTGAAGCTACTGAATCTATACCACCACTGTCACCAACTAAAGAAACTTCTAAGGACTGAGTTCCTGTGTCTCCTATCAATACTCCAGTACATGTTGAAGACCCAGGTACAAGTGCTGAAATTGATATTCATAACTTGTTTGTGCCTGAGGTTCTGTACTTGGAAGCTCCACCAAATCAACTCACTCCACCAACAACACCAAATTTAGATGCTGATTTCAATGCCAATATTCCAACAACACCAGTTCTAAATCTAGATGATGAAGATCAGATTTTAGGTGGGCATCAAAATTTAGATGTTGATCAGAACTTAGTTGCAGATCAGAATTTAGAGGATGATGTTGAAGCCTCTATAGCCTCACATACTGTTATTTTATCAGAGGATGCTGATACTGCAGACTCTGTAAGTTCTGATGCTGACAATGCTAAAATTACTGGTGAAGCTGCTATAAATGTTGATGCTGATGCAGCTGGTCCTTCAGGACATGCACCTCAACAAACAGTTAACAAAGCTGATTTGATCAAGAAGTTTGTTAGAGAGGATGCACCAGTACCTTGGAGTGAAACTCCTAGAGGAAATGAGTGGACTAAGGAGTGGAACAAAGTTACTTTTGTTCCTAATGAAAAAATTCTTGCTGAGCACCTTGCTAAAGCTGATGAAATGCTGATAAAAGATGATTTCAAGGCACAACTGAGAGTTACTGCATTAAGTACTAGGCACCTTCAAGGTCAACACTCAATAACTCATGACAAGGTGAACAAAATTCAAGAATCTCTGATCCAGCAAGATATGAATATAAAATTGGAAAAGAATAGATTTTTCAAACCAACCTTTGACTGAATTGGGAATATTGAAAAGACTAAGGAGAAGCAACAAGATCAAATTTCTGAAATTCTAAAGGATCAAGCTTCTCAGCAAGCTCAACTCAATGAGATCCAATCCTCAGTGGAATTGCTTGTCTCTCTTCTTTTACCTGCTGATGCCAAAAAAGGGGAGAAAGTGATTATGTCCAAATGCAAATCTAGTCAAATACTGAAGGGTAAGGATGATGGAAATAATGATCAGGGAAACTCTGGAATGGGTAGAGGTCATGGTCAAGGCAAAGGTTCTACATCAAAGATAGTTGAAACTTCTATACAGAGATCAAGTTCTGATACTGGGAGAAGAATAAGTTCTGGTACTGGTAAAAGGATAAGTTCTACTGGATATCTGGAGCTTGATGAAAAAATTTCAAAGAGATTATTTCTCAAAGAAAATCCAGGAATGGACTTTGAAAGTCTAAAGGAAGAAGAAGCTAGACTTAAAATAGAAAATTTCAACTCCAAGTCTAAAGCTTCTATTGTTGAAAAGAAACTTCCAAAACCTAAGGGTATTGTGATTAAGGAGAAGACAATTTCTGAGGCAACCAAAGCCAAATCACAAGTGGAGGTAGATCCAAGAACCAATGGCAAAGAAAAAATTGATGAACATGTAAAGGTATATATGCCAATCATGGATCTGAAGACAAAATCTGATGAAGATGCTAGTCTGATTTTGAAGAAAAAGGATATTCAAACAACCTCTGACAGAGCTCATGTTGTTCAAGATCAGGACTTAGTAAATTCTGATATAACAGTGAAACAAGCAACCTCTGACATAGCTCAAGTTGGCTTGATATCAGAAGATAAAGAAAAGGAAACCTCTGACATGGCTCATGTTAAACCTTTAAGGATGTTACTGCCTGGTTTTACCAAAGCTCAACAGACTCAACCTTTAAAGACAATACTACCAATGATCCAACTTCCTTGATTGAACCAGGAGTAGGTACAACTCCTGAGAGATTGAATCAACTTGAATCTGTACAAATGGTTTACCACTCTATTTTGAAAGAAGATGTTATGTTATACTTTATGACAGATGGGAGGGTATTCCATATTAGGAAGAATGTTATTCCATTGAAGTATTTTGAAGAACTGGAACATGTTCTATTTTTACTTCAAGTGAAAAATAGATCAACCGATGGTACTGCAGGTTATTTAAAAGCAAATATTCAAAGACAGAAGAGGCTTTACTCTGTAAAGTCTGACAGCCCATACTGTCCTAAGTACCAATCTCATAGTGGAGAAATTGTTAAAATGAAGCCTAATACCGCAAAGATCATTACTACATTTTCTGGTATTAAGGGACTTGAATTCAATCTGGAGTCTGATGAAGCATTTATAATCAGACTGAATCAGGATATAAGAAAAGCTAAAATAAATGATCTCAGGGCTGCTATCTTTCAAACTCGTGAAAATACAGTTGAACTGAAAAATGCTAAAAGAAGGATGATCAATGAACTTGAATATGCTGAGAGATGTTTGTTGAAGAACTATCCCAGAACAACTCCTGATATCAAAGAGATCGGAAATTGAAGCCAAGTCAAAGATCTACAACTGCTTAAATTCTGAAGGATATACAGACTGAAGCTGAAATCAGACTTTGAGGATGGTAAAGCTATAAGGACTGTAAGTTGTAGTTATCTAGTCAAATTCTCATGCATTTGTACTTAATGTTTTTGACATCATCAAATATCTGTTGAACTTGTATATTATGCTAATTTACAAGTTGGGGAAGATTGTTAGATATATTTGTGATGTCATGTCTAATATGATTTGTGTTTAGTTTTCAGATCTTACTTAACAGGACAAATCAGTACTTAACCGGAAATCAATACTTATACTAAAGTCAGGACTTAAGATATCAGAACTTAAGTTTTCAGAACTTAAGTTATCAGGAGATATTTATCAGGAGATAATATCAGGACTTAAGGAGACGTTCAGATAAGGAAGATGGCTGATTGAAAGGAAAGAAGATCAGGACAAACATAAGAAGAGATATGCATGGAGAAGAATTCTATGAAGAATAGAATACTTGAAAGAAAAGATAACTGATTGATATATATTAGGAAGCAGAATTATATTCGATATTAATTAGAAGATTTTCTTGTAACTGTGTAGTATATAAACACAGACATAGGGTTTACACAATTTGTGTTATCTTATTTGAGAATATTAATCTTTGTAACCCTACCAGCTCTCGTGATAATTTATTCATCACTGAGAGAGAACAGTTCTTTGTAATAAAGTTTATTGTGTTGAATAAAATCCGTGTTCTATTACTTGAGTTCTTATATTCGATTTGATTGTAATAAACACTGTATTCAACCCCCTTCTACAGTGTGTGTGACCTAACATACTATTACAAACATACACACTACTCACTATGTCATAGTAGGCTGAATCTATGTACATCTGTCATCTCCACTATGTCAGTCCCCTGTAGTCAAAATCTCAGAACCCCGGCGGAATACACCTCAGCTCATCCCTAAGTATCTGAACCAAAGTCTGTGCCAAAAGAAATATCCTGTAGAACTCCGCAAAAGAAGGCGGTCCCTCATGGGTCAAATCATCCAACTCCCATGTAGCACTCATCAAAACAGACTATAACCTCTGCCTCATAAAGTAATATGGCTGTAGGGAAGCTAACGGTCCTCGGTCTTTCTGGTCAAATAAATGCATAATCTCCCTATACTGAGCTTTCCAATACTTAATGTCCTCTCTCATAACACTGTACTCATGATACGGTACCATATATGGCTGTGCAACATGACCTACTGACTCCTGCGACGGAACCCTCTGCATGCCTGCAGCACCTTGCTGTGGTAACCCCAACTGTAAATCCATATCATGCTCTCCCATTCCCTCAACTGGGATCATCTGGAATATCTCTGG
Organism: Apium graveolens; assembly: GCF_009905375.1. Classification (NCBI taxonomy): domain Eukaryota; kingdom Viridiplantae; phylum Streptophyta; class Magnoliopsida; order Apiales; family Apiaceae; genus Apium; species Apium graveolens. The sequence continues at coordinate 16,912,244 of NC_133655.1, read as the reverse complement.
CTCTGGGGCATACACCTGAATAGGAGGTAATACTGCTGGTGGTGGAAATTCTGGCTCAATCTCTGGCATAAACTGATGTTCTACTGGAAGTGGAGGTAAAAACATCGGCTCAAAGAACTCCAGTGGATCAAACATCTCTTCTGGATCAGGAATCAGATCTGACACTGGTGGTGCTGGCTCCTGTGGCAATGGTGGTAGAGGTGGAAAAGGTGGAAACATATACTCAGATACTGGTGGAACCACTGGTGCAACTGGTCCTGTCACAGTCCTCTCGGATGAACCTGAATATCCTGATGATGCCATCTGATAATATACCAAGGAAAGAAGAAAGGTCACTAAACAATCCTAAAACTTATACCTTCCTATCCTAATCTTAATTAAATCCTAACACTACTCCTCCTATTTGACTATTCCTATCCTATGTGATCTCCCTATCTTATCTTAATCCTAATGTTCTTATTTTCAGGGACCATACCTATATCTCTGATGCCAAACCTGTAACGCCCTCCAGACACGGGGTATAAGTCTGGGGGTTACTTGCTAATTACCAAACCTGTACAATCTGATTAACAAATAATAAAGAAATGAATCTAAACCCCTTTTATTCTAACCAGGATCTTTTTAGGTTGAAGTATGAAAGCAAGAACCACTAACTACTTTATTACAAACCAAATTCAAAATCGTACAAACTCTCTTTATTACAAATCATTGTCTAACCAGTTTTAAACTAATTTCATCTTTTATTCAAACACACACACACACACACTAACTATCTACACTCCACCTATTCGGGCAACTCAAAGCTTTCTTCTTGGATTGGGATCAACACCTTGGGTATGAGAGGATCCCGAGGCTTGACCCGCTTCTTTACCACTCAAGTCCTGATGGGTTTCATATTCCTTCTTAACTGAAAACAATAAGGTGAATAACAACAAAAAGGGGTGAGCCAAAATTTGCTCAACAAGTCCACAAAATATAAATAGTGTTATAGCAATTTAAGTGAAACGGTAACCTGGGTATATCTGCAAAGATATAACCCCGCGAGAATCGAAAGAAGGCCATTACTGGCGAATACAAACGAACTAAACTGGACACAAGTTCACATCTATACCCTGTTGATCAGCCAGGATACAGTGCAGATCTATATCCCACTATATAGATCCCGTCGAGCACCCAGGCACTACGGCCCATCTCAAGGATCCGGTTATGTCCCGGTCCTTAGGATTAGGTAAACTTAACCCCCAAAATATCATTATCCAGTCTGTGGAATAGCAACCGGAACAATCGGTATGCTTTTTACATATTTTAATCACCAGAATATATCAATATTTATGAGTAACAATTGAAGTATGAGCAATGAATTCAAATGAACGGGAGAAATCAAGAATCGAAATAAAATATGAACAAGAGAATTAAAAGAGTGCAAGCATGATAAGAATCTGAAGAAATATCACTATTCTGAAAGTAGAATAGGGAAAAACTTGCCTTATGCGCGACTCACTGCAATTAAGTCACCTTCGTCTATCACCGACTCAACCTGCCTTGCTGGCTTAGCTTCTGTAGAAAAATAGCCTGATTAAGTCATTTCGTACTTCAATTGTGTCTTTAATCGACTTCACATCGTTCCTATTACCTACCCATGCACTTATGACTGACTCGTATATTATATATTAGCAAGTAAGACTCGATTAACCACATAATACAGATAAGCACATAAGCACATAATTATTTTTATAATTAAAAATAATTTTTAGAATCAAAATTGACTCGCTGATCGCTCAACTGATCATTATTTGACTCGTTTCCTATTTTTCGGAATTTTTTGAACTCATCTCGACACACAATCCGACTGATAATCAAACAAATAAAAAAGTCAACTAATTCCTAGAAGAAATTAGGCTTTAATACTATTTTTAATGAAAAGAATTCATTTTTCCAGAGTAAAAAGGGCTTTCGTTTCGCTCGAATCGGACTAACGCTATAATTAATATAAATTAAACACAGATAATTCAGTTTAATATTCAATATAAATGATTATTAAAAAATTTTAAACCCTAAAATAATTTTTAAATAATTATTTAAGAAAAATAAGAATTAAAAATGATTTTTCTATAATTATTGGAATTAAAATGAATTTAGTATAATTTATTGAAAATTATTTGATTAATTATCAAAATAATTAATCATTTTTAAATAAATAATAAATAATTAATAATTAATAAATAAATAATAAATAATTGAGAAAATAATTAAATCTGATTTTTAGAAAATATTTCAGAATTATTTATAATATAAATCAATTAATTAAATAATTTAATTAACTAATTTATAAAATAAATAAAACTGATTTTATAATTAAAATAAAAATAAAATAAAAATTAAAAATCCAGAAATATTTGTCAGAAAACTATTCCGGACAAAAACAGATTAAACCCGGGTATTTTACATGGGTCAAACGGGTCATGAAGAACACAACCGGGTCGACCTTGAAGGTCCACCAGTTTCTGGAAATTTTCCAGATTCCGGAAGCCTTTGGCCGAACTCTGGCAATGTCCGTTCATGGCCAAAAACACACCATTCCACTTTGTTGTTTATCCCAAATCCTTCCCTGTATTATTCTAAATTCAATTCTGATCAAAACATAACCATAACATCACCGGAACTTCATCTCCGGTGATCTACAACCCACAACTTCGGCCAAAGTACGATATTGCTAACTTGAACTTAAACCCCTATGTTCTATACATTAAAATGAAGCTTAGAACATGCAGAATCTATTCACAACATCAAATAGAACCAAAAATCATCATATAGTTCACAAAATCATTCAACCCGACTTGCAAACGGGTCAAAATACCAACTTTCGATTCTGTACATGAAACTTAACGTTCTATAGTACAAATCAAATCTTAGAACATATACAATCTAACCCCTAACATATTAGGAACCAAATATTCATAGAAATCATCGAGTTGTAATTTAAAAATTCGGTATAAAACCTAATAATGAAACTTTGCTATCTGAGTATCGTTCGATCAATTAAATACCATGAATCGATTGTAAATCACGTCAGGAAGCTATATCAATCATCAAAACATCATAATAACCCTAGAATCAAAAAACCCTAATTCGAACATAAACCCTAGAAATCGAAAATCAAAAACTACGAATTAAAACATGAAATTGATGCTAGAATTGGAAAGAACATATCAAAACCTTCGATTTGGATACTCGAACTGCTTGATTTGGTACAAAAATCAGATCAAAATCAACAATTGAATCCTCGACCCGAATTTGTTCAACCCGACCCGGTTCTTGAGAGAATTTGCAGATTTTTTAGATTTTTAATAATTAATTAATTAAAATTAAATAATATTTAGGCTATTTATAGTAGAAAAATTAATACTCCTAAATAAAATTAAAGCCCTAATTCTACATCTTTTAAAATTAATAAGCCCCTAATTTTATACTTTTTGAGTATAAAAATTTAATTTATAAATATTTTATATATGCAATATATATGCCAAAATTTCCCAAAAATTGTGAATAATGCAAAAATACAAAGAAATGGTATAAATAAAAGTCCTATAATTTTATAAAAATAAAAATGTGATTTTTTTGTGGTTTTTAACACCCAATGGGGCCCGAAAAAGTCATTTTTTACAAAACGAGAAAATTTATAAACTATCTAGATGTTCAGAATAATGCGATAGTAAAAGCTGTTTGATGAAAAATAAGGCCCATTATTTTATTTGAAATATCTACTTTAAAATCATGGTTCGGGTCGTAAAAGTTTGAAATGAAAGCAATAAATGAAAAACAAAATATCTGAAATAAAATCTTAAAAATACCGGAACAACACAGAATGCACATAACACATAGCAATTAGGATTTGCAAGTTAATTACACATAAATGACAGATTAATGCACATAATTTATTATAAATATGATATAATACAGACGTAATTTCCCAGACGTTACAGTATTGACGTGATCAAACGCATCCAGGTGTGCGTCGGGCGGGTACTCGGCCCCTTGTGTATTGATCATATCAATCAAAGAGGTGTACCTTGACCGGATGGGGAATTCATTCGACTTTTTGGCCACGTTCATCTTGCCCAAACGGGTCAGTTTCTTATCTGCCATCTGAAGGGAGCTGAGTAGAAGACAGTTTTTAGACAAAAACTTTATACATAAAGTATGCATAAAAATGAGATGAAGAAAAAGGATATTTAGCTGAAATAATGCTGGGAAAAGGGGTAACTGGGTTGCTAAAACTCCGACCTACAGTTATCCTTATGCCTCCAAGATTTTTTGAGAGAAAAAGAAGAAGAGAATTTAGAAATGAGAAGTGAGGAGTAAAAAATCTGCTCACTCCTTTATATAGGATAGGAAGTGAAGATGAAAAGGCAAAAAGGCCCAACGAGCTTGAAGCCCAAAGAAAAAGCCCAAATCCCGGAACTTTCCAGAATATACTTGAAAATTCTTAAGGATTTATGAAATAATTAGAGGAAAATCTAAATCCAAATAAAATTTGGAAAAGGCCTAATTCAAAGCCCAAAATCAAATAGAATTTGGAAAAGGCCTAATTCAAAGTACAAATCCAAATAGAATTTGGAAAAGGCCCAATTAAAAAACAAGGCCCAAATCAAAATAAGGGAAAGCCCAGTAAAATTAACTCATCCAGACAGACCAGGATTGAGGTCGACTATGAGGTCGTGAATCCAGCTCAAAATCTTTCGAACAGGAGCCATAAAAACACCCATCAGATAGACCAGGATTGAGGTCGACTATGAGGTCGTGAATCCTAGTCGAAGTTTCACGAACAGGAGTCAAAAGGTGGCAAAAATTTCGACCAAGATCGAGGTCGATTAACTCGACTAGGATCCAGGTCGAAATCCTGGTCGTGAATCCTAGTCAAAATTTCACGAACAGGAGTCAAAAGGCGGCCAAAATTTCGACTAGGATCTAGGTCGTTAACTCGACTAGGATCCAGGTTGAAATCTTGGTCGTGAATCCTAGTCGAAATTATTCGACCAGGCCTCAAGAGCTGGCCAAAATTTCAACTAGGATCCAGGTCGAAAAAAGGCTAAAAATTTCAGAAAAATTCCTCAAAGTTGGAAAAATTAGTGGACATTGCAAAAAATTCCCAAAAAATAGGGAAAAATAAGCGAAAAATCCCAAATAATTAGGGAAAATTAGAAAATTATTTTCAAAAATTATTTTTGATAAAATACTCTTGAAATATTAAAGAAATAATACCCGTGAGTTTAGAATATTCTGGAAAATTAGGAAGAAATCCCAGAAACTAAGGAAAAATTCCTGAAAAATACTACAAAATTCCTAAAAAGAAAAAATAAGGTAAGGAAAATAATAGGGAAGTTTAAAACAACCCTGAAGTCATAGGCAAGGCAAATCATTGTAAATATATAGGTCGCTCCACACTTTACGCAAAAAAGATACCCTATAAGGGAACAAATGAACTTAACTTCTGCAAAATCTTTTACGATTTTCCAGAAGTTGAGGGGCAAATGATATGGGCCTAAAATTAGCCTAGGAATATAATTAATGTTGAATTAATTAGACCTGATACGGTCCAATAACGAAGCCCAATTAACAAGGCCCGAAGCCCTGATTATTTATTAAATTCATAATTAATAAATAGGGAAAATTAATAGCTCATTAAATGAGTCCAATGAGTGATATAAATCTATAAAAGATAGCGTTGAAGGCACCTACACCCACAAGGAGTCTGATTCCTTGATTCTAGGACTCCAAAGTCTATCCAAAGTCTGAGACTTGTTCAAAAAGTCTCCTAACCCTAGTACAATTCAAGGACTCTCAATGTCTATATAAGGGGACTCACCCCTCCTATCAGAACTACGTTTTTGGCTTTATTCTCTAACTCACAGAGATACGTAGGCATCACGTAAAGGCAGAGTTAAGCTACGAAACACGAGAGCAGCCATTAAAGGCCCTGAGCTCCCGAACCTTGGTAATAAGTACAACAATTGATATACCCTAGTTTTCAATCCATAACAGGTTTTGAGAAGGCCTAAGTCCCGATCCTTGTGGGTTCTTAAATGTCTTTTGAGAGACATTTGAGGGGTCTTGTGTTTGGGATTCTGTTTGGGTTGTAAATTTTGGGTTAGCTATAGGGGGTTCCCAACAGTTATAGCCTGTAGCCTAGCTCTTTGCATATTTTGTTGTGCATATGTCTCAGGAAGCCTTGCAATTAGCAAGTCCCTGATAGAAATTGGCGACCTTAGAGGTGCAAGAGCAGTCCTCTCCTTATCTTTTGAAATTAAATCAAAAAAACCTTTTTGGTGAGCTTAAATACTGATATAATTTAGTTAGAAGGAATTGGGGTATTGGGAAAACATTAATTAAATATAAGCTGACAAAATCTAGCATAGTATACTACATTAGGATCATAATTTAAACTATCTCCTATGAAACACAAAACTACTCTACCAAAATCATAATTACAATTATGAATTAGAGAGTACCCAATCTGTTGTGACATAATGGGGAGTACATCAAAGTTTGTTCACTTGTTGTTGAAGGCCCTGGTTATGCAATCAAAGACTCAAAGTAGAAGTTCCATTATTTTCAAAGCCCAAGCCTTTTCAGTTGCCCCATATTCTTCAAGTCTTTGTCATAGCCAATTTCTGTGAAGAATCTCCTCATCTCAGTATCACCAATGAAGTTAATGTAAGATGGATGTGTATGGAGATGAAGAGCTTCTCGAACTATTTATTGTGTGATAATATTGGTTTCTTCATTGAACTCAAAAGTAATATTAGGAGTACCACTTTCACCACCATCATCTTAGATTTCAATCCTCCATATTGCGAGAATATTATTCCCAAACAAAACTGTAGGGTTTGTGAGATCATACCCTACCTCAATTGCACTCAGTAAATCCTAAAAGATGTGATAATCAGGATTGATACCCGTGTGGTCCAGAATTGTTGCGTAGTTGTTTGGTATAAATCAATTTTTAATAGTCAGTCAAAGTTTGACCATTATCAGTATTCAATTAACTACTGTCAGAGTTTATCAGTCAGTGCAAATGTTTGACTGATATCGGTACTTAACCATATCATTAGAGTTTATCATGCAACTAACGTAAAGAGTAAATTATCATAATTTAACGCTCTATTGAATTTCAAGTAAAATATAGCATGAATACATGTCATTAGTGTTTAACACAGTTATCAGGATTTAAGAAATACTGATACATAGAAGAAGATACCAAACTCTAAAATCATATGTCTGTTATTGAACATAACTTATTCATCAGTATTTGAGAACTTTCCTGATATCATTCCCAACTCATTCACCAATCGTGTAAATGTGGCTTCACAAAGTGGTTTGGTAAAGATATCTGCCAATTACTGATCTGTAGGCACAAAGTGCAATTCCACTGTACCTTTCATTACATGTTCCCTTATGAAATGGTACATTATGCTGATGTGTTTTTTCATAAAATATTGTACTGGATTTCCTGTCATTGCAATAGCACTTTAATTATCACAATATATAGGAATTTTAGAATACTCTAACCCATAGTTCAGTAACTGATTTTTCATCCAAAAAATTTGTGCACAACAACTTCCGGTAATAATGTACTTAACTTCTACAGTTCAAGTGGAAATTGATTTTTATTTCTTGCTAAACTAAGAAACCAATCTACCACCAAGAAATTGGAAGCCTCTGAAGTGCTTTTCCTGTCTCTTTTGTATCCAACAAAATCAACACCTGAATATGTAATTAGCTTAAAATCTGAATCTCTAGGATACCACAATCCAAGATTCATGGTGCCTTTGAGATATTTAAAAATTCTTTTCACAGCTAACAGATGTGGTTCCCTTAGATCATCTTGGAACCTTGCACACAGATATGTAGCATACATGATATCAGGCCTACTAGCAGTCAAATATTGGAGTGAGCCAATCATACCTTTGTAGTTAGTTATATCTACTGATGAACCGGTATTTAAATCTAACTTGGTTGTAGTGGTCATGGGAGTTGTTGTAGTTGAACTGTCTTGCATCCCAAATCTCTTAAGCAAATTTCTGGTGTATTTTGCTTGATTGATGAAAATTCCTTCTTCAGTCTATTTGACTTGTACTCCCAGAAAATAACTTAATTCTCCCATCATGCTCATTTGATATCTATATTGTATTAGCTTGGAAAACCTCTCACGGAGTTTATCATTAGTAAAGTAAAAAATGACATCATCAACATATATCTGAACAAACAACAAGTCCTTACCATGATACTTATAAAATAGAGTTTTATCAATGGTACCTCTTTTGAAACCACTTTCCAGCAAAAATTGAGCAAGTATTTCATATCAGGCTCTTGGAGCTTGCTTTAGTCCATAGAGTGCCTTATCCAACTTATAAACATGATTTGGATATTTTGGATCAATGAACCCCGAAGGTTGTTCAACATAAAATTTCTCATCAAGTTCACCATTTAGAAATGCAATCTTCACATCCATTTGGAACACTTTAAATATTATGTGAGCAGCATAGGCCAGAAAAATTCTGATGGCCTCAAGTCTTCTAACTGGAGAAAATGTCATATCATAATCAATGCCTTTTTTATGTGAATAACTGTAATATCTGGGATATGATGTGTAATTATTTTTATCAATAAATAAATATTCTGTGATTATTATGTGAATTTTGGTGAATTATCTGTTGATTGGTATTTCTGTTTGGATATTTAAATGTGAAAAAATTTGAGTAATTTAATTTTTATGTTAGGTCACACAACACTGTAGAAGGGGGTTGAATACAGTGTTTACACAATCAAATCGATTTAACACAAGTATGTAACAAAGATCAAGTATATTGAATAAACTCTATTACAATATGAATTGTTGTTCTCTCTCAATGATGAACAAATATACTTAGAGCTGCTAGGTTACAATGTATAATCTTCTCGATAATGATAACATATATAGTGTAAATCCTAAGTCTGTGTTTATATAACACACAGTTATAAGATAACTTCTAATTGATATGGAATGCAATTATGTCTCCTAAAATATATCAATAAGATATCTTCTACAAGTCTTCCATTCTTCTAACTCTTTCCATGCATATCTTCTTTTGTTTTAGTCTCGATCTTCTACTATAAATCAGCTTCATTCCCTATATGAAAGTCTTCCCGCACTTAAGTTCTGATATGACCTTAAGTTCTGACTTCCACTAAGTCCTGATTTCAGTAAGTCCTGATATGTCCTATTTATTAAGATCTGAAAACTAAACATGAATCATATTAGACATGATATCTCAAATATATCTAACAATCTCCCCCAACTTGTAAATTATGCAAAATATACAAGTTAATAGATTTGATGATGTCAAAAACATTTAAGTACAAATGCAATAAGAGTTTAACTAGATAACTAACTACAACTTACAATCCTTGTATCTTTTACCAATCTCACTAAGTCAATCTGATTCCATAATGATTCTTGACAAAGCTCGATATCAGCTTTTCTTCTTTACTCCCCAGGACTTGAGATATTGTAGTCTTGACTTGCTTCATCTCTTTATTCTGACTCCTAATCTGATAGATTGCACTCTTTAAAGCAGAGATATGGTTTCTTTCTAAACCATCATTCAGTCTTATTACCTTTGGATTAGAAGAATCTTCATTATAGCAGAGACATTTCTCATTCAGTATCACTTCAAGTTTTGCAGAATTCTTCTTCATTGGAGTTTCACTTCCATCATCTTCAACAATAATAGGAATGAATTACGTAACTTTTGAACCAGAAATTCTTGCTTTATCTCTGATGGTCTTCAATATGAAATTTGACCATCTCCTGGCAATATCAGACTTTACCTGTAAAAGGTAATGAAAGTATTGAAGTTCTTTCAGTGATTTTTTTAGCACATCTGATATGTCCTTCCATCTTCAAGAAATAGAATCAGATTTTCCTTGACATTGTGCTTATCATGAACATCCAGTACCACTTGAACAGAGATAACTTTATCAAGGTGTTTCTGTGTAACATCTTCAAGTGGTTTGTCAGTTAACAAAAATGGATCTCTAGTAGCAACTTCAACTCCTGTCTTGATCTTAGCTTCATCAGAACCTAGTCCAGCTCTGTCTCTTGCTTCTCTAGCTTTCAATCCAACAGTCATGAAATCATATAACAATTGGCTTTTCTTTGGATCTGATGGTGTGACATTTTTCCACAGAAGTTTCTTTTTATCAGCTACTTCCATCTTGTCTAAATCAACTTGAGCACTGCCAGAAGTTGACTTGATGACTTTATCAGAACTTGCCGCTACTTCTTTTGTAGCTTGAAATTCTTCACTCTGAACAACTTGAGCTCTGTCAGAGGTTGTCTTTGATTCTTCAAAAATCTTCTTTCTTTTCAGAGTTTGAACATCTTCATCTTCAGCAAGAGTGTCATCAGTAACTTGAACCATTTCGCACACTGGTTTTATCAGGATTTGAGGAATTTTCATCTCCAGTGGCTTGATTGGTTCATCAACTTTTCCCTTTCCTTTTGACTTAGGATCAATCTCAATCTGTGATCTTGTTATGGGCTTTGATGCCTCAGTATTTGTTTTCTCCTTGATCATAATACCTTTTTCCTTAGGCCTTGGAGGTTTCTTTGCAACAGAAGCTTTTGACTTTAGATTTTTCTTTTCAACTTTAAATCTAGCTTCTTCCTCCTTGAGATTTTCTAAATCCATTCCAGGATTATGTTTCAAAAACAATCTTTTAGTAATTTCCTCATCAAGTTTCTGAATTTTAGGATCTTTGTAGTAGACAGTAGTCTGCTTTCCCTTTAGCTTCAGAGTTTGCAAGAACTTCTGAGAGTCTTGACTTTCAGCTTGTATCAGAACATCAGGCTTTGTCATCAGACTTTGCTCATCAGAACTTGATATCAGATTTTGGGTTTCAGTACTTGCTATCAGATTTTGAGTTTGAGCAGCTTCAAAACCTGTCTTCTTTTGAATAGAAGAATTGCTTCCATCAGTAATTAGTTTCCTTGAAGAAACCTTGCTGCTCTGCCCTTTACTTTGAACTTGACCTCTACCCTTGCTAGGGTTTCCCTGGTCATCAGCTCCATCATCTTTCTTCTTCTTCACTATTTGATCATTAGAGCATTTGGACTTAACTATCTTCTCCCCCTTTTTGGCATCATCTGATAGTAGGAGTGAGAGAAGAAGTTCAACTAAAGATTTAATATCATTCAATTAAGTTTGCTAAGAAGCTTGATTAGCCAGGACCTCAGAGATTTGGGCCTGTTGCTTCTCTTGAGCTTTCTCAATTGCTTCTACCTTTTCAGAAATAGGTCTGATAAACCTCTTTTTGTCAAGCTTGGTCTCCATATCTATCTTTTCAGCTTTTTCAAGAAGCTTATCAACCTTTTCTTGAGTTTGCGAGTGCAGACCTTGAAGGTTCTTGGTAGATAGAGCAGTGATCTTGAGCTGTGTCTTGATATCAGAATTTATCACAAGCTCATCAGCTTTATCAATGTGCTCTGTCAGAACTTTAGAGCTTGGAATGAAATCAGTTTCATTCCACTTCTTGGTCCACTCTACACCTCTGTGAGTATCTTCCCAAGGAATAGGTGCAGCTTGCTCAACAAATTTCTCAATAAGTGCCTCCTTTCCTAGAATAGGAGCAGGAGTATGAACATAAACACTGTCTTCAGAACTTGAGGAAGACTCATTATCCTTTGATAAAACAAGAGTATGTGAGGCAACTGGAGATTCAGGAACAGTTTCATTTAAATTCTGATCAGCAGCATTTGTCTCCAGAATTGGTGTAGATGGTATCTCAACATTTAAAATTGGAGAGTTAGTTGGAGATTGCTGAGCTTCTATAGAAGCTTCCAAATAAAGAATAGTAGGAATGTGCAACCTATTGATATCAATTTCAGGACTTAAGCCTGAATCTTCAACGGTAACATCTTCATGAAGAGGAGAGACAGGAGGTGTAACCACTGTATCCTGAACAGTGTCTTTGTCTTTAGCTGGAGGTGGTAGAGATTCAATGATAATTGGCTCTTTTGAGATTAGAGATTCCTGATCTCCTTCCTCAGCTTCTTCAGTATCTTCTGATGGAGACTTAGCATTATACCTCTTTGCCCTCATTTTCTTCAATCTCCTTGCCAATGAAGGAGTCGCCTTTTCAGCATCAGAACTTATAGTTCTCTTTCTCTTCAAAATAGCTGAACCCTAAGCTTCAGCATTTATCTGATGGGTTGACCCTTCAGCTTCTACTTCTTTCTGAAAATCAACATTTTCAGCTTCAACTATCACAGATTCTGATGCATGAACCTGTGCTTTCTCTTCACTATCAGATTTATCCCTGAGAATCATTTTCCTTCTCTTTTGTGGAGGCCGAGGAGCAGACTTTGTCCTCTTTGGCCTGGGAAGTGAAGGTCTGATTGTATGTGCTGATGGTTGGTGTTGTGAAGATTGAGCTGATGGTTGGAAGTAAGTTCTGATTGTTGGTTGAGTTGGTTGTGTTTGAGAGGTGATTGGTTGTGTAGGTGCTAATGGAGGTTGGGATGGTTGGACATTAGGATATATGGTAGAATATGTGGTTGAATCAGAGTTTACCAAAAACTGTTTGACAGAAATAGGAATTTGGAGGGGTCTTAAAACAGTTTTCTTATTATCAGTAGATAATAAGTCAGTAAAAGCTCTCTTAGCAAGCTTAAATGGTTCAATTGACTTACTTGCTAATTGGGGTGCATCAGAACAACAAAAACTATAAATAAGCTGACAGAATCTAGCAAAGTAAACTGTATTTCTATCTTCTGTCATCCTATCCCCAATAAAGCCTAAAATAGCACTTGCATAATCAAAATGAGTTTGATTAATGAGAGCATACCCGATTTGTTGACTGAGAGTAGGGATTGCATCAAAATTAGAACATTTGTTGGCAAAGGCCTTTGTGATGCAGTCAAAGAAGAAACTCCATTCCCTCCTTATGTGAGGTCTCTTCAATTGACCCAGCTTTGCCAATATCTTCTCATACCCCAAACTAGCCATCATCTGCTGTAGGACTAGCTCCTCAACAGTTGAACTGTAGACATAGTTTTCGGGCAGATGTAAAGCCTGTCGAACTGTAGCCAGAGTCACTACATGCTCATCCTCCCCTGTTGAAAAAATGATACTTGGGGACCCATGAGCACCACCATCATCATATATGCCACTTCTCCAAAACTCCAGCACTTGAGTTCCAGAGATGGTTTCTGGTTGGGTCAAAGCATACCCAATCTCACTTCGAGACAAAAAGTCTTGGATGAAGTAAAGTTCTGATGGAGCTTCATCCTTAGAGAGAATAGCTGAGTAGTTGTTAGGCACAAACTTAGCTCCATTGAAAATAATATCTTTTGGTGCCATTTCTGTGAAAAACCAAGTGAGAAAAAGAGTGTTTGCAAGGTGTTTGATAAAATGCCTGTATGAAAAAGAGCTTCAGAGAATATTAGTGGGTGAGAGAAAATAAGAGAGGTAAGAAAATGAGAGATGTAGGTAAAAGATTATAAAATCTTTTAACTTTCTTATTTATACAACCCACGTGAAATATGGCAGACAATTTACATCTGGCAATATGTGAACAGTCAATAGTTAAAGTAGGAGTTAGTGGGCACGGGAAATACGTAATAATTACTGTGCACATGCAGTTTTTCCAAGACAAACACGTTTAACACTAACCCAAATGATTATGACTGTTTTTATCTCACCTAATTATATTCTGATTAAATATGACCGTTACAGAATTTACCATAAATAAGTCAAGTAAAATTAATGCCACGTAAGCATCAGAGTTTCCATCAGAATTTAATATCAGAACTTGACTATTATCATATTTTAACAGTCATCAAAACATGGCTTTTGTACTCAAAAAGTGAATGTTTGTATCTGTGATTCTTCATACAAATACTGACTTGTTTCTTCAGAGTTTACTCATCAGAACTTCCATCAGAACTTGTCCTCAGAATTTATGCAAATGACACTTAACTGTTTGTCAAAAACAACTTTAACCACCACAGTAATTTTCATCATTCATATGGAGTGATAGTGTGTGCATTAGCAAAATATCAGATAAAGATTAAAGTCTGATAAACTTCAGTACATCTTAGAAATAAGGCATAACTAAGAAAAGTGCTTAAAATCTGTCATTAATAATGAAGTCTACTATAGGATAAATTTGTGTATGAATCCGCATGAATCCACCTCAACTGTTTGTGCTCATTTTATGCATCTTTTAGAATTCTTTTTCACAGTGGCTTCTCAGTGTAAATGAGTCACAACTGCTATCAGAATTTATGCTTTTATCAGAGTATTTCTCTAGTAATCAGAGAATGTGAAAAGTCACCAGGAAAAATTTATTTGCTTTTCTAATGCATATTACTTAATACCAGCAATGCACTTGGGTCTTCCCTTCCACATATTTACTCTAGATCTCAAAGGAGTACCTGACTTCAATTTTCTTTTCTTTTCTTTTCTTTTCTTTTCTTTAGATAAGTGAGGCTTACCAAACATGTAGTTGATCCTTAAGATTTACTAACATCAGAATTTGACAGATGAGAAGCAAGAATCTAGTTTGTGACTTAGTAATAAGATACACAAAGTAAATTTGACTAAATTCTAAATCAGAATTTGCTTGTGTTAATGAGTTTCCACATAAACAACTAATTCAAACATGGGATTTCTAGTATGTTGAAGACTACTAGGTCAGCATCTAGCACATGTATCCTCACTGGATTGAATAGTCACAGAACATTTAAATTACTGTCAGAGTATATAGATCCACATCAGATAACAATCATCATTTAATGTATTATAATTTAAGCACATATTACATGAAGATAAGACAGTCTGTAAATACTGATCATAAAGTTTGATGCATGAGAACAAAAACTAAGCAGATTTAGAGAAAGAACCTGAAACCATTCCAAGTTCAATTACCAGTCTTGTAAAAGTAGCTTCACATAGTGGTTTTATGAAGATATCTGCTAGTTGTTGATCTGTTGGAACACAATGCAATTCCACTGTACCTTCCATTACATGTTCCCTTATGAAATGGTACCTAATACTGATGTGCTTTGTCATTGAGTGTTGAACTGGATTACCTGTCATAGCAATAGTACTTTGATTATCACAGTAAATAGGTATTTTAGAAAATTCTAACCCATAATCCAGTAACTGATTCTTCATCCAAAGAATCTGTGCACAACAGCTTCCTGCAGCAATATATTCTGCTTCTACAGTTGATATGGAAATTGATTTTTATTTCTTGCTAAACAAAGAAACTAATCTACCTCTAAGAAATTTGCAGCTTCCACTAGTGCTTTTCCTGTCTATTTTACATCCTGCAAAATCTGCATCTGAGTAACCTATTAGCTTAAAATCTGATTCTCTAGGATACCACAATCCTAGATCAGCTGTACCCTTGAGGTACTTGAAAATTCTTTTCACAGCTATTAAATGAGGTTCTCTTGGATCAGCCTAAAATCTTGCACAAAGACAGGTAGCATACATGATATCAGGTCTACTTGCATTTAAATAGAGTAATGAGGCAATCATACCTCTGTAGTTAGTAATATCTATTGATGAACCAGTATATTTATCTAACTTGGTTGTAGTGGCCATAGGAGTGGATGCAGTTGAACAGTCTTGCATTTCAAATTTCTTGAGTAAATTTCTGGTGTACTTGGATTGATAGATAAAAGTACCTTCTTTATTTTGCTTGACTTTAAGTCCCAAAAAATAGCTAAGTTCTCTCATCATACTCATTTAATATCTTGACTGCATTAGCTTTGCAAACCTTTCATAGAGTTTGGCATTTGTAGAACCAAATATGATATCATCAACATATATCTATACCAAAAGTAAGTCCTTTCCTTGGTTGAGGTAGAATATTGTTTAGTCAATTGTGCCTCTGTTAAATCCACTTTCCAGAAGAAAATGAGCTAAAGTCTCATACCATGCTCTTGGAGCTTGCTTAAGGCCATAAAGTGTTTTGTCAAGCCTGTAGACATGATTTGGGAATTTGGGATCTATAAAGCCTAGAGGTTGTTCAACATATACCTCTTCCTCCAATTCTCCATTGAGAAAAGCACTTTTCACATCCATTTGAAAGACTTTAAACTTTTTTTAAGCAGCATAAGCCAAAAAGATCCTTATAGATTCCAATCTAGCAACTAGTGCAAATGTTTCATCATAATCAATACCCTCATGTTGAGAGTAACCTTTAGCAACCAGCCTTACATTATTCCTTGTAATTATGCCATCATTGTCAGTTTTGTTTCTGAACACCCATTTTATGCCAACTATTGATCTGTTCTTTGGTCTTGGCACTAGGGTCCAGACTTTATTTCTTTCAAATTCATTTAACTCTTCCAGCATTGCTTGCACCCAATCAGCATCTTGAAGAGCTTCATCCACTTTCTTTGGTTCAAACTGAGATAGAAAGGAATGATAGAGACATTCATTTGATGTTGCAGTTCTAGTTCTGACACTTGCTTCAAGATCTCCAATTATTAAGTCAGGTGTATGTGCTTTAGTCCACTTCCTTGTAGATGGAAGTTGATCTCTAGAACTGGATCCTCCCCCGTGATCCATGCTGTCTCCATCAGCATTTTTTGATGCTTCCCCTGTAGTTATGCTCTCTGAAACTTCAGAATTTGAGTTGGATCCATCAGGATTTGAAGAATCAGAGTTACCAGAATTATCAGAATTTAGCTCATCAAAACTTGATGAATCAGAACTTGAAGAGCCAGTGGCAGATTTTGATGCTTCTTATGAGTCTTGAGTTATGGTAGGATCTTCATCTTGCTCCTCCTGGACAAGTGCATTTTCCCTTGAAGTAGTTACCATAGTTTTAATGACATCAGAACTTAACCTGTCAGTACTTACAGGATCAGAGTTTAAGTTATCAGAATTTACAGAATCAGAATTTAAATCTTCATTTTCAAATCTCAGCTGATCATGATCATTGAAATCTTCAAGTCTAGTAATCTTCTTATCATCAAAAGACACGTTGATAGATTCCATGACGACCCTTGTTCTTAAATTGTAGACTCTGAAGGCTTTTGTGGAAAGTGGATATCCAACAAAAATTCCTTCATCAGCTTTTAGATCAAATTTTGACAGCTGTTTACGATGAGTCTTAAGAACAAAACACTTACATCCAAATACATGAAAGTATTTCATATTTGACTTCTTTTTCTTCACCATCTCATATGGTATTTTTCCATGCTTGTTGATCAGTGTAGAATTATGTGTGAAACAAGCAGTCTACACAGCTTCAACCCAAAAGTATGTTGGTAGCTTTGCTTCATCAAGCATAGTTCATGCAGCTTCAATGAGAGTCATGTTCTTTCTTTCTAAAACTCCATTTTATTGTGGAGTTCCAGGTGCAGAAAATTCTTGTTTGATTCCATGCTCTTTGCATAACTCTTCCATTACTGAATTCTTGAACTCAGTGCCATTTTCACTCCTTATGATTTTAACAGAATCTTTGACCAATTTATCCAACTGCTTGACATGATCAGTTAGAGTAGATGCAGTTTCAGTCTTCCTGTGCAAGAAATACACCCAGGTGTATCTTGTGAACTCATCCACTATAACCATACCATATTTCTTCTTTACAATAGACATGAGGTTGACTGAACCAAATAGATCAACATGCAGTAAGTGATAAGGATCAAGAATTGAGGATTAAGTTTTGCTCTTGAATGAAGATTTTCTTTGTTTTGCCTTTTGACATGAATCACAAAGGCCATCAGGAGAAAATACTGATTTTGGAAGTCCTCGCACAAGATCTTTCTTTATAAGCTTATTTATATTGTTGAAATTTAAATGAGAGAGTTTCTTGTGCCAATTCCATCTTTCTTCAATTGATGATCTACTCAACAGACAGATTGCAGAACCATTAGAACTTGTTGAAAGTATGGATTCATAAATGTTACCATGCCTGTAACCTTTCAGAACCACTTTTCCTGTTGAATTGCTTATAACTTCATAGTGTTCTTCAAAGAAATCCACATGATAACCTCTGTCACATATTTGACTCACACTTAGCAGATTATGTTTAAGTCCTAAGACAAGAGCTACTGATTCAATGATGACATCCCCAAGGTTGATATTGCCATATCCCAGAGTTTTTTCTACGTTGCCATCTCCATAAGAAACTCCTGGGCCAGCCTTCTCCATAAAGTCTGATAGCAGGGCTTTATTTCCAGTCATATGTCCTGAACATCCACTGTCAAGAACTAGGATGTTTTTCCTGTTGCCCTGCAATCAGAAAGACCACTATTGGTTCATTTTAAGGACCCAGACTTGCTTGGATCCTTTGGCCTTTTTAAGTTTGTTAGCATTTGCAGCAGATTTTAGTTTATGCTAACATCCTATTTATCAGAGTTTATATCAGACTTTGCATCAGACTTTATACTAGAAGGACCAATACTAACTTTCTTTAAAAAAGGTTTTATTTATTTAATAATCATAGTACAAACTATGATATTCCTTACAAGTATAAATGGAATGCCATATACTACCACAATGAAAACAAGGATTTTGTGGTTTAAATCTAACAGACTGACTCTTAACTCCTGATTTAGGAGGTAAAGAGTTTATATCCTTATTCTTCCTGCAAAAAGAAGCAAGATGGTTAGAGTTTCCACAGTTATAACATTTCTTTCTAGGAGCATTAGGAACAGGCATATAGTTATTGCTTTTATTCACACCTTCCTTTCCATTCCTGTTTTTCCTAGCTTCTTTGACCTTGTTTACATTCTTAATCTCTTTCAGCTTATGCTAAAGCTGCTTCTTTGTCATTAAGCCTATGTTAACTTCAGCTGATTTATCCTGTTTTAATTTGTCAAAAGTTGACTTTTCTTTGACTTCTGTCCTAGACTCTTTCATCTTTTCAGAATCAGACTTTACAGTTTTTGCTATAAACTTAATAGGATTTACCTTTGGCTTAGTAGTCTGTTTAACAACAATTGGCTCAATTTGAACAGTTCCTTTTTCACTTTTATCATCTCCATAACCTAAGCCCTCTTTCCAGTTTCCACTACTTAATACATTCTGAGTTGTATCTCTCTTTCCTGTTCTAATTCAGTTTTTAGAGAATCATTCAATTTTAGCACATCATCTCTAACATAAAAAGCATCATCTCTTTCTTTCTGAGTTTGATGGAACATAACTAACTCTTTTTCTAAATAGTCATTTCCCTTTTTAAAAGCAAGGTTTTCAGATGTTAATCTTTCACATGTTAAAGTATGATCTCTATAACTAATGAACATGGTTTTAAGATATAATCTCAAATCAGTAATATCATCAGTATGAAAGGCATAAGTTGTTTGAGGTACCTTCAATTCAGCAGTCTCAGGGCTACTATCAGTATTTGCCATCAAGGCATAGTTCTCCTCATCTTCAGAATCTGAAGTGTCTGTCCAGCTTTTCTTCTTTGTGACAAGTGCCTTGCCTTTGTCACTTTTTCCTTTCTTGCAGTCAGGAGATATGTGGCATTTTTCACCACAATTATAGCATTTGACATTTGAGTTATCTCCTCTGTCAGACTTTCCTCCTTTGCCTTCAGACTTTCTAAAACCTTTCTTTTCAGAACTTCCACCTTTTCTGGAAAACTTCTTGCCCTTTCTAAATTTTCCGTAGGCAATCTTTGTGATACCCTTCACCATAAGAGCACATAGTTGCATCATCTCATCATCAGCATTTATTTCAGGTAAACTTTCAGTTTCTGAATCATCATCATCAGAATATGATGACTCCGAATCAGACTTTATGATGAGAGCCTTTCTTTTGCCCTTCTTTGAGACAACAACTTTTGGAAATTCCTCCTCAGCATTAAGTGCAACTGTCCTTGACTTTCTTCCATGCCTCTTGCTCGTTTTATCCATCTCAAGTTCATAAGTCTTGAGCATACCATAAATTTCATCAAGAGTAGTTTCAGTAAGGTCATAGTTTTCTCTTATGGTAGTAGACTTCAAATCCCATTTTTCAGGAAGAGCTAAAAAGAATTTTAGATTTGAATCTTCAAGATCATATTCCTTGTCCACCAGTGAAAGATCATTCAAGAGCTTGACAAACCTGTCATATAAATCAGTTAATGACTCAGCTTTTGAGTCAAAGTGCTCATACTCTTCAGTGATTATGGTCCTCATGTTCTTCTTGATTGCATCAGTTCCCCGGCACCTTGTTTCCAAAGCATCCCATATCTCCTTTCTAGTCTTGCAATTAATTACCTTGTTTGACATAACATTATCAATGGCACTATGCAGCAAATGCCTTACCCTTGCATCCTTGGCAATAGATGAGATATCTTCAGCTGTATATTCACTTTTCTCCTTAGGTATGGTCTTTGCTGGTTGATCAGCAACTACAACAGAGAGCTTAGTAGGCTTATGTGGTCCTTCATTAATTCTGTTAAGGTATTCTGGATCTGTAACTTCCAGAAACATAGCCATATTCACTTTCCATATGGGATACTCAGAAGGTCTCAGTATGGAAACCTAATAGTCTCATATCGACTATGAGTTTGGGTGTTTTCAGTTTCTTGAGTTTTGGTGGGCTTAGTTGGGGTTTGTGCTTCTTCAGACATTATTGTTTGGATCTTTACTGTATGTGTGTTAACAGAATTGCTCTGATACCACTTCTTAGGTCACATAACACTGTAGAAGGGGGTTGAATACAGTGTTTACACAATCAAATCGATTTAACACAAGTATGTAACAAAGATCAAGTATATTGAATAAACTCTGTTACAATATGAACTGTTGTTCTCTCTCAGTGATGAAAAAATATCACTAAGAGCTGCTAGGTTACAATGTATAATCTTCTCAATAATGATAACACATATAGTGTAAACCCTAAGTCTGTATTTATATAGCACACAGTTACAAGATAACTTCTAATTGATATGGAATATAATTCTGTCTCCTAAAATATATCAATCAGATATCTTCTACAAGTCTTCCAGTCTTCTAACTCTTTCCATGCATATCTTCTTTTGTTTTAGTCTCGATCTTCTACTGTAAATCAGCTTCCTTCCTTATATGAAAGTTTTCACGCACTTAAGTTCTGATATGACCTTAAGTTCTGATATTAAGTTCTGACTTCCAATAAGTCCTGATATGTCCTGTTTATTAAGATCTGAAAACTAAACATGAATCATATTAGACATGACATCTCAAATATATCTAACATTTTATATATCCAAAATAAAGTATAGATAATTTTGATAATTTTCAATTAATTTATATGTTACTATATGATTTTATAAATGATTTATGGATTTAATAAATTATTTTTCAGAGTAATTATAATTTATTTTGTATAAACGGGAATCGTCCAACTTCAACCGTTTTTACTACCGGAAGTCACGGGAAAGCTCCTTCCTAACCTAATTGATTATTCCAAGCATTTTTCGTATTTTGAATTTTCGATCCGGAGTACGGTTTTACCCGTGCGGGTCCCGACGCAAAATTTTCGATACAATGTTCGTTTCGGTAAATCAATAAAACCCGTATTTTTGAGAAACGAGATATTTTGATTAAAATATTATATTATCTTCTCGTAATTCATGTAACTAAAGCGTTGAGACCAAGACTGTATTTACAAAAAGCCTGGTTTTGATAATTATCCTAAAATTGGTACCGAATTGGATCAGTTTTGTTAATACTTAATGATTAAGTATTCTATTTTTTATATCCGATGTGATCCAATGGGGTACCAATATTCCATAAATATAAATAGTCAGTACAATATCTTATTCTGTTTAGATAATCATAACCAAATAGTAAAAACTTATAATTATTCAGAGAAAATATGTATATTCATCGTGTTCTTCATAACCAAACGAGGATTCGAAGGCGTTATCGAACTCCGATGTTGGCGTGCAAGTAATCGAATCGAAGCTCGTGACAAGTAGATTCAAGTTTCATAATCCATACTACTGCAGATTTAACATGTTATTTATTATCTATTTCATTAAATTCGAATTAAATTATGATTAAATTATGACTTTTTAATTTTAATGTTGTTATGTGATTTGATGATTCCATGTTGTAAATATTTGAATTCTAGTCAGTTTGGTATATTATATGTTGAATTTTGAGTTCAATAACATAGAGAAAATTGAGTTTAATTTTCAAATTCAGAAACTAGGATTTAAATGCTTTGAATGTTCTTAATTGAAAATTAGGGGTTTCTTGCTTAAGGGTTATTAGTGAAATTAAATGATACCAATAGATAGATCGTGTGAAAAGGAATCAAATGAAGTTGGATTGAAGGACGGAGGATTCCTCGAACGTGTTCACCGAACTTTTGAACTCTTCGCCGAAATTTATGTTGATTTTGGCCGAAGGTTGTGCTCCAGGAGTTATTTGTGTCATTGGTTGCTTGATTTGCATTTCTGGAAATGTTTTAAATGAATTCCAAGCAAGAACTCTGTTGAATCGTCCTGTTTTGAACCTTAATCGAGGTCACCGGAACTTCCCGACCTCGCCGGATTCTGCAAAAGTTCCGGCATGTCTAGGTTGTTCTTGGCAACCCATTCTCGACCTGTTTTTCTGAAATTTTGACCCAGTTTTGATATCTGTTTGTCCACTTTTAATTTCAAAACATGTTTCCAGAATTTCTTTTTATAAATAAATCAAAAATTCATTATTTAATTTCTAAAATTCATTTTTAATTCCAAAAATCATTATTTTAATTATTAATTGATTTAATTATTTATTAATTAATTTTAATTGATTATTTAATTAGATTTAATTATTTCCTTTGATTTAAAAATTTTGAAAAATAATTTTGAGCTTTAAAATATTATTTTAAATTATTTTCAAGTCTCGATAATTATTATTAAATGACTTTAATGTCACGCTCCAATTTTAACAAAAGACACTATACAAATAATTACAATAGTTAACAAAAGGAAGTAAATACACTGAATCCAAATCTTACAGTTTGGGGTTTGGAACAGCCCAATACTATTAACTATTACAACCTGATTTCAATATCGATTCCTCACACAAAAGATCACTAATCTACCTGAGCTCGAATATACGAATAGGCATCAAGAGGTCTTATGTGCTGTCTGCTAGCTGAAATATCAGGGTGAAAGCAAGTAGTGAGCCAAATGCTCAACAAGTGCTATAGTAAACATAAATCAAAAATAAAAATAACAATGGAAATGTGAGATTCAACAATATAGTAAAAAGAGATAAACTTTCTGGGTGATGGCATCTTTTATTTGTAACAAAATAATTAAAACCCATTTCTTTATCAAAACCATTTTATGACGCTACGGATTACAGCCGGTGATCAGCCGCGAAGTAATCCCGAACCTCGATGGTATCTAGAACATTAATGGGATCCCTAGGCAACCTTTAAGCCTATAACTTAAAAGCGGAAAGGACTTGCATCTCAGTCCAGGTCCACTATTTAAAGAAAACATTCGCCCCCCTTTGGGACTGAAAATCCACTTTTAACTTTTTATTTTAAAAACTGATGCCAAGTGACGGTTAATTTCTTAAACAGTGAACGTCTTTATCAAGGGTTTTAGATCAACTTCGAAGCACATGGAATAGGTTCAATAAATGTTAAGGCCGTGATCAATTAGATTGATACCTTATCGAATGGAATTACAAAGTCTCTATTAACAAGAGATTTGGTAATGAGGTTTAACGGGGTTTTTGAATAGCATAAAGGAACTAATTAAAACTAGGTTCAATATAGTTGTTCAAATAAGACATAGGTATTAAAATGTAAGGAAGGTAAGCATCAGTTCAAAGTATAACAGGGTATCATGGTTTAAGGATAAGAATAAAGTTATCAAACATATATGAACAACTTTGAGGAATAACTGACTTTTAGGTGTCGAGATAAGGTTACCAAGTATAGCTTATACAGGGTTTAACATCACCATTACTTTGGTACACTAGCATGGTATAACTTTTGAATTACTTGCATAACAATCTCCAAGTAAAGTTAAACTACTTGCAATAGATACTTGAGGGTTTATGACATTTGTATATAATATGAAAGATAGATTTTAAACCAATTGGGTCATGTATACATGTATATCAAGGTGAATTAGAATACTCGCATCATATATAAAGCTAGGTTAACACACACTTGCAGTGTAAACAAAAGATAGGTTGAAACACTTGCCTTGAGAAAGGCTTGACTTGACTGGCAGGTGGGAGCAACTGGGAGCTTTACTCGACTTTAATGGCAAGTTTACCCTCGTCTCGAGAGCCTACACAAAATAATAATAACCTCATTATAATATATTCTCACCAACTCAACCTAATTATAAACCGAAATTACGCACATTGGCACTTAGACCTATATACACATACATGCTTACAAATACCTTATAAGCATAATAGTTCACATAGCCACATATGCTCACATAACACATTTAAGTACATAATAATACATCAACACACTATATTGCATCACTAATCTTGGATGATCTCACTCCACTTACTCAAGTCACTTAGTTATGCTAAACTAGTCAAAACTCCTAATATTGACCTCATAACTCGAAGTGCCTTTTCTAAACCATCAAGTTCCTATTAACCTTGACCTAGGCCCTACACTTTAATGACCTTATACTATCTGACAACTATGGTGATCAACCTAGGCCTCACTCATAAGTGTTCTAAAACTAAATGTTAAGTGAATGTGCTCATTATAGTGATTTCAGGATGACATCAATGGTTTCTTGAGTACAATTGACACCCTTACACCTCAAATTTACCTCCCAAACTTCTACACTAGAATCTTCTGATCATAAGGTAACTCCCAAACTTGGTGTGACTCAAAGTCCTAGCTTGGGCCTACCTAGGCCTAAGCTTAAAGTCTATGGTTCCCCTGTTTTCTAGACAGAAAAGTGTCATGTTTTGCACTAACTTGTGACATATGATTCTAACTCAATTCCTATGAACCATGGCTGGAAAAACACCTCTGACACTCCCTCTAACTAAGGCCAACCAAGGCCTAGTGAGGGCCTACCCATGACATGGTCAAAACTCCTCATTTCTAGGTTGCAGCAAAACTGTTCCCTGCTGGACAGATTTAGTATTTTCACTCGGGCACCTAACCAAACAACCTACAAACCTCTAACAAACATCTAGAATCTGAAGTATACCCCTAGTACTAGATTTTGGTGACTTGGGCCTCAAAGTGAATTACAATGACAAAGTCAAATCTCATCCTAAACCTCATGTTATCAAACTGAAAATCTGCAGAATTTGATGTACCCTTTCCACCATGACTTCCCACTTGACAAACCAAACCAAACATCAACCAAGGTAACCTACTAAACTAACACTACCACACACACTATTGGCTTAGTGGAGATCATCCTTACCTAAAGTGCAATATAGCGAAACAAGAGTCAAAATAATATACTAATTGCAAGTCATCACAATTTCAAAAATAACCACTTAAATCCTCCATATATATATGAATCAAAATTACATAACAAGGAGCACAAATCATAATTAATATCCTAACTCAACTGAAATTAGAGTTTATTAACAAAAATCAATCCAAATAATCAAGAACTTTCGGACATCATGAGTTGAACCTATGCATGCTTTTGAACTTACAAGCCAAAAACAATATGGATTCCATATAAATTTCATCATAGAATCAACATGCAAGCCTAGCATTAACCATAACTAATGTGATCACTTAGAATGCAAAGAGTTTTATCAAGTTTTTATTTCCAAAACCAAGCTATTATCACATAAACACACAAAAATCAATCAAGGCAACAAGAACACCATCCATTCGGCTCCTAACAAGTCATGGCCGAATAGATTAGGGTGAAAACAACATTTGCACAAGTGTGAAACACTCATGCCTAGCCATTCTCAACCCCATGATAATATATCTCATGTGAAAGTCTTAGATTTACAAGAATCAAGGGTGTTCACTTTGAGTTTAACAAAACACTACCATGCAGGATTAAAACATAGATTTTTCATCATAAACTCTTTGGATTATAAATGAACAATATATGGGAAGTGAGATTACTGAATGGAGGGTGGATGTTTGAATGAAAAATGAAGGAGAAAGGGGGGTGTGGGCTTCAGCCGAGAGTGAGCCGGGAGAGGGCCGAGAGAGGGAGAAGGGAGGAGAGGAGGGAGAGTGAGTTTGATGTGGTGGTGAGAATGATCACCACTTGTCTTTGGTTTTTGGTTTTAATTTGACTAAATTATGAGTGGAATGGAGAATTGACAAAAGTGACCTTCTAGCAAGCTTGTGACAATTTGCATGTAAGGATAAAGAAGTAACTTGGTTAGTGAAGTAGTAGTTAGTGGGGTTGGAATTTTCATGTTTGCCCTTAACTTGAATTGGGAGCAAAATGCATGTATGGGCAACTAAGTAAATTGTAAATTAAAAATTAACTAATCTATGTAAAACAATTTCTATAAATATAATTGCACTTCCATAAATCATAAAATATATATTATAAAATATCTTATGATTTTAGAAATTTAATGATATTAAGATTTAAAAATTTGTTGTTAAAAGATTTTTAAAAATTGATTTTTCATATAGAATAAAATACTTTTGGTTATCATTTACAAATACTAAATAATAAGATTTTCCTTTCAATATTTTTTATATAAACTAATACATTAAACACTTAATTTATAGGCACTAAACATATAGATCACCCACATTTATAATTCTACATAATTTAAATCTCAATTATAAACACACAATTATATATAGATAAGGTTTAGAAATACTGGTCGTAACATTTAAAGTCAGATTCGAGTATTTGAACCTTGTTAATTATTTATAAAATGATTTGGTTACCCCTTTTAATTTCAAAAAATGTTCAAAAATTCGTATTAAATACCAGAAAAATCATTTTGACCCCGAATTTTCTTTGAAATTTTATTTTTATCGAATACCTTACGTGCTACGTGCTATGTGCTATCTGGTTAATGTGTTATATGGCTATGTGTTTATTGTTTGACTGTTTTAGTCATAACTTTCAATCCGTAAATCAGATTTGGGTTAAACGAAGGGTAGATCAAAGCTTTTGACGTCTATGTGATGATTAGAATATTATGAGATTAAATATTGATAGATAATTATAATTCCTAGCAGAGTAAGTGAGCTGTAGAAAAAGAAAGCAAATGATTAGTGAGTAGAAGCGAGACTTAGAAAAAGAAGGAAAGTGGTTGTTGAGTAGAACTATTAGTCGAGTACAAGTAAAGTTGGAAATCATCTGTGATAAGGCAAGTACTTCCGAACCTTCCTCGAGATATATTGCAAATATTTCTGAACTTTCTCATAAAATGTTGCTAGTATTCAAAATAGTCATGTTTTATATTGTAAGTGCTTTAAATTATTCTACCTTGAACCCTGATCACATCATTAAACTTGAGCTATAAGCCTTATTCTTTGTAAACCACCGACTTTTGATTTCCGAGATATTAAACCATACAAATACAATACTACTCCACAAATACATATATACCATATACCAAATACTGAAAAAGAATTAGTTGAGCATACAGAAACTTATATATATATATATCCTATAATACCCTATTACATCAAAGATCTACACCTTGTATTATCATTGAACCATTGTTCATCAGATACCTGATTCTTCAATAGGCTTGAAGCCGTTCTTTATATATATACCTTGATGTACCCTGGTGATACACATGAATTGCTTTATGCTCTGAGATAAATGTTTTATCAATGTTAAATATGATTCTATTTTGTTGAATTACAATGTTTATCATATTAAATTGTTTTAGAATTGGACAGTTTTTTTATTATAGAGAAGATCCATGTGCCTTGATCGGGATTAGTGCGTGACTGATCAGCAGCCTAACCTAGGTTTTAAAATTTAAAATGAATATCTAATTCTAATGATTGTTTGACAAGAAACTTGATTCCTCAGAATCATCTCAATTGATCATTGTTTAACCTCAGCTTGCTGAGCTAGTTAGATCACTCTTGCGAATCTGTTTATGTATTCTATAACTAAAAAGGAAATGGTTGATAGAGAGATTTCCTAGTCCAGTGTGTGAGCTAGGATTCCAGGTTGAGTTAAATCGAGCTGTTTGGGTTTATACTGAACTATTCGTTTGAATTATATACTATTATAATAATCATTTGAAAATCTTGAATCCATGTTTTCACATTGTCTGTATATTATATATTGTAGACAATTTAGTATCAAATGGGATAACAGAAGATTAAATTTCCAAGCTCCTTATATAATATATAAAGGTTCACAGTCTAAGTGGTGTTAGACAAACCACTGGAAGGGCTGAAGTATTATTTAGAAATAGTATATCTTTACTAATGAATAATTCTTGTATACTTTGTGTATATTGAACAGGATCAAAATAGTAGAATAATTCTTTCTTTTATTCTGACAATAAAGAAAAACTAAGATTCTATGATATTATTATTGCTTAGATTCTTAATCCGGATATAGTGATTGACACTTGTATTTAATTCACATGCCTTGATTCATATATTAAGTAATTTATTTTAAATTGTGAATTTATGTATTGGGCAATGCCATTATATACAGAGTAGGATATTTACCATAAAAGGAAGTCATGTCCGAAAAATATATTCGGGTGATGATGTCCTCTTGAAAGCTCATAAAGATAATTGTGCTTTAGTCCTGCAGGCAGATTTATTCTTGTACAATTATAAGGTTGAGTGGATGATCAAGGATAAAATATATTGATTAAATTAATTGTCATAAATTAATTTAATTGATGGACATGCAATATCTTAAACTTTGGGAATTTAATAAGAAAATAATATGGGAGCCATATTAAATAATTAATTTACGGAATTAGGAAGGTAGTTCAAATATTAATTCTTTAGTGGATTGAATTAATATTTAATGACATCGGGCATGGACCAGAATGTCATTGGGAGGCCTGACCTAATTGTCCATGATCCCTACTGTAGCCTATAAATATTCTAATTCTCCTGAAGCTGGGTGTGTGTGAAAAAGAGTGAATGTGAAAACACGAGAACACAAAAATGAAATAAGATCCTGGGGTTTGAGAGAGGCACTCGTTTTCCTCAAGGAGCCATATAGGGTTTTGGATTTTTGGAGCTTTAAGGAGAAGTACACCGTGGGAGATCGAAGCCCACACTTCGTCCAAGGAGAATCAATGAATACAGTAGAAGACGTGGATTTGAATCTCTTGCGCCGTATCGATTAAGGTTAATGTTATGTTCTCACTCTTTAGAGTTATATCATAAAATGCAGGGCTGAGATCATATTGTTCCAACAATTGGTATCAGAGCCTGGTTCTAGGTTCTGCATTTTATGATATGAAGCCCATGTCATAATTATATATGCATATATATAGTGGTATTCTTGTATTGATTCTATGATATAGGTTGATATTCAATATTATGGCCATGTTTTAATAATGTGTTTGGATCCCACGTGGTTTAATCATGGTTATTTTGTTATGATTAAGATCCCACATGGTTTATCGTGGTTTTGTTGTAAATCACGAGGGTTGATCGTGATAGTTATTCCTATCCTGGTTTTCTTGATGTAATAGATTAAGGCTTATTCAGTTGTATGTAATTGTCATAGCTATTAAGCGATTAAGCTGCAAGAAACAGAGATTTTCCGTTGCTGCATTCTGTTTTTGGGGAGCTTCGTTGTTGTGGCTGCAGATTTTGCATACGATATCCGATTTGGGCTTGCAATACCTTTTCGGAAATGGCAGAATGAGACGGACATGCTACAATATATATAAAGATTTATTGCCCAAGTTTTCAAGTCGTTTTGAGGACGTTTAGGTTTTTAACCGGGCTCTCGAAGTTTTCGAGAAATTTCGAAGGACGAATTCAAGACATCCGTTGATCAAGACATCCGTTGATCAAGTGATCCATTGATGATCAAAGTTATCCATTAATCAAGATATCCGTTGATTAAAAGCATCCGTTGAGAAGATTATATAGGGCCATAATAGTGAATGTGCTTTATTATATTTTATATAATTTCTGCTGATCTAGATTATTGCTACTATGTGTTTCTTGTCTGTGTTATTATGACATGTGATACTAACCCTTAGCATGTTAGAATGACATGGACATAGGAATATATTAATTAATGCTTTAATCATGAGAGTATGCTGCTATGTTATGTGTTCTTTGTTGTTGACATAATACATGTGGAATTCGAAGAAATAATATAGGACGATGCATCTAGATTAAAATCCTCAGAGTAAATACTAAGTGGTAGAGGGAATTAATATGAAATTAAATCCCATGGTCTCCATTATTATTTGTATGTAATTTAACATAAAGAAAAATATAAATTATATATACGTCACCCATCGTGGCATATAATTTATGGTGTCTAGAATGTTAAAGAAATTGATAGAACAAACTTCTTAAATTAATAACGAATATTGGAAGGTATACATGCCACCCATCGTGGTATACCAAGTTTCATAGATTTCGGATAATTATAAGATATCATTTGATGGCATTTGGTATAATTATGTTTAATTTAAGATTTGATGATGGTATACACTTAGCTATGAAAAATAATATAGACCACCCCAACGTGGCGTATTGTTTAGTAATAGGACCAAAGTAGCATTTAAACAAATTTAGGTGGTATACATATCACACATCATGGCGTACCAGAAACTTATGGTGTTTAAAAGTTAGTGCATTAATTTTAATACTTGTTAGAGGAACCAATTGGTCATAATATTTAATGCACCCTTTATGTGTTATGTGATGTTTTTATGCATGATTCTCAGGATACAATGGGCTTTAATCCACTTTTCACCATACTTTAGGATAACAAACTTACCAGACCTAACTATATTGAATGGAAACGAAATTTGGATATTGTGTTGACTGTTGAGGAGTACAAGTTTTGCACTTATGAACCCAAGCCAGATCAGCCTATTGCGGATGCTCCTAAAGATGAGAAAGAGTACTATAAGCGGTGAATTAAGGCTGATGAATTTTCGCGAAGTTACATTATGGCAGCAATGTCGGGTGTTTTGCAGCATCAACATCAGTCTATGGCCACTGCTGCGGATATGCTCTTTAATCTCAAGGAACTTTTTGGAGATCAGAATAGGGCTGCTAGGCAAGTAGCCATAA
Source organism: Apium graveolens (assembly GCF_009905375.1). Classification (NCBI taxonomy): domain Eukaryota; kingdom Viridiplantae; phylum Streptophyta; class Magnoliopsida; order Apiales; family Apiaceae; genus Apium; species Apium graveolens. The sequence continues at coordinate 16,881,054 of NC_133655.1, read as the reverse complement.
AAGCTTTAATGAACACTCAAATGGCTGAAGGAACGCCTGTAAGAGATCATATTCTCAAGATGATGTCGCATCTGAATGAGATAGAGATCATTGGTGCTGAACTTGATGGGGAAACCTAGATTGACATTATCCTTATGAGCTTGTCCAAGAGTTTTGAGCAGTTTTGCTTGAATTACAATATGAACAAGAGGTTGTATAGCTCGCGAAACTCCTGACAGAACTTCAGGCAACTGAAGGATTATTTCGGCAAAGTGTTCAAGTGAATGTGGCTGAGAAAGGTTCTTCCTCTAAGCCGAAAGATCTGAAAAAGAAGAAAAAGGCTCAGACACAAGAAGCTGTGAATGCAGTGGGAGTTCAAGGTGGTGTGAAAAAGCCTAAGGGAAAGTGCTTCAGGTGCAAGTAGTCAGGTCACTGGAAACAGGATTGTCCTCTTCCTAGGAAGACATACAATACTGGTATATCTCTTTCTTTAATTTCCGAAACATATGTAGTGGCTATATCTACGAGCATTTGGTGTGTAGATACATGAGCCACTGATCATATTTGTAATTCTATGCAGGGATTCTAGCTATCCAGAATGCTTAGAGATGGTGAGATATACGTGTTCATGGGAGATGCTACGAAAGTAGCAGTAGTTGCAGTAGGAGTTATTCATTTATCTTTTGGATCATATAGGATTTTGGTTTTGAACAATTTTCTTTATGTACCTTCTTTTAGAAGAAATCTGATTTCGGTTTCTAAGCTTGCTATGGATGGTTATAATGTTTGTTTGGATCGTAATGTTTCTATTATGATGAATAAACGAATTATATGTTTTGGTACATTGCAAGACAATTTGTATATAATTAATCCTAGTCAACCTGCACTATAACTACAATATAGGGAATTGAACATCACGTCTTCTACCTCTATTAAAAGAAAGGAAAATTCTAGTTTGAACCAAACATATCTTTGGCACTTGAGATTAGGTCATATTAACTTGAGGAGGATTTAAAGACTGGTAGCAGATGGGTCTTTAAGCTCATTGGCAGTGGAGCCATTTCCAGTTTATGAATCCTGCTTGGAAGGTAAAATGACTAATAGGTATTTCAAGGCAAAGGGGAATAGATCCAAAGAAGTGTTAGAACTGGTTCACACTGATTTGTGTGGACCCATGAATATCCAAGCAAGAGGTGGTTATGAGTATTTTGTCACATTCATTGACGATTTTTCTAGATATGGGTACGTTTATTTATTGTACCGTAAGTTTGAGTGCTTTGAGAATTTCAAAGAGTACAAAGTTAAAATGAAGAAGCGACTTAATAAAAGTATCAAGTCACTACGATCAGATCATGGTGGCGAATACTTTCTTAGAGAATTTAGGGAATATTTATTAGAGAATGTGATAGAATCTCAGTTAACTGCACCAGACACACCCCAGCAAAACGGTGTAGCAGAGAGAAGGAACCAGACTCTTTTAGAGAGTGTTAGATCGATGATGAGTTATTAAGATTTACCCAAGTCGTTTTGGGGACATGCCTTAGAAACAACAGCTTATCTTCTGAACCTAGTACCTTCTAAATCGATTCAAAACCCCCCTTAGAATTGTTGACCGGGGACAAACCGAGTCTAAGACACATTCGGATATGAGGTTGTCCAGCACAAGTGCTGAACAAAAACGGGACTAAGTTAGAATCTCGTACGAGAGTAAGGCTGTTTGTAGGCTACCCCATAGGAATAAATGGTTATTTATTTTATAGTCCAAAGAGTCGGGATGTCATTGTTAGCACCAATGCTAGATTCTTAGAGTAAGACTATATAATAAATTACAAGCCCATGAGTAGTGTCGTTTTAGAGGAATTAGTGGGAGGGACATATAATACCCAGAAACCTATAGCACGGGTAGAACAACCACAACAAAATGCACAACTTGTCATTAATACCGCACCAATGCCTCGTCGTAGTGGGATGTTTGTTTGACAGCCTGATAGATTCATGTTTTTGGGAGAGTCTTCAGACTTGGTCTTTGGTGAACATGATGATGATCCCCAGACATACGAAGATGCACTGCAAGATAAAGATGCAGATCTTTGGCAAAAGGCAATGGAATCTGAGATGGAATCGATGTATTCTAATTAGGTCTGGGAGGTCATGGAACCACCCAAAGGTATAAAACCAATTGGATGTAAGTGGATCTACAAGAAAAAGGTGGGATCAGATAAAAGGGTGAAAGCCTGGAAAGCAAGACTTGTTGCGAAAGGGTATACTTAAAAAGAAGGTATTGGTTATAAGGAAACCTATTCGCAAGTGGTCATGCTTAATTCAATCTGTATTCTTTTATCTATAGCAGCTCATCTCGATTATGATATTTGGCAAATGGATGTCAAGATAGCTTTCCTTAATGGAAGTCTTGAAGAAACCATTTATATGCAGCAACCAGAAGGATTCATTAAGGAAGGCCAAGAGCATCTTGTATGTAAGCTTAAGAGGTCTATTTATGGATTTAAACAAGCTTCTAGGTATTGGAACATTCATTTCGATCAGGAAGCCCTGTCATATGGTTTTGATCAAAGTCCAAGCGAATCATGCGTGTAAAAGAAATGTGAGGGAAATGTAGTGGTTTTTCTAGTGCTATTTGTTGATGACATTTTACTTATTGGAAATAATGTTAAGATGTTGTCTTCAATAAAGGCATGGTTGTTTAAACAATTTGAAAGGAAGGACTTGGGTGAAGCAGCATACATCCTTGGGATCAAAGTTATAAGGGATCGCAAGAAAAGGATGTTGGCTTTATCTTAGGAGCGCTACTTAGATGATGTATTAGCTCGTTTTAACATGCAGGACTCCAAGAAGGGTAATTTACCTTTCAGACATGGAGTTTCTCTATCAGAGAGTCAATGTCCTTCGACACCCAGGGAGATAGAGAACATGAAGGCAGTTCCTTTTGCTTCGGCATGTGGAAGCCTAATGTATGCTATGTTATGTACAAGACCTGATATCTGTTTTTCTGTGGGCATGGTTAGCCGATACGAGTCAAACCCAGGACAGGAACATTGGAGTGCCGTAAAAACAATACTCAAGTACTTGCGTAGAACTAAGAGTTTACAAGTCCTTAGATTTGTTACCTCTGGGATATACTGATTCATATTTCCAGACAGAAAAGGATAAGAGAAAGTCCACCTCGGGATGTGTTTTTACTTTGGGAGGTGGAGCCGTAATATGGAGGTGTATGAAGCATAAATGCATTGCAGACTCAACTATGGAAGCCGAGTATGTGGCAGCCTCTAAGGCAACCAAAGAGGCTATATGGTTCCGAAACTTCCTGCTAGAATCACGATTTATTGTGATAATACTGGTGTTTTGGTGAATACCAAGGAGCCACGGGCCCATAAGGTAGCAAAACAAATAGAACATAGGTATCACCTCATACGGCAGATCGTTAAGCGATGAGATATTATTATGGCTGATATAGCGTCAAAGGATAATCGGGCAGATCCTTTCACGAAGAGCTTACCAACTAAGGCTTTTTAGGAGCATGTGGAAGCGATATGAGTCATACACTTGGTCACAAAGTTATATAGTTGGTACTGGATTGATTGTAATAAACACTGATGTACTCAAAGAATAGCTTGAGTATAAGTGGGAGATTGTTAGGGTTTATACTGAACTATTCGTTTGAAGTACATACTATTATAATAATCATTTGAGAATCTTAAATGCATGTTGTCACATTTTCTGTATCTTATATATTGTAGACAATCTAGTATCAAATGGGATAACAGAAGATTAGATTGTCAAGCTCCTTATATAATATAATAAAGGTTCACAGTCTAAGTGGTGTTAGACCAACCACTGGAAGGGCTGAAGTATTATTTAGAAATAGTATATCTTTAATATTGAATAATGCTTGTATACTTTGTGTATATTGAACGGGATCAAAATAGTAGAATAATTCTTTCTTTTATTCTGACAATAAAGAAGAACTAAGATTCTATGATACTATTACTGCTTAGGTTCTTAATCCGGATATAGTGATTGACACTTGTATTTAATGCACATGCCTTGATTCATACATTAAGTAATTTAATTTAAATTGCAAATTTATGTATTGGGAAATGACATTATATACAGAGTGGGATATTGACTATAAAAGGAAACCGTGTCCGAAAAATATATTCGGGTGATGATGTCCTCTTGAAAGCTCATAAAGATAATTGTGCTTTAGTCCTGCAGGCGGATTTGTTCTTGCACAATTATAAGGTTGAGTGGATGATCAAGGATAAAAGATATTGATTAAATTAATTGTTAGAAATTAATTTAATTGATGGACATGCGATATATTAAATATTGGGAATTTAATAAGCAAATAATATGGGAGTCGTATTAAATAATTAATTTACGGAATTAGGAAAGGTAGTGCAAATATTAAATCTTTAGTGGATTGAATTAATATTTAATGACATTGGGCATGGCCCAGAATGTCTTTGGAAGGCCCAGCCTAATTGTCCATGATCCCTACTGTAGCCTATAAATATTCTAATTCTCCTGAAGCTGGGTGTGTGTGAAAAAGAGTGAACGTGAAAACACGAGAACACAAAAATGAAATAAGATCCTAGGGTTTGAGAGAGGCAGCCGGTTTCCTCAAGGAGCCAGCTAGGGTTTTGGATTTTCGGAGCTTCAAGGAGAGGTACACTTTGGGAGATCGAAGCCCACACTTCGTCCAAGGAGAAGTAGGGAATATAGTAGAAGACGTGGATTTGAATCACTTGCGCCGTAGCGAATATGGTTAATGTTCTGTTCGCACTCTTTAGAGATATATCATAAAACACAGGGCTGAGATTATATTGTTCCAACATAAGCTAGCAGGACACTTATATTGTAGTTGAGTTATGCAAGATTGTAAGAATAATTTCACTATTAGTTATAAGTTAAACTGGTTGGGATTTGGTACGATGTAATAAAAGTTAAGGATGTGGCTTATTTTCATACTTTAATCTGTTCCGATCCGTGGATTATGGTAAGTAGGGTCATTGTATATTATTACTTTCATAAATAGGTTTATATATTGTATGTGTGTTGTGAACCCCAAAATTCTAACCCGGGTTTGGAGGGCGTCACAATAACCCTTTGCAACCAACCTTGCTTTATTTCTTGTAATAATGCCCTCACTGTCAGTCTTGTTTCTGAACACCCATTTTTTTACCAACTACTGATCTAATCTTTGGTCTTGGTACTAATGTCCAAACTTTATTCCTTTCAAATTCATTGAGCTCCTCTTGCATTGCTTGATCCAATCAGCATCTTGAAGAGCTTCTTCCACTTTCTTAGGCTCAGTTTGAGATAGAAAAGAATGATAGAGACATTTATTTTGAGTGGCTTTTTTTGGTCTTGATACCACTATCAGGATTTCCAATGATTAAGTCAGGTGTGTGTGACTTAGTCCATTTTTTCGCAAAAGGAAGTTGACTTCTTAAAGTAGAGCCTCCCTCTTGATCCATGAAGTCTCTAGTTTCACTTTGCTGTGTACCACTATTATTTCCTGAAGCTCCCCCTGAATCAGTGCTTCCACTACTATCAGTATTTGCTCCATCAGTATTTGAGGAATCAGAGTCTGATGAAGTATTTACTAATGTTTCTTGATTTGAATCACTTGAACTTGACTCTTCATGTGTATCATGTTTCTCCCTCTCAACATTTGATTCAGTACTTGCAGTATTTCCACTGACATGTGTCTCATCAGAATTTAAGGTGATATCAAGATTTGCGGTATCAGAGTTTGTCAGATCATCAGGATTTAGTTATTCAGCATGTGGTACTTTATTTTCAAATCTCAATTCTTCCTGATCATCTACATCTTCTAGACATGTAATCTTCTTCTCATCAAAAGATGCATGAATAGATTCCATGACCACTCTTGTTCTCAGATTGAAAACTCTGAAGGCTTTTGTAGACAGTGGATATCCAAAAACAATTCCTTCATTAGCTTTTAGATCAAATTTTATAAGCTATTCAGGATGAGTTTTGCTCACAAAACATTTGCAGCCAAAGATGTGAAGGTACTTCAAATTTGGCTTCTTTCCCTTCACCATCTCAAATGGTGTTTTTCCATGCTTGTTTATCAGTGTTGCATTCTGTGTGAGCCTCAGCCCAGAAATAGGTTGGCAATTTTGCTTCTTCAAGCATGGTCCTTGCAGCTTATATAAGAGTTCTATTCTTTCTTTAAGCAACTCCATTTTTTTGTAGAGTTCCTTGGGCAGAAAATCCTTATCCGATCCCCTTGTATTTACAGAATTCTTCCATAGTGTTGTTCTTAAATTCAGTTCCATTTTCACTTCTAATGATCTTCACTTTGTATGTTGATCCATTTTCCAATTCCCTTATATAAACAAGAAGAATGGATGGAGTCTCATCCTTGGTGTACAGAAAATACACCTATGCGTATCTTGTGTACTCATCAACAATCACAAGTGCATACCTCTTCTTTACAATAAACATTACATTTACTAGATCAAAAAGATCAATATGAAGTAAGTGATATGGTTCAAAAATTGAGGATTCAGTCTTACTCTTGAAAGATGATTTCCTTAATTTGGCCTTCTGGCAAGAGTCACATAGGCCATCAGGAATAAACACTGTATTGGGAAATCCTCTAAAACAAGATCTTTCTTCACAAGTCCATTGATGTTGTTGAAGTTGAGATGAGAAAGTCTTTTATGCCAGTTCCAGCTGTCTTCCACAGTTGCTCTATTCAATAGACATATTTCAGGACCATCAATATATGTGGAGATCCTAGCTTCATATAAGTTACCATATCTGTAACTAGTCATTGCAACATTATCATCTGAATTATTGACAATTTCACAATGTTCTTCTTAAAAATCCAAATGATAACCTATGTCACAGATTTAACTCACACTGATCAGATTAGGCTTGAGTCCTGCACCTAGAGCTACATTCTCAATGATAACATTTCCAAGTTTAGTTTTTCCATATCCCAAAGATTTTTCTAAGTTGCCATCTCCATAAGAAACACTTGGGCAAACCTTCTCCTCAAACTCTGATAGCGGGGATTTATTTCCAGTCATATGTCCTAAACATCCACTATCCAAGACTAAAGAATTTTTCCTGTTACCCTGCAATCAGATTATAATTAATTAGTGTATTTAAGGACCCAGACTTGCTTGGATCCTTTGGCCTTTTTAAGTTTGTTAACATTTGCAGCAAAAGACTTTACATCAGAGTTTATGGGAACATTCTTAATATAAGAGTTTACACATACAAAAATAACTTTTGTCTTATTTAAAGAAGGTTTCAGTTCATAATAATCATAATACAAACCATGATACTCTTTACATGTGTAAATTGAATGATAAACACTACCACAATAAAAACATGGATTCTGTGGTTTATATCTAACTGTTCTATTCCTAAACTCTGATTTAGGACGAACAATGTTTATTCCTTTATTCTTCCTGCAAGTAACAACAAGATGATTAGTACTATCACAGTTTAAACAAACCTTTCTAGGTGCATTAGGAATGGGTTCGTAATTATTTTCCTTATTGCACCAGCATTTCCATTTATGTTCTTCCTAGGCTTTTTTTTTCTTTTTTTCATTTTAACTTCCTTCAGCTTTTGTTTAAGCTGATTCTGAGTCATTAAACCAAAATTTTCTGAATCGGTGTGAACTTGTTCACACTTATCAGTTTTGAGCTTGACTAAGGTGCTGAGGTTGAACCTATTTCATCTAATGACTTAACAGCATCAACACTTAAATTAAACTTAACAGGCTTTAACTGAGACTTATTTAGTTTTACCTTTTTATCAGCATTTATTGGTTTATACTTCTCAGTTTCTTTTTCATATAATTTATCAGAATTAGATTTATTAGCATAACCTATTCCTGATCCTCAATACCCACATTCTATTAAACTCTGAGTTGTTTTTCCTGAATTAGTCCAAAGCTTGATAACTTCTCTTTCTTAAGCTAATTCTTTTTCAAGATAAGCATTCTTTTCTAATAATTTACTTTTAACATACAAAGCATCATCTCTTTCTTTTTGAGTTTCTAACATGAAAACCAACTCAGCTTCTAGGTGATCATTTCTTTTCTTTAAGTCATAGTTTTCAATTCTGATTCTATTATTTTCAAGTGTTTGATCCCTATAAGTAACATGCAGTGTTTTAAGAAATAGCCTTAATTCACAGATTTCATCAGTATCAAAAGCAAGAGTAGTTTGAGGTACCTTCATCTCAGTAGTCTCAAGTTCACTATCAGCATTTTCCATGAGAGCATAGTTGACACCCTCGTCAGATTCTGATATATCATCTCAACTTTTCTTCTTTGTGATCAAGGCTTGTTTCTTTTTAGCTTGTGGCTTTCTGCAGTTAGCTACAAAGTGTCCAACTCCATCACAATTATAACACTTTATCTTTGACTTGAACTCATCAATTTTCCCAGATTTTAACTCGTCAATTTTCCCAGACTTTAACTCCTCATGAGAGTTTCTTCTGTAGTTCCTTCTATCAGAGTTTGAGGAACTCGAGCATTTCCTGGAAAACATTTTTCCTTTCTTAAAGTCTTTGTAGGCCATCTTCTTGAAGCTTTTCACTAGGAAAGCAGCCATCTGTAAAATTTCTTCATCATTTTTATGATCGCTTTCAATGTCTGAGTTATTATCAGAGTTTGAGTCATCATCAGAGTTTGATGACTCAGTATCTGACTTTGCAATCATAACCTTTCTTTTGGAATGGCTTTTTCTCTCAGCTTTCTCCCTTAGTTTCTCTTCAACTCTAAGTGCAACTTGTCTTGTTCTAGGCCCCTTCCTCTTGATTCTCTGCTCCATCTCTAGTTCATGAGTTTTCAATATACCATAAATCTCATCCAGAGATGTTCCATAAAGATCATAGTTGTCCCTTATTGATGTGACTTTTAAGTCCCATTTTTCATGATGTGCAAGAAGAAACTTCAAGTTAAAATCTTCTGGATCATATTCTTTTTCAACCATTGACAAGTCATTCAACAACTTCTGAAACCTGTTATAAATTTCAGTCAAAAACTCATCAGCTTTTGAGTCAAAGTGTTCATACTCCTGAGTGTGTATTGTCCTTCTATTCTTCTTGATAGTATTAGTGCCCTGACACTTGACCTCTAAAGTGTCCCAAATTTTCTTGGCAGTTTTGCATCCAATCACCCTATTGGACATGACAATATCAAGACTGCTATGCAAAAGATGTCTAACTTTTGCATCTTTCATAGTCCTTTTTTCCTTGTCGATCATCTTTTCTTCTTGACCCAGGACAGCAACAACCAGTTTCATGGGCCTGTGAGGACTATCATAAATCCTTTTCAAATATTCAGGATCTATTGCTTCCAGGCACATGGTCATCTTGACAGATTGGATATTCATAAATCTTCGAGATTGGAACCTTGATAGCCTCATATCTGCTAATGTTATGGTTGATTTGGTTTGTGGCTGGTTGTGGGGGATTTTGTTGAGTTTTTTTGTCTACCATCAATGATTATTTCTTGGATCATAAATTATTTGTGTATCAACAACAAGCTCTGATACCAATTGTTAGGTCTTAAATCAACTTTAGAAGGGGGTGAATATAGTTAATCAATCAAATCAAATTAAAGAACTCAACAGAATGAACAATTTTTTATTAATGAATAAAAACTGATTACAACACTCTCTCAAAGGATGAAGAGATATCCTTGAGAGCTGTTAGGTTATGTGTATGATCTATCAATTCGAAGACACGTATAGTGTTAACCTAACATGTGCTTATATACTGCACTAATACACGATCAATCTAGAACATAAGTTATAAGTAAATAAGGAATCCTAATACATATCCATCTATTGATTGCTATAACAAGTAAAGTTCTACACCAATATATAGGGTTGAGCATTCGGGTCGGTTAACCCAATACCGAACCGAAATAACCGAAATAATTCGGTTCGGTTACGTAACCGAAATAATCCGGTTCTTAATTCAGTTATGGTTTTCTTTTTTATTCGGTATTTCGGTTATTTCGGGTTTTTTTTACCTAAATAACTGAATTACGGAAATTACTAAAATATGTTAAATAATATATATAATATATTAATTATTTTGTTAACTTATGTCTTTCTTTTTTAGTTCAATTATTACTACTATGTTATTTCCAACTTGACTTATCTTCTATTCTTCACTTGTTCTCTCCTCAGTCGACGCTCTCCTCCTTCAACAGCTTCAGTTAAGAACCAAGGAGAGCAGTAAAGAACGAAGGAGAGCTATTAGCCTTCTACACATTTTGCACTTTCTAATTAACTTTGTTAAAATTTTCCAATACTTTATCATGCTAATTGTTAATCCCAATCCCAAAGGATTGTTGCTTGCACATCTTCTAAAACAATGAAGATACGTAAGATTTGAAGTTAGTTTATGGTTATCTTACGATGTATTAGACATGTATTAGACTGTACTCACCATTTATTAGTAAATTCTCATCTCCATGTTTATAAAGAAAATAACACGTTTATATAAACTAAAATGAAAAAGTTCATCAAAATCAGAAAAAGCTGGAACAAAATGTAACATTAAACTCATTTTTTTTTAATTCGGTTTTTATATGATTTTCTATTTTAACCTAAATAATTGATTTGGTTCAGTAAAAAACCAAAATTATTTTGGTTTACTAATCGATTATGATTTTTTCCCTTATTCAGTATTCGGTAATCGAATTATATTTCAGTTCGGTTACCGAATAACCGAATACTCGGCCTTACCGATGTATATCTGAGAATCAAAGTTTTCTATATAGAATCAATTACTTCCTGGAAATCAGTCTTGACAGATGCTGATAGATAAACTCTGATATTAATCTTTGTCAAATACCGATAGTCTTCATAAACTCTGATAACTTCCAGCGGCAAACTCTGATAGCTAAATTCTTATATCATCAATTTCATCTAACATTTTACATGCAGTATATATATGATATTCAAGATTTTGAATAAAATTATGATCTTTGTAGAGCATGATTCGCAAAATAATATATTTTGTAATGTATTTATGTAAAATTTGCAGAACATAAGTGATCTAAAAAAAGTGGTCTCTACAAAACTTAACTTTATACTAATAGATATTAACTACAATTCTTAAACGGTGTGCAAGATAAAAAAATGACAATTAAAATTAAATGGAGGAAATACCCCCCCACCATTCTATTTTAAATTTAATTTTTACTAGGTTAGAATTTAAATACAAGTATTATTTTCATATTGAAAATAAGTACTTTTCATTTAACCTAGATACACTTGTTTAATATTAAATATACCATTTTTTAAGTATTAGTATTAATGATAGCTGATGATAATAAAGCTGAAAATAAAACTAAATTAATGATAAAAAAGTAAATCTTAATAATAATGTATGATTAAAAATCGACACATAAAAATAAATGGAATAATACCTGAAATTCACTACTTATCAGTTTCAGGTGCCCAAAATTCCGTTTTGCGCGAAGTTGCGTCCAAAATACCAACTGATTACGCATGTCTAGCATGCATATTTAGTTTTTTTAAATAAAGAACATGCATGTTGAACATGCATGTTCCTTTTTTACTGTAGTAATGCGTATTCACTTAATGTTAAAAAGGAACACAGATGTTTAAAATACTTGTTCTTTACAATTTTTTAAAAAATTGGATGAACATCTGTGAGATGTGTATTCGGTGGGTATTCAGGGTAGTAATTCGCGCAGAATACATTTTCGACATACAAATTTATATCAATGGAAATTATATCTAATATTCTTAAATATGTATTTTTTATTTTTTTCAGAATAATGAAATAATAATTTTTAATTTATTTTCAAGTTGAGTTAATTTGACCGTAAATAGTTAAATAAAACAGATATATGCATATATAATGATAATTTGAATATTTTATATTAGCTTATACCCGTATAATGAATGAATATTTTATTTTAGTTTTTAACTAAATATATAAGTCACATATTTTAATTTTTCAAATTTATCTTGCATGACCTTCTGTTATTCCCTAATAATATAACCACTAGGTTCTTGTAGGGGAGATATAATCTATAAAACTTAAAAACTTTTTGTAGTTTTAAAATTTTGATGTTTTTTAGGAATAGAAAAATGAAGTATTTAAATTAAAACATGGATATTATAAATTTCAGCTGATTGTTTAAATTTTCTACTTGGGAATATATATTATAAATGTAATCATGCAGCTAATTTTTATTAGTGGCATTTATATCCACTTAGAACGCTTCGTAAAGGCTCGAATTGGTGTTATGTACTCAAGTTATTTGTATTTTTTATATGTTTTTGTAGTGTTTTACATTTCAGGGCATATTCGAAAGAAGGAAAGGATATTGCATGTTTTATGCTTAAAATGGTGTTAGGATGGCACCTCGGTCGATTGCGCACAAAGAACCAGCACGAGAAGGTCAAGAAAGCAAAAAAAATCAAGTTTTTCTAGAAGCTCAGGGCGGTCGCGCTACTCTTGGGAGCGACCGCGCCCATTTGACAGAAAGCAAGGGCGGCCGCGCTGGATACTGAGGGCGGCCACGCCAGGTCATTTTTCCATAATCCTGATTCTATTCTAATTCGAAGAATTGAAGCATCCAGATCGTCCAGAAGCCTATATATATTGTTATAGATAAAAAACTAAGGTTATTATTTGCTGTATTTATTACTAAGATTCGGGAGCTTAAGGCCTTTAATGGCTGCTCTCGTGTATCGTAGCTTAATTCTGCCTTTACGAGATGCCTACGTATCTCTGTGAATTAGAGAATCAAGCCAAAAAACGTAGTTCTGATTTGTGGGGTGAGGCCCCTTATATAGATGTGGGAGTCCTTGAATTGGACTTGGTATAGGAGACTTGGCGGATAAGCCTCTGAATTAGGATAGACTTAGGAGTCCTAGGAAGTAGGAAGCTGATTTCTTATCCTTTTAGGTCCCCTTGAGGCTAATCTATAAGAATTTATATCCTTATCGGGACTCTTCTCAATAGCTGATTTTTCCCTTATTAATTAATTATGAAATTAATTAATAATTAGGGCTTTTGGGCCTTTTTTATTCCATCAGGCCTGATCTGGTCCATCAGGCTTAACCTTTCTGGTCTGAGTATCATATATCTTTTTATTGGGCCTAGCAGCCCACAGCTTGTACAATTAATGCAGTATTTAATTATGCAATCATAATTTATTTATCCCTATCATTTGCCCCCCAACTTTTGGGAAACATTGATTAGGTTTCGCAGAAGTTAAGTCTATTTGTTCCCTTACAGGGTTTCGCTTTTCCGTAAAGTGTGGAGCGACTTACATATTTACAATGAATTTTTCCTTTTATTCAGGAATTATCTTAATTTCCAAGAATTGTTCCCTTATTTCCGGGATTTTTCCCTTATTTTCTGGATTTTCCCTAATTTTCTGGGATTTTCCCTAATTTCCTGGAATTTTTCCCTAATTTTCTGGGATTTTCCCTAATTTTCTGGGATTTTTCCCTAATTTTCTGGAATTTTTCCCTTATTTTCTGGGATTTTCTGGGATTTATCCTTTAATTTTCTGGATTTATTCCTTATTTCTGAAAATATTAACATTTTTCAGAAAATATTTAAGGAAATTTCCTTATTTTTCTGGATTTTTTCCCTAATTTCTGGGATTTATCCTTTAATTTTCTGGATTTATTCCTTATTTCTGAAAATATTAACATTTTTCAGAAAATACTTAAGGAATTTCCTTGGATTTTTTCCCTAATTTCTAATTAAATGATCAGAAAAATAGAACTTTTGCTGCTCAATACATCCTAGGCGTTGTTGATCCACGCCTAGGAGACAGTTTCCTAACAACGTCTAGGAAACTTGCGTCCTGGGCGTTGTTGGAGGCTGATGCTTCCTGGGCGTTGTTGATCCACGCCTAGGAGACGGTTTCCTAACAACGTCTAGGAAACTTGCGTCCTGGGCGTTGTTGGAGACAGATGCTTTCATAGATCCTAGACGTCGTGCACCCACGCCTAGGAGACAGTTTTCTAACAACGTCTAGGAAACTTGCGTCCTGGGCGTTGTTGGAGACAGATGCTTCCTGGGCGTTGTTGTACCACGCCTAGGAGCCACACTTCTAACAACGGCTAGGGATGATGCATCCTGGGCGTTGTTGAGGACAGATGCTTCCTGGGCATTGTTGTACCACGCCTAGGAGCCACACTTCTAACAACGGCTAGGGATGATGCATCCTGGGCGTTGTTGAGGACAGATTCTTCCTGGGCGTTATTGTACCACGCCTAGGAGCCACACTTCTAACAACGGCTAGGGATGATGCATCCTGGGCGTTGTTGAGGACAGATGCTTCCTGGGCGTTGTTGTACCACGCCTAGGAGCCACACTTCTAACAACGGCTAGGGATGATGCATCCTGGGCGTTGTTGAGGACAGATGCTTCCTGGGCGTTGTTGTACCACGCCTAGGAGCCACACTTCTAACAACGGCTAGGGATGATGCATCCTGGGCGTTGTTGAGGCTGTTCGAGCCTTGATTCATTCAATGAACTTTGATTTTAAACCTTTTCAAAATTCAAATCTTATGGGCTTCCCGCCTTTTTCTTAGGCCCAGGCCCGTTTGTGCATCTTTGAGCTCCTCTATATAAGAGGTGGAATGTGAGTTCATTTCTCACACTTCACTTTCACAAAAATTTCTAAACTTCAACTCTGTAATTAGTCTCTCAAGAATCGCCACCTCCAAGCGATTTCCGGTTTTCTACTCCGCCGCTTTCTGGGCTTATTTTGAAGATTCTGTTTGAATCTTCATCTTCTTTACTTACTTTCAAGAGCTTCCGGGGTTTTTGTCTTCATCCATGGCGGATTCTGATTCATCTCACTCCCATGTCCCCCAAGCTGTTGCCCGTCCCTCTAGGGCCAGCCGAGGTAAAAAATCTCTTGTACATTCCTCAGTTATTTCTCTTAGGGATCTTTTAACCGAATTTGGGCAAGCCTTTCCTAACATGTTACACTTAGATGCATATAATTATCCTTCTAGATTTGGTCCAGATCAAGTAGGTACCATAGCCCGCCTTTTTGGCATTTCTCACCCTTATAGGGCCGAGGCTCCAGGCCCAAATGATAGGGCCTGCTACCCAAAACCTGGGGCCATTCGGGTCTATAAGGAAACCTTCTATGCTGGTTTTCGCCTACCTCCTCATCCTTTTGTTTTTCGCCTTTTGGCTGAGGCCCGAGTTTGTCCGACCCAACTCACACCCAACTCTTGGCGTTTTATTCACTGTTATATGGCCCAATCTCGTAAACACGGTTTTGAGCCAAATGTTTGTGTCTTTCGTTATTTATTTAAATTTGTAAATGCTTCTGAGGACCAAGGATGGGTCAAAATAGTTCATAGATCCTTGGCTCGTTCCTGCTTTATTTCTGGCACCAATCCCGACTCGTATCCAACATGGAAGAGTGAGTGGTTTTATGTATTTCTGGATTTCGAGGAAGGTTGGGACCATTTTTTCAGGCCCAACTTCTCAAAAAGTATAGACGGGTCTTTAAGAGACCTAAAATTGGGGATAGATGAGGATGCGGCCATCAAGGCCATTACTGCCGATAACTTGCACCATTGCGCTCTCATCCTTTCAGAGGGTAATTTGCAAGGTTTAAGTCTAAGTGACCTTGGTCCCGAGGGTATTTCTTTCCCCTTTTTGTTCCATTTTCTCCATTCTCTATTTGTCCTTTTTCTTACGTGCTCGTATTTGCCTGTAGCTAGGGCCTTTTTGGACACAATCTTCAAGAAGCGGGAGGCCCATGCCGCCAAGCGCTCTGCTGTTGAGACCCACCACGACAAGCGGGTTAGGATTGGTGACGGCCCTTCAGTCACGGTTCAGGAGGCCGTCCCTACCATTTTATCCCAGAGGCCTCCTAGTCTTGATGAAGATACCTCTCCCTTCACCGTTACTTGGGGCCTTCAGAGGAGGGACACGGTGGTAGGGAGTTCCGAGGCTGCCGCCGTTTGGTCTCAGAGTGTGATCACGCCTCGTGACAGGGCTGAGATCGTAGAGTCTTCTGATGACCTACAGATTGAGCGTCTGGGTGCTCAGGCCGTGGCTTCTGTAAGCCTCTTCCTTTTTTAACTGTTTTTTTATTACTTACTGTACTTTGATATGTTCATGCAGATGAATACCTATCTCCAGGCTGCCCTTCACAATTTGAAGGATGTGAGGACCAGCCTAACTATTGCTGAGAGGGACAGGGATAGGTACCTCAAGGCTTCCGAGGCCAACTTCACTCGTTTCCGTGAGGTAGAGAAGGAGCTGACGGATGAGAAGGAGAAAGTTCGTAAGCTGGAGTTGGATGCTCAAAGGGCCCGAGCTGAGGTGATAGCTGAGTATAAGGCATCTCATGACTTTCAGGATGTCCTAAATGCTGAGTACGATGCTAACTTCCCGGAGACCTTTTCTAGCTGTTGGGAGCAGATAGTAGAGGAGATTGGGAAGAAGATTCCGGAGGTGACTCTCACTGCCTATCCAGTCCCTGATATTCCTGGGAAAGAGCCTCTTCTTGATGATATCCCTCTTTCTCCTATTCTTGCCTCTTCTGCTGAGGCCGAAGCTGTTTCTCCTCGAGGTGCTGATCCTGTTCCAGTTCCTTCTTCTGCTGCCGATGAAGGAAACATCGATGATGACTTCTTCAAGGATCTTTGAGTATTTTGTTTTTCTTGTTTGGCCCATTGTGGCTTTCTATGTATTGACTTAATCGTATTCAGAACTTATTACCCTTCGGGGCTTATATTTTATATGTTGCTTTTCTTGCCTCTTTCTGTTTTGACTTTACAATCTTAACATGCATTTGAATCTTAAACATCCTTGGATTGAAATAATTTCAAACTCTTTAATATGAAGTCTGGGTTTTCAAAACCTTACATAGCATGGGTTCGACCCTAATCAATAATAACTAGACAATGTAAATTCTACTGGAATATAAAATCCTACGCAAGCAAAGCTTCCAGGTGCTTTTAAACCTACTTGTCACAATGACAAGTGAGAATCGTACTTCGCCTATCTTACACGTAGTAAACCTTCAGGTTTTGTGCGTCCCCAGGCCTATGGGAGCCACAAGCTTAACATATATGCTTCGTGTCTTCAATACACGGAAGTATACGCTTCCTGAACTTTCTTCTATCTCAGATGAAGCAAACTTTGATAGCGCATCTGCCTTAGCATTTTCTTCCCTTGGAATGTGTTCAACATGGCATTCATTAAATTGAGTCATCACAGCCCTTACTAGGCGTACATACTTAGCCATCGTATCATCCCTTGCCTCAAATTCTCCCTTTACCTGGGATATGATCAGCTTCGAGTCTCCACGGACCTTTAAGTTTTTTACTCTAAGTGTCCCAGCTAGACCAAGGCCAGCAATCAGGGCTTCATACTCTGCCTCATTGTTTGTGGTTGGGAAGTCTAGCTTCATAGCATACTCAATTAAGAATCCATCAGGGCTTTGCAAAACCAATCCTGCTCCACTGGAGTTTGTTTTTGATGCCCCATCAAAATAGAGAACCCAATATTCTTTATCATTCTTCTCTTTGTCCCCATTGTCGACTCCCTTGTCTTGAGGTATGGTATCTTCCTGCCCCCCGACTTCTTGGTTGGGTATGGTACATTCTACCATGAAGTCAGCTAGTGCCTGGGCTTTTATAGCCGTGCGCGGCTTATACTTGAGATCGAACTCTCCCAACTCTATTGCCCACTTAATCAGTCTCCCACTTACCTTGGGACTGTGAATGATGTTTCTCAGTGGCTGATTTGTTAGCACTTCAATCTGGTGAGCTTGAAAATAAGGACGCAGCTTTCTTGAAGCCATTACCAAGGCTAAAGCGAATTTTTCAATAGTTGAATAATTCAACTCAGCACCATGCAAGATTTTGCTGACATAGTATACGGGTTTCTGGACTTTCAGTTCCTCTTTAACCAACACCGCGCTCAAGGCGCTCTCTGAAACAGCCAAGTACAAGAATAAAACTTCACTCAGAACTGGCTTGGCCAACAACGGGGCCTGGCCCATATATTTCTTTAATTCTTCAAATGCCTTCTGATTTTCCTCACTCCATACAAAGTCTTTAATGTTCTTTAGTGACTTGAAGAATGACAAGCACTTGTCTCCTGACTTGGAGATGAATCGTCCTAGCGCAGCAACCCTTCCTGTGAGCTTCTGAACATCCTTGATAGTTTTTGGTGGTTCCATGTCCAGGATCGCCTTTATTTTATCGGGATTAGCCTCAATTCCTCTTTTTGAGACCATTAATCCCAAGAATTTTCGAGATCCTACTCCGAAAGCACACTTCGTAGGATTTAACATCATCTTGTGGTACCTTAGGACCTTAAAAGCTTCCCTTAAATGGGCTATATGATCAGTCTTTACTAGACTCTTGACTAACATGTCATCAACATAAACTTCCATAGTCTTACCAATAAGATCCTTAAAAATTCTATTCACCAACCTTTGATAGGTGGCTCCTGCATTCTTGAGACCAAACGCCATAACAAGATAACAATAAACACCAAAGTCAGTGATAAATGATACCTTTGGAATGTCATCCTTATGCATTTTGATCTGGTTGTATCCGCTAAATCCATCCATGAAACTCAGCATCTCATGTCCAGCAGTGGCATCAATCAAAGTATCAATTCTAGGCAGCGGAAAACAGTCTTTGGGGCATGCATCATTCATATCAGTGAAGTCTATACACATCCTCCACTTTCCATTAGCCTTCTTCACCATTACAGGGTTTGCTAACCACTCTGGAAATTGAATCTCCTCAATGAAACCAGCCTCTAAGAGCTTTTCTACTTCCTGTTTTATAGCCTCTTGTCTTTCCGGGGCAAAATTTATTTTCTTTTGTTTCACTGTCTTCCGGCTTGGATCCACGTTTAGCTTGTGAGTAATTAACTCCGGGTCTATGCCTGGCATATCAGCTGCTGACCATGCAAACACATCACTATTTTCTTGCAAAAATTTCACTAACTTCCCTCTAAGGGGCTCCTCTAATGTGGCTCCAATGAAAGTCATCCTCTCAGGATTCTTGGGGTCTAAAGGAACCGAAACCAATTCTTCTGCTGGCCTTCCTCTATTCTCATCATTTTCTCGAACATCCATATCTTCAATAGGAAGAACCTGCCCCCCGACTCCATCTGCCCTCAAAGAGGCCACATAACAGCTTCTAGCCATTTTTGATCTCCTCTCTCTTCTCCAATCTCGTTTCGGGTGGGAAACTTCATGACTGAATGGTAGGAAGAGGGGACTGCCTTGAAGGCATGTATCCCTGTTCTCCCCATGATAGCATTATAAGTTGAACTAGCCTTTACCACCACGAAATCCAGCATCTGCGTTGCTTGCCTTGGCTCCGTACCTATGGTGGTTGGCAATTTGATTATCCCTTCCACAGGACATTCTACTCCAGCAAATCCATATATCGGCATGTCGGTTGGTGTCAACTGGGAGTCGTTATACCCCATCCTTAGAAAGGTGTCGTGGAGCAAGATATCCACAGAAGCACCATTATCCACAAGGACCCTCTTAACCGGGCTATTTCCTATTATCGGTGTTATGACGAGCGGGTCGTCATGGGGAAACTTCACGCCCTCTAGGTCGGAATCATCAAAAGCCAATGTTACTTCTGTCCTGGCCCTCTTCGGGGCTTCGCCAACAATATACATAACCTCCCTGGTGTATGCCTTTCTGGAATTTTTGGACAATCCAGCAACAGTTGGACCTCCAAAGATCGTGTTTATCACAGGTCCTCGAGGGCGTCGTGGTCCTCCAAAAATTGCATTTATAACCGGCCCTCTAGGTTGGGGATTCCGCCCCTGATCGTCTTGGTCCCTCCTACGATCTTCAAAGTTCTTCCTTCCATTATTGTTTCTGTCCCCTCCATCTCCAGTATACTTGTTCAACCTTCCTTTTCGAATCAAAAACTCAATTTCATCTTTCAATTGCCTACACTCATCGGTGTCATGGCCAACATCCTTGTGAAACCTGCAATACTTGCTCTTATCTAGCTTGGCGGGATCAGCCTTCAAGGGCTTAGGCCAGCGAATATCTCTATCTTTCTCAATCTCCATCAAAATCTGACTTCTAGGAGCACTCAGCTTAGCGTATTCAGTGAACTTTTGCCCAGGTCCTCCCTTCTTGGGGGTTGAATCAGGGTTTTGTTCGGTTCTAGGATATTTGTCCTTAGCGATATACTCCAAATCACTTTTTCGTTTCTTGCCTCCAGTGGGCTCATTACTTACTACGGTCTTCCTCATGCTTTCTTCAACCTTGATATACTTCCCTGCCCTCTCTTCGAGTTGCAACATGTTTTCAGGGGGACGTTTGGCCAAGGACATCTTGAAAAACTCATCCCTAGTTCCTTGTTGCAGTGCTATCATAGCTATCTTATCATCAAGGTCTGGGACTTTTAAAGTCTCCTTTGTAAAACGATTCAGGTAATCCCTCAAGGATTCTTTAGCTCCCTGCACAAGACTCATAAGAGATGCTGAACTTTTCTCATGGACTCTTCCATTGATGAATTGCTTAATAAAAGCCTGACTTAATTCTCTGAATGATCCAATAGAGTTTGGGGGCAAGCGACTGTACCATCTTTGAGCCATACCCGACAGGGTTTGAGGGAATGCCCGACACTTTATAGCATCATTCACGGGTTGCAGCAGCAGTGCATTAGAGAATGTCCTAACATGATTAGCGGGGTCACCCGTGCCATCATAGGCTTTGATAGTGGGCATCTTGAATTTTCTTGAAATATGGGCATTCATTATTTCTTCTGTGAAAGGTGGAGTTGGATCATCAGGATCTCCAAGGGGAAGGAGATTGCTTGGATCAGTTCTTGGGACAGCAGCCTTTCTTCTTACCGGACCATCCAGGTCTATGACAGGAGGAGGATTTCTCCCCCTAGGAAGTATCTGGGGTCTGGTGGCCTGGTGAGCCTCCAAATCACGTCTCAGCCTTTGGATTTTAGCCTCATGAGCCCTGATCTTTTCCTGCACTTCTTGGGGATTCGCCCCTGGGGTGCTCTGGGGGCGTTGCTTTCCATCGGCCATTGGCTCTTTTCCAGGACGCCTCCTTCTCGGGGCCACTTCATCATCCGAAGATTCGGAGTCTCTCTTAGTGTATGGACCAGAAATTCCCGATCCTCAGGGATAGGACCCAAACCTCGTATATAGGGGGACGACCGCCCTCGTGCTTCGCTTCGCCCAGCATATCCGCTTCCTCCAACCTCAGGGTGAAGGGGCATCCCATAAGGGGGTTAGTAGTAACAATAGTTTAATATTCATACCCGACGGGTCGAGAATTCACAGGTATATGTATTTGTTGAACTTGAGGATTCGTACCTTGAATCGGGGGAGTTGTCCCTTGTAGCTGGGGTTGAGTTGCCCCTGTCAGGGCTTCCTCCTGAGTAGATGCATAAGTTGAATGGGGAGGAACCTCCACGGTTGATGAAATCACCTGGGTTGTCTCTGATGGTGTTCCTTCCTCTAGAGCTCCAATTGTTCTCCGTGTTCTCGCCATGGTTGTTATTGTGCTTCCCACAGACGGTGCCAAATGTTATAGATAAAAAACTAAGGTTATTATTTGCTGTATTTATTACTAAGATTCGGGAGCTCAAGGCCTTTAATGGCTGCTCTCGTGTATCGTAGCTTAATTCTGCCTTTACGAGATGCCTACGTATCTCTGTGAATTAGAGAATCAAGCCAAAAAACGTAGTTCTGATTTGTGGGGTGAGGCCCCTTATATAGATGTGGGAGTCCTTGAATTGGACTTGGTATAGGAGAGTTGGTGGACAAGCCTCTGAATTAGGATAGACTTAGGAGTCCTAGGAAGTAGGAAGCTGATTCCTTATCCTTTTAGGTCCCCTTGAGGCTAATCTATAAGAATTTATATCCTTATCGGGACTCTTCTCAATAGCTGATTTTTCCCTTATTAATTAATTACGAAATTAATTAATAATTAGGGCTTTTGGGCCTTTTTTATTCCATCAGGCCTGATCTGGTCCATCAGGCTTAACCTTTCTGGTCTGAGTATCATATATCTTTTTATTGGGCCTAGCAGCCCACAGCTTGTATAATTAATGCAGTATTTAATTATACAATCATAATTTATTTATTCCTATCATATATATAAAGACATTTTTCATATAGAAGAGCGAGGAGATAACATCAAGAAGACCTAATGGCATAATACAACGAAGGAGAAGAAGACCTTGTTTTTACTTGTGATTCTTTGCTTAAGTTATAATCTTGGATGCTTGTTTTCTTTGTTATTTGAACCTAATACTCTGGTTAACGTACTTCGTTATTATTATTCAGTTATTTCATACCTAGTTTATCTTAGTTTATTTAACATGTTTTTATTGGAACCCATAGAGAAAATGAGTTCGATTATGAACTAACCGTTATCGTGGGGTTCTAACGGATTTACTTATGAATTTCTATAGTTATTTGTTTCAATATCTTGGTGTGTGGTGATTGATTGATATCCTAGTATTGGTTAAGCGTATTCGTCTTATGTGCGTCGTAAATATATAAGATATCTTGTTAATCTCGATTGAAGCGACAGTGAATATAGAGATTTAGAACTTTCCATGCTAGCATAGGTTCATGTATAATTGTTATACATGATTCGTAGGTAATTTTAACCATCTTACTTTTCCTATGTAATCACAATAGATAACATGCGTATTAAACCTTTATGTTTTCAAATTCTATAGACATATAGGGTCTTAATATAATTGGTGTCTGTTCAGTTTCTATCTCTTTTGTGGATGTCTGGTAGTAGGTATTTGTACAACGTAAGTTGGCGTTTACTAGTTTCGTGTTATCTGATTAGTTATCATCACCATTGCATGCTAAGGTTAAGAGTAAGGACTTTGAATGAAGAATATAATGAAGTTAGAATCCCATGTTTGTTTCATATAGTTAATTTAATCAATTTTAATCTTAGTTAATTGTATGTTAGTTAGTCTTAGTTAGAAACATCTCAACTTGTTATTGTCTTACCATTGAGCGATAGTCATACCATTGTTGCATAGGTGCATAATCTTAAGTTAGCCAAAAAGAGTCTTTGTGGGAACGAATCTAATTTATATCTTATACTACTTGCGAACGCGTATACTTGCGTGTAATTTTAGCGTGTGTTTCGGCCCTAACAAGTTTTTGGCGCCGATGCCGGGGACTCGGCCTTAATTTTTAGTTTATATTCTTGATATCAGTGGTCGTTAAAGTTCACTGACTCAGATTCTTTTACTTTCACGGTTTACTCGTTGTGTTTCAGGTACTCGAGAGAGCGTGTATGCGAACACATTCTCAATCTCTTAAGGAAATGATTGAAAAAGAAGAAATAATCATTACAATGGGAGATCTAGCAGCATCAACGAAAGCGTTGATGGATTTTTCTCAACCAAAGATCAATGACATTCAATCTAGCATTGTCAGGCCAACCATCGCGGCTATTACCTTCGAGATCAAGCCTGGCACGATCCAGATGGTCTAGAACTCAGTTCAATTTGGGGTTGCTCCAACAGAAGATCCTAATATTCACATCAGGGATTTCATAGAGATTTGCGACACCTTCAGGTTCATTGGTGTGTCTGAAGATGCTGTGAAATTGAGAATTTTCCCATTCTCTCTGAGGGACAAGGCTAAGAGTTGGTTACACTCTCTACCAGCTGGTTCGATTACTACTTGGGAAGATCTTGCTCAAAAGTTTCTCACTAAATTCTTCCCTATGGCAAAGACAGTTGCAATCAGGAACACTCTTACTCAATTCGCGCAGCAATTGGGTGAATCTTAATGTGAAGCTTGTGAGCGCTACAAGGAGATGCTTAGAAAGTGTCATCATCATGGAATACCTGACTGGATGGTGATCAATTGCTTTTATAATGTTTTGGGAGCACAGTCCAGACCTATGCTCGATGCAACATCAGAAGGAGCGTTATGGGCTAAGAGCTATGATGAAGCTTATGAGATAATTGAATTGATGGCTAGTAATGAATATCAAAACCAAACTCAGAGACTACCTCAAGGTAAGGTAGCAGGAATTCTGGAGGTGGATACAGCTACGGCTATCACTGCTTAACTAAAGGCGATAACTATGAAAATCGATTCTCTGGCCAACTATGGAGTCAATCAGATAGACAGTGTTTGTGAGCTGTGTGCGGGTGTGCATGCGACAGAGCAATGCGCTATATGTAGTGAATCAGCTCAGTTTGTGAGAAAATTTCAGAGATCGCAGCAACCAGTTGCAGACACTTATCATCCTGACAACTAGAATCATCCTAATTTCTGCTGGAGCAATAATCCAGATTGCGGTGCAACAGCCTTATCAGCAGTATGCAACAAAGCAATTCAACCCTCCTGGTTTTCAACAACCGCAATATGTAACAAGACAATAACTCCAACTTCAACAACTATCACATGGAAGTACAAGTCAATCTAATGAAACATCTGAATTGGAGGAGTTGAGGCTCATGTGCAAGAGCCAAGTTGTTTCTATCAAGACTCGGGAGAATCAAATTGGGCAAATTACCAATGCACTATTGAACCGACCTCAAGGAACTCTTCCTAGTGATACAGAAGCTAATTAAGGCAAGAGGGAAGTCGAAGAACAGGTGAACGCCATCACCTTGAGGTCTGAAAAGGTCACAAGCCCCCAAATTCAGCAAGATGAAGAGTCTGAAAATTCTGTCCAGAATGCAGGTGCGTCTGCACCCTTGCCAATTCCATAAAATGAGATTGTAGCTGAAAAATTTGTGCAGAAGGATGTCGAGGTGGAATCGAAGAAGAAATCTATTGCAAACAATCCTCCTGGGGGTAATACAGGGGATAAACAGGTCTACCCACCTCCTCCATATCCTAAAAGGCTTCAAAAGCATAAGTTTGACAAGCAATTTACCAAGTTTTTGGATGTTTTCAAGAAGTTGCACATCAACATACCTTTCGCTGAAGCTCTTGAACAGATGCCTAGCTATGTGAACTTTATGAAAGGTATTCTCTCTTGGAAAGTGAAGCTCGATGACATAGAGAACGTTGCTCTTACGGACGAATGCAGTGTTGTGCTGCAATAGAAATTGCCTCCCAAGCTTAAAGATCCTGGAAGCTTCACTATTCCTTGCACCATCGGAAACTTGTCGTTCGACAAGTGTTTATGTGACTTGGGAGCTAGCATCAATCTAATGTCCTTGTCCGTTTTCAAGAAACTTGGTTTGTCTGAGTCAAAACTGACAAACATGTCCTTACAACTGGTTGACCATTTCATCACTTATCCACGAGGTAAAATGAAGGATGTCTTGGTCAAGGTGGACAAACTCATCTTCCCTTCCAATTTTGTAATTCTGGATTTCGAGGAAGATAAGAAGATTCCCATCATCTTGGGAAGACTATTCTTGGCTACAGGCCGAACTATGATCGATTTTCAAAAAGGAGAGCTTACAATGAAGGTTCAAGATCAGAAGGTCACTTTTACTGTGTTCAAGGAAATAAAGTTACCTACAGAGCAGTGCTTTAAAGTATAGTGGGTCGCGAATTCGGAGCTTGAGCAATTGCCAAAGTCAGATACCTTAGAGAGATCCTTAATAGGGGAATCAGTTATTGAAGATGAAGAAGGAGCAGAACAACTGCAGGTTTTGAATGCACCTCCGTGGAAGAGGAAGTTGGATATGCCATTCGATTCTCTTGGGTTAGCAGAGCTGAAAATTTCTCAGGAGCGTTTCGAGCCGTCTATTGAAGAAGCTCTCACACTTGGGTTCAAACGTAGCCAGATCATTTGAGTTATACATTCTTAGGTGTACCCCATGACAAGGGGTTGGAATATAGTTATGATAATCTAAAGGGTGATCGGCCAGTTCCTCCTATGCTTACATAGGGTTCTTCTCATGCACCACAGACAGTTGATAGGTTTGGTCTTGGTGATGCGCAGTATAGAAGGTTGATTTGGCATATTGAAGCCATGCATGACATCCACTAACGTTTTGCTGCAGATTTGACACAGGCTTTGGGCACTGTTTTCCGAGACACTGGGGTCGAGGTTGATTGGCCACCTGATCCTCCACCCGAAGAGGGTGATCCTCTCGATGACTAGGTATGCCTTGTATCCTTACTATTACCTTCATTGAAGATAGTAAAATTTTTAAGTTTGGGGGTGATAGTTAAGGAATATTTGTGTGTGAGTCCATAAAGATGCATATTTATGATAGTTTAGTTCATGTAGTCTGCATATTTGTCATGTAGTTATTTGTTTTTGTTTTTTTCGTATTTGTTATCATGTTAGTATGTTGCATATAGTTGCATTGGCATTATATCATGATCCATTAGGTTGTTTTTCCGATTAATTTGTGATGTTGATTCGGGTGTAGTGATGTCGTATAGAGGACTGTTAAGTCCTAATGAATTGATTTGCATGCTAGAAACAAGAAAATTTTCACCAAGTCTTATAGGTTGCCTGGGTGCTAGATCATGATCATGACTTGTTTATTTTTCGTGGTTTAGTCACTTGTTTATGTCCAGAATATATGCTATTTTCTTAAAGACGAAATAACATGGATTTTTATAATTGGAAAAAAACTTGGAATTCATTGCTAGTGTGAATAAGGCTAGGCATCAAATGGCTAGTAGCCTGCTCATATTTTTATGAGTAGTCTAGGGTTGAATGAGATTGAGCGAAACACTCTCATTCAGAAATCAAATAAAAGAAAAGAAAAAAAAAGAGAAAGAGAAAAAAAATATGTTAATGCTCGAGTTATTAAGTTCTAGGGGACTTTGTGCCTAGTGACCTAAGGCTTTTATAGTCTGGGGTCTGCTAACCTAACGCTCGCTACATGGGTATTATTGCATAAGTCTTTTGTGGACCTCGCTCATTGCATGATCAAATAAGTATGTTTGTGTTTTTTATTTGTTACCAATAAAAGCATGAATCCTTGTATAACTATGATAAAATTGAAGTGTTGTTAGTCATTTTGTGTTTATCGTTCATTCTGTTTATAACCTTGTGATTGTCTTGACAAGAGTGAGTTATGATTATTGATCTAGTTTCGAGAGTATATCTGTTAAGCAATTCCATACACGCACGTTTCAGGCTTGTGAGTTGATTTATGGGATTTGATTGACCTTTGTACGAATAATTGCATTCTTTGAGATGTTGCTCATTAGTTGGTTTAGTTATTTTGAGGGGATCATTGCATTCATGTTAGTTGCATTCATGCATTTTTATTTTTTTGTTTTTTGAGTCTGTTATGCTTGAGGACAAGCATCGATTCAAGTTTAGGGGTGTGATAAGTGGCATTTATATCCACTTAGAATACTTCGTAAAGGCTCGAATTAGTGTTTTATACTCAAGTTGTTTATGTTTTGATGTGTTTTATTAGTGTTTTTCATTTCAGGGCATATTCGAAAGAAGGAATGGATATTACATGTTTTATGCTTAAAAGGGTGCTAGGATGGAACTTCGATCGATTGTGCACAAGGAACGAACACGAGAAGGTCAAGAAAGCAAAAAAATCAAGTTTTTCCAGAAGCTCAGGGCGGCCGCGCTACTCTTGGGAGCGGCCGTGCCCATTTGACAGAAAACAAGGGCGGCGTGGCCGAGCTGGATACTGAGGGCGGCCGCGCCAGGTCGTTTTTCCAGAATCATGATTCTATTCTAATTCGAAGAATTGAAGCGTCCAGATCGTCCAGAAGCCTATATATATATAAAGACATTTTTCATATAGAAGAGCGAGGAGATAGCAGCAAGAAGGCCTAATAGCACAATACAACGGAGGAGAAGAAGATCTTGTTTTTACTTGTGATTCTTTGCTTAAGTTGTAATCTTGGATACTTGTTTTTGTTGTTGTTTGAACCTAATACTCTTGTTAACATACTTTGTTATTATTATTCAATTATTTCAGGCCTAGTTTATTTTAGTTTATTTACCATGCTTTCATTGGAACCAT
This sequence comes from Apium graveolens, assembly GCF_009905375.1. Classification (NCBI taxonomy): domain Eukaryota; kingdom Viridiplantae; phylum Streptophyta; class Magnoliopsida; order Apiales; family Apiaceae; genus Apium; species Apium graveolens. Next base: position 16,853,089 of record NC_133655.1, on the reverse strand, counting down.
GGTGACGATGAGTTCGGTTATGAACTAATCGTTATCGTGGGCTTCTAAAGGATTTACTTATGGATTTCTATAGTTACTTTGTTTCAATATCTTGGTGTGTGGTGATTGATTGATATCCTAGTAATGGTTGTGCGTATTTGTCTTATATGCATCGCAAACATATAAGATAGCTTTTTAATCTCTATTGAAGCGACAGTGAATATAGAGATTTAGAACTTGTCATGCTAGCATAGGTTCATGTATAATTGTTATGCATGATTCTTAGGTAATTTTAACCATCTTACTTGCCCTATGTAATCATGATAGATAAATTGCGCATTAAACCTTTATGTTGTCAATCTCTTTTGTGGATTTCTGGTAGTAGGGTATTCGTATAACGAAATTTGCCGTTTACTAGTTTCGTGTTATCTGATTAGTTGTCATCACCATTGCATGCTAAGATTAAGAACAATGACTTTGAATGAAGTATTTAATGAAGTTAGAATCCCATGTTTATCTCATATGGTTAATTCAATCAATTTTAATCTTAGTTAATTGCATGTTAGTTTAATCTTAGTTATAAACATCTCAACATGTTATTGTCTTAGCATTGAGCGATAGTCATACCATTGTTGCATAGGTGCATAATCTTAAGTTAATGATAAAGAGTCTCTGTGGGAACGAATCTGATTTATATCTTATACTACTTACGAATGCGTATACTTGTGTGTAATTTCCCTAATAATACAACCACTAGATTCTTGTAGGGGAGATATAATCTATATAACTTATAAACTTTTTGTAGTTTTAAAATTTTGATGCTTTTTAGGAATAGAAAAATGAAGTATTTAAATTAAAGCATGGACATTAGAAATTTCAGCTGATTTTTTAAGTTTTATACCTGGGAATATATATTACAAATGTAATCAAGCAGCTACTTGTACATTATTTTTTCTTAAGAAATTTCTCTCTAGAATGCTCTCAAAAATCACTTCTATTTTTTAACACTGCTACACTTGGTTTATATATATACCAAGTTACGTTTTTTGTTAGTCTACAAAATATTACATTATTCTAGATATGTCAAGATACTTATCAGGTGGATGAGGGTATATTTTTGAGTAATGATGCAAATGAATTTGTTGTCAGCTCTGTCATGTCATCAGTTTATCCTCAGATTAAGGGAGAAGAGCTAATGGATATTGATGTAATGCTTGAATGACCTCTATTTGAAGGGGTGGATTAGATAAATTGATCTAAGTAGCTAGGTTTGGTTTAATCATTCTCGGGTTTTGCTATTTAGTTTACTATAGTGAATTTGCTAAGGGAAATCATTTGGTTATATTGTTCTATGTTCTAATGGTAGTGGTTTAGTAGCTCTCATATGTTCATTCACACTGTAAGGTTTACCCCTCCTTTAATTATTTATATTATATTGCCTTTAAAAAATTGAAGCAGGGCTTCTTCCGCAGTCCTTATTGTGTAACTTGTTTAAATTGGATAGATTTGTTTTGGACAGATTGCATTGTTTATCCCTCATATTTAATTGTATGTAAATAAAATGTTTATTCTTCTTCAAGGTTTTCCAAGTCATAAAGATTTTTCTTGACTTTTATTTTTGACCTGAAATTCCCTTCAACCCATGTGATGTGTTAGATTTGTCATATTTTGGATAATGTATTTTCACTATCAATAGCTATTTGAATGTTTTGTCGTTGAAACAGTGTTCATCCATATTTTATCTATTTATTAAGTCAACATGACTTCTAATGAATAATGTTATTAACTGCAATGCTAGAACTTTACAAAATATTACATATACTTATACGTTGATAAACTTGCTCATCAACGGCTAGGGATGACAACATGTCAGTTTGGTTCAATTTTGGAAATAGTTAATATCGTACCAAATATTTTTTATTCATACCAAACCCAACCAAACCGATTAAAATCTAAAAATTAAACCCGAACCGCCGATTATCGATTCGGTTTGGGTTTGAACCAAAACTGAAATTTATAAAGAAAAGACCAAATAAATATCTAAAGAATCAATACACTAACAAATCTTTTGTTTGAAAATTATTAAATTTCTAATTTTTTAAAAATAAAATATAATTGCATGATTAAATTTAGCAATTATATCAATTACTTAGTAATACTCAAATTTTTTGTCATACGTAATTAGTCGATTGTCTTCCTTATTTTACATTTGCTTCATTTGAAGCCAGTCCTTTATCAAGCAACTAACTATCTCTTAATCCATTCGAACTAATTCAAATTCATTTATGTATTATGTCAACATAAAATGAAAGTCTATTAAATTTAATATATAGGGTTCAGTTGGGTTTCCGTTTAATTTAGGTTCGAAACCGGTTTCAGTTCGGTTGGCCAAAAAACCAATCCAAACCAAATTCAGTTGATTTTTTAAAATAAAAACCAAACCGGTAACCAAACCGTAAAAAATGGGTTCGGTAAAAATTGTACAAGTCAGTTCAGTCAGATATTCGTCCTTTCAAAAAAATTTGTCATTTATATCAACAACTATTCCTTAGAATTACTTCTTATTGATAGTTACAAGAAAAATAACTTATACAAAATATGTCAAGTGTTTAGTTATCATTAAATACATAATTTCTAACACCTCATTTATTATTTATAAATATAGTAATTGTGACAACTGGTGAATATTTGAACTATTTTATAAGGACGATATATATATTCATAAATATTTTGTGATAAAATGCCAATTTTGTGGATTCGTTATATATTGTGTATAATTTTGTTGTATGGCATTGCGAATGTTGCTGAAATATTTTTAAGCGTATAACTTTTGTACGTGAGTAAGATTTTTGTTGCGCGATTAAATAAGTAGCGCGGTTTGATGATATATGAATAGTTACGATTACACGATTAAATAATAATTGAGATTCTCGCGATTTAGTGATATTTGAATAGTTGCGATTAGGCGATAAATTATATTCTAATATTGAGGAATAGAGTCAAATTACTTGCAATTTCTTGTATGATTTATAATGTGTTAATTATATTTTACATGGCTTATTTATTAGTGTGATAATGTTAGAAAACTCTTTAAATACAAATTTTTGTCCGAAATTTTTGATTTTTTTAATTAAACTTCTAAAATCTCATAGTATTTATGGTACTAATCTTATGATTTATGGATTTATATTTTAATTACTAAAACTCATTCTTTTTCATCATACTTTTAATAGTTATTGAATTACAAATGTACCCTTGCATGCAAATTCCAACCAAATAGAAATCAAGGGTAAGACCGACCTTTCACCCTCCACTAACTCCATTTGACCAACTAATTGACCCATAAAACCCAGCATGCAAAACTTGCTAGTAGTAGAATAAGGATAGAATGGTAAAAACAAACTCCACTTACTACTTGGATGAAACAAAAGCTAGCCAAAACACTCAATCTCACATCATTTCTCTCACCACACACACCACTTCATTCTCTCCTCTCCATACTCTCTCTCGGCCGCACCCTAAAACCCTCCCCACCCATTTCATTTTCTTCCACATTTCTTCATTTTCTTACACCTTTCAACTCATCTAAGCAAGGTCATCTTCACTTAAGGCTATATCTTCATTTGAGGTTAGTTTCTTAGTTGCATGTGGTTAAAGCCAAGGGTTTTACCTTTAATTCTTATGAATCTAGAGTTGAACTCAATATGGCTCATAAAATTTGAGCAAGAGATGGTCTTGACGAAGTGTTTTGCTTCTATTTTTAAGCCATGATCTTGACCTCAAGCATTCGGCAATGACTCCCAAGGAGAAGAATGGATTTCATTGTGTTAGTTGGTTTTTCTTTAAAAAGAGACTTTGTATGTGGCTTTAAAAGAACCTATGATCTTTTAAAATTTATTTCACAAAGTTTCCATCCTTGCATGCCATGAATTTTACGATAAAAATTGAAGTTAGTACTTGCATGTCATGATATAAGTGATATTTCGGACGAATGTGTTATGTGACATAAATTAGAGTTTTTGTGCAATGCATTCCATATTTTTTGCTCTGAAATGCTAGTATGTTATGTGCCTTGAAAATTCATGATCAAATTTAGTAGCCATGAATTTGATGCCATGTATTTTTAGTTCGAAATTTTGCTTAAAATCGCATCTATAAAATCTGCTCTGCTATGCTCTCTGTTCTTGCCTTGGTAAATGACTTATATGGCTAGATTTTTACTCATAATTACCATAAAATGATATTAAGTAGGGTTGTGTACATTGTAGGTTAGATTTGTTGGCTTGATTGTTGGCTTTGGTGTTAAGTTGGGAGTTAAGGTGGAAGGAGGATCACTAGGCACTAAGTAGCAGATTTTTCACCATAAGTATAGGCTGTTTTAGGTGAGTTTTAGTGAGGCCTTGCTAGGCCTGAGTTTACTGGAGTTAGGAATTGAGTTTTACTTGAGTCCAGTGGCTTTGATTCATTGAGAAACTTACATTTAGGTAGGTGCACACCCACATATCCAAGAGTAGCTCAGAAATGTGTAAACTTGAGTTTTGGTCGATTATAACCATGTCTTAGGCTAGGCCTTCATAGGTTCTTGGCTTAAATAAGTGTAATGCATCCTTAGGAAGTTTAACAAGCCATTAGAATTAAAAATTGAATGAGAAAAGTGAGTTTTATATAAATAAAAACAGAGCAGATGGAATTCAAAAGGGGCTGGACAGTGTTAACTTCGAGCAGAGGCCTAGAGAAGCCTATGTGAGGCCTTGGCATGAAACTAAGTCTGAGAGTTGGGTTTAGGTCTTAAGAATCCATGGGAATTGGTTTTGTTAGAAGGCCCATTGTAGGAATTAAGATTTCTGCCAAAGAACGCAGGTAGTGCAAACTGGTGCTAGCAGGGAACTTAAGTGTAGTTATTGATCTTTGTAAGCCTATAGGTGTGAGGCCTCCGAGTCTTACCAACTTTAGAAGTTAGTTTATAGTCTTATCAACCTTTAGGAAGTGAGTTGGAGTGAAGGCCCAAGGTGTAAACATCCCATTTACACCAAAGCGCCCGAAGAGCACCCTTAGAGTAGCATTAGGAAGCTTAGTGGTATTCGTTGTAATTGGGACTTAGTGGTGAAGGATCTAAGTGTTGAACAACATCTTTAGGCTTATGTTAAGGTCAGATTAGATATATGGGAGCATTAGTAATAGTTCTTATGTGTTACTTGCTTACGTGCTTAGGTATTTAGGTGATATTATAGTATAAATAACTAACATATGCCATGCAATTATGTGATTATGTGACTATGTGGATTACTTGAAATGCATATGATTAAGTTATGTACTTGTGTAATAGTAGTTATGATAAGGGTAAATATTAGTACATAGGTATGTACATAATGTTTAAGAGCTTATAGGCTTATAAGGTTTTAAAGGGTGAATAGTAATGAGGTTAATATCATGTGTAGGTTCCAAAGCGAGGGGAAAGATTCGTGCCGTCAAGATTGAATAATCTTAGAACTGTTGAAAGGAAAGTTACTTACCTCCTTATCCTTAGAATTGTTGCAAGTATACATACAATTATTGATAGGACGCAAGTCTTTTTCACACTTACCTCCTTATAAATCAATATAAAATAAGTTTTTCTAACTTAGTGGATTGTACCAAGACGCAAGTCCTTTTCACACTTATTGATAGGCTCACATATAGCCTAGGGATCCCATTATATTTGAGAACTCAGCGCGGTTCGGGATTACTTCGCGGCTGATCACCGGCTGTAATCCGTAGCGTCCTAAAATGAATTTCGATGATTTGATTTTTAAATGATTATAACATGTTACCACAATGCCATAATTCCATATGTCATGTTTCGATTGCTATGATTCTACTTTGCCCTTTATATTATGACTTCATGTTTCTTATTGTCATTTTTATCAAGTATCCATGACCTCTTGATTTATGAACTCTTGATATTGTGATAATGCCATGTATTGTAGAACTGTTAGTACTCGCTGAGCATTTTTAGCTCATTCTTCCTGTATTTAACCTTGTTCTACAGCTAGCAACCATGGTACGCACCAAGCAAACCGCTCGTAAGTCGATGGCCGGAGACCCCGAGAACCATTTGAGGGCGCAGGTAGACTATAGATATAGATTAGGCAAGATCCGCCATTAAGAAATTTTATATTATCTAGAAGGGTTATTCCAAACTCTGAACTTGTAAAGATCTTGGGATTGTTATTATTTTTTGTTGGGTTGTAATCGGATTATCATCATCTTTTAGATTTATAAGTATGTAATATAATTATGGTTCGCATTTATTTCGTGTGTGTGTGTGTGTTATTTTGGGGTGTGACAAGTTGGTATCAGAGCCTAGGTTTAGAGTCCCTGGACACCCAGTTAGGACAATAGGAAGTATGAGTATATAATATAATATCGGGAGTACTAATGTGCGACATTCGAATAAGCCATATCTAACCTTTGTATATATATATATATTACTTGACAGCAACATGCGCACTCATCATCTTCGAACCCGCCGGGCGACACAATTGTTTTCTCTGTCTATGCTGACTTAAGGCTGCATCATGACACTCTCCAAGAAAAGTATGTCAGGATGATAAAACGTCTTGAAGAGGTCTATGAAAGTAAGCAAGTGATGGGTAACGGACTTAAGGCGAAGACCATTTCAAGGCTCGAGTCACTAATCCAGGTGGCCACATCAAGATTGGAGGAGATGCCCGTACATCACGACCAGACCTGTCAGATTAATGTACAAATGATAGTGGATGAGCTTAGGAGCGTGGTCAAGATGCTATGTAAAGACACTACCCCCGACACCGCAAGGACCCGTGAGGAGGAGACCGAGGAGGAAGCTTAGGATGAGTTATAGGGGACTTGACCTTTAGTTGCTTGGATTAGGCTGCTCCTTTCATTACTATATTATTCGTTTCCGTTTCTAGACTCTCGTACTGTTTTAATTCAGATCTATTCGGATCTGCATTCATATTTGTACCTTGTAATTCGTACCTTTCGACTTGAACTATATTAAATTCAATTATGCACTTTCCTTGATTCCTATATTTGCTCTTTTAAATTTCTTGCTTATAACCATGCATCACCTTTATTGTTATATTGAAAACTATATACCATGATGACTGTAAATAATACCCTAACTTTGTGTCATTTAAACTGTATAACTCTTATTTCAGAAAATGGCACCTAAGAGAGCTCGAGGAAGACCTTCAAATAACCAAGAAAATGAAGGAGAAAACCAAAACCCCGATATAGCATAACTTATGGAATTGGTACGCCAACAAACTACTACTATAGCCCAACAACAATAACTTCTTCAACAAATGCATCCACCTCAACCACCCCCAGCAAACATCACTACTTTCAAAACATTCCAATCTGTAAAACCCCCAGAATTTAGAAGAACACAAGACCCGGTAGAAGCTCATGCTTGGCTTAAAGAAATGGAAAAGGCCTTTTCATTAACAAATGTTGGAGATAATCAGAAGGTGGAATATGCCACTTACTTTCTTAAAGGCGAATCGAACTATTGGTGAGAGATAGCGAAAGCTTTAGAAGCTGCTGAAATTATTACTTGGGATAGGTTTAAGAGAATGTTTTTGGATAAGTATTTCCCTTGCTATATGCAAACACAAATGGAGATGAAGTTCTTCGAGTTGAAGCAAGACAATATGACAGTTGGAGAATATGAGAAGAAGTTTATAGAACTTTCTAGGTTTATGGGAGAGTATGTTGATTTTGAAGATAAAAGGGCAAAAAGGTTCCAATAGGGATTGAAGCCTTGGTTAATGAGTCGTGTGGTAGCTTTTGAGTTGACTACTTATGCTGAAGTAGTTCAGAAGGTGATGGTAATTGAAGGCGAGAGTGAGCAAAATCAAAAGAAGATCGGCAACAAGAAAAGAAGATTTGAAACGGGAGAAGAAGGCTCAAGTTACAAAGGGCCAGAATCAGAGAACTAATCAAAGGCTTAAACCTCAGAGTGGAACCGGGAACTTCAAGAAGAAAGAATTTGGGAATAAATCACAAGAAACGATATCTCAATCAACTAGTGGACAGAAACCCCTGCAAGGACCAGTTACGGAATGTAATATTTGTAATAAGCGACATACGGGAATCTGCAATAAGGCGACTGTAGTTTGTGTCAAGTGTCACGCGAAGGGTCATTATGCTCATGAATGCAAGAATCAGAAGGCCAACATCACGTGTTATAAATGTGGGAAAGTAGGACATGTGTCACGAGAATGCAAAGGAGTGGGTAACAATCAATTGCTGCAAATGACCACTATACCCTACCCTGTGAATCAAGCAACTCCTATGCCAACCCCATCATTCCGAATGTCCTTCAATCAACCTCAAATGGCATCATCTTCAAATCATCCAGCTTTGACTTATCCAGCTCAAGAAATAACTTTCAATATGAACATGAAGGATACAATTCAAAGCGCCGATGTGGTGTCAGGTACACTTTCGGTGAATGCTGTTAGTGCTAAAGTATTGATTGATTCGGGAACCACAAGGTCATTTATTTCGAAGTCTTTTGTTGATAAGTTGAATTGTGAAACCCAATTGATGCATGAGCCCTTATCCATTATTTTAGCTAATCAAGATATAGTATCTATAAATCATATTTCCCTAATTGTACAATAGAGATAGCTGGACACATTTTTCCTGCAAAACTTATTCCTTTCCAATTAGGTGAATTTGACGTGATTTTAGGGATGGATTAGCTGACAAGTTTCAGTGCTCAAATAGACTGTAAGGATAAAAGGGTAGTATTGAGTACACCTCAAGGTAAGAAAGTGACATTCAAGGGCCAAAGGCAAACTCAGACATTCCTCACCTCAATGCAAGCAAAGAAGTTGATTCGGAAAGGATGCGAGGCATATTTGGCATATGTAGTTGATAAGGGTAGAGAAGTTTCTAATCCGGAAGACATTCCAGTATTAAGAGATTTTCTAGACATTTTTCCTGATGAGCTTCTTGGCTTACCCCCGGACCGATAAATTGAATTTACAATAGACCTTGCACCCGGCACCAAACCTGTTTCGAAAGCTCCATATAGGATGGCACCAACCGAGATGAAGGAATTAGCAAAGAAAATACAAGAACTACTAGAAAAGGGATTTATAAGACCAAGTATTTCACCGTGGGGCGTGCCGGTTTTGTTTGTGAAGAAGAAGGATGGAAGCATGAGACTTTGTATAGATTATCAAGAATTGAACAAGTTGACGATTAAGCATAGATACCCTTTGCCTAGGATTGATGATCTGTTTGATCAAGTAAAGGGAGCTTCTTGTTTTCGAAGATTGATTTGTGATCGGGATACCACCAATTGAAGATTAAGTCTGAAGACATACCGAAAATAGCTTTTCAAACAAGATATGGACATTACGAATTTCTCGTTATGGCTTTTGGGTTGACGAATGCACCGGCTGCTTTCATGGATTTAATAAATCGAGTATTCAAGGAGTATTTGGACAAGTTTGTCATAGTTTTCATCGATGATATTTTAGTATATTCAAAGACAGAAGCTGATCACACTGAACATCTAAGAATAGTTTTGGAAGTGTTACGAAAGGAAAGATTGTATGCCAAGTTCTCGAAATGTGAGTTTTGGTTAGCTGAAGTAAGATTTCTAGGACACATTGTTGGAAGTGAGGGAATTAGAGTAGATCTTGAAAATATTGAGGCTGTAATGAATTGGGAGAGACCGAAGACGCCAACAGAATTGAGAAGTTTTATGGGACTAGCAGGATACTAAAGAAGATTTGTAAAGGATTTTTCGAAGATGTCGTACCACCAACCAAATTGACAAGGAAGAATGAGAAGTTTGAATGGATGGAGAAGTGTGAAAATAGTTTTCAAGAATTGAAGCAAAGATTGGTAACTGCTCCGGTTTTAGCATTACCAGATGATAAGGGAGATTTTGTGATATATAGTGATGCCTCTTATGAAGGACATGGATGCGTATTGATGCAACATGGGAAGGTGATAGCGTATGCTTTAAGACAACTTAAACCATATGAACAAAAGTACCCGACTCATGACTTAGAATTAGCTGCGATAGTGTTTGCTTTGAAACTTTGGACACACTACTTATATGGGGAGAAGTGTGAGATATACACGGATCACAAGAGTCTGAAGTACCTCTTTACTCAGAAGGAGCTAAATATGAGACAACGCCGATGGTTGGAATTGATCAAAGACTACGATTGTTCGATAAAATATCATCTGGGAAAGGCCAACGTGGTAGTAGACGCTTTGAGTAGGAAGGAAAAGTTAAAAATGATAACAATGTCGAAGGAATTATCTGATGAAGTTGAAAAATTACAATTAGAGCTTTGTGATCATGGAGGAGCGGAAGAAATATGTTATGCCATTACCTTTCAACCAACACTACTAGAGAGGATAAAGAAATGCCAAGATCAAGTGATGACTCAGGAAAATAATCAGTTGACGGGAGAAGAGATATGTACACAAAAAGACGAACAAGGTGTGTTGAGATTTTCAACAAGAATTTGGATCCCAAATATGACAAAATTGAAGAATGATATTTTGCAAGAAGCACACAACTCAAGATTTTTGATTCACCCAGGAAGTACCAAGATGTACCATGATTTGAAGAAGAGTTTCTGGTGGCCGAACATGAAAAGAGAAATTGCAGAATGGGTTTCAAAATGCGACACATTCCAAAGAGTGAAAGGAGAACATCAGAAATAAAGTGGTTTAATTCAACCATTGAAGATTCCAAAATGGAAGTGGGAAAATATTGCCATGGATTTGGTAGTGGGATTACCGTGAACACGTTCTGGACACGACGCAATTTGGGTGATAGTTGACTGCCTTACGAAATCGGCACATTTTCTTTCAATCAATGAGAAGTCTTCGTTAGACAGACTAGTTTATATGTATGTACGTGAAATCGTGTTACACCATGGTGTACCTATATCGATAGTTTCGGATCGAGACCCGTGATTCAACTCAAGATTCTGGAGGAAATTTCAAGAAAATATTGGAATGAAATTAAACATGAGTACGACATATCATCCACAAACCGATGGCCAAAGCGAACGAACAATCTAAACCATTAAAGATATGTTGCGAATATGTGTAATTGATTTTTCGGGAAGTTAGGACGATCATATACCACTCGTAGAATTCTCATATAACAATAGTTACCATTCAAGTATTGGCATGCCACCATACAAAGCTTTATATGGGTGAAAGTGTAGAACACCGACAAGTTGGGATGAAGTTGGGGAAGGAAAGATTTTTGGACCTTAATTGATTTAGCAAATGAAGGACACTGTCTCTGTGGTCAAGAAGAGACTCACCGCTGCTCAGGATAGACAAAAGAAATATGCGGACCTCGCTCAAAAGGATGTGAAATTCGAAATTAGGGAAGCTGTATTGCTAAAAGTATCACCATGGAAGGGATAGACCCGATTCGGTAAGAAAGGGAAATTAGCTCCAAAATATATTGGACCTTTTGAAATCTTGAACCAAGTAGGGAAAGTTTCCTATGAGCTAGCCTTGCCACCACAATATCAGCACGTGCATAATATATTTCATATCTTATTGCTGAAAAAGTAGAATCTGAACGCCAATCATGTGATAGAGATTGAAACAGTAGAGATTCAGGCTGATTTATCATATGAAGAACAACCTGTACAGATATGAGATCAACGAGAGAGAACTCTTAGAAATAAATCAGTAAGTTTGATGAAAGTATTGTGGAGGAATCCTAAAGTGGAAGAGGCAACTTGGGAGTTAGAATCTGAATTGCGGAATCGGTATCCTCAACAATTCTCCCAGATTCTGAGGACAGAATTCTATAAGGGGAGAGTATGTGACAACCGGTGAATATTTAAATTATTTTATAAGTACGATATATATATTCATAAATATTCTATGATAAAATGTCAATTATGCGGATTCATTATATATTGTGTATAATTTTATTGTATGGCATTGCGAATGTTGCTGGAATATTTTTAAGCGTATAACTTTTGTACACGAGTAAGATTTTCGTTACGTGATTAAATAAGTAGCGCGATTTGATGATATATGAATAGGTGCGACTACGCGATTAAATAATAATTGAGATTCTCGCGATTTAGTGATATTTGAATAGTTGTGATTAAGCGATAAATTATATTCTAATATTGAGGAATTGAGTCAAATTACTTGTAATTTCTTGTGTGATTTATAATGTGTTAATTATATTTTACATGGCTTATTTATTAGTGTGATAATGTTAGAAAACTCTTTTAATACAGATTTTTGTCCGAAATTTTTGATTTTTTTTATTAAACTTCTAAAATCTCATACTATTTATGATATTAATCTTGTGATTTATGGATTTATATTTTAATTACTAAAACTCATTCTTTTTAATCATACTTTTAATAGTTATTGAATTACAAATGTACCCTTGTATGCAAATTCCAACCAAATAGAAATCAAGGGTAAGACCGACCTTTCACCCTCCACTAACTCAATTTGACCAACTAAATGACCCATAAAACCCAGCATGCAAAACTTGCTAGTAGTAGAATAAGGATAGAATGGTAAAAACAAACTCCACTTACTACTTGGATGAAACAAAAGCTAGCCAAAATACTCAATCTCACATCATTTCTCTCACCACACACACCACTTCATTCTCTCCTCTCCATCTCGGCCGCACCCTAAAACCCTTCCCACCCATTTCATTTTCTTCCACATTTCTTCATTTTCTTACACCTTTCAACTAATCTAAGCAAGGTCATCTTCACTTAGTGCTATATCTTCATTTGAGGTTAGTTTCTTAGTTGCATGTGGTTAAAGCCAAGGGTTTTAACTTTAATTCTTATGAATCTAGAGTTGAACTCAATATGGCTCATAAAACTTGAGCAAGAGATGGTCTTGACGAAGTGTTTTGCTTCTATTTTCAAGCTATGATCTTGACCTCAAGCATTCGGCAATGAGTCCCAAGGAGCCGAATGGATTTCATTGTGTGAGTTGGTTTTTCTTTAAAAAGAGACTTTGAATGTGGCTTTTAAAGAACCACTGATCTTTTAAAATGTATTTCACAAAGTTTCCATCCTTTCATGCCATGATTTTTACGATAAAAATTGAAGTTAGTACTTGCATATCATGATATAAGTGATATTTCGGACGAATGTGTTATGTGACTTAAATTAGAGTTTTTGTGCAATGGATGCCATAGTTTTTCTCTGAAATGCTAGTATTTTATGTGCCTTGATAAGTCATGATCAAATTTAGTAGCCATCAAGTTGATGCCATGTATTTTTAGTTCGAAATTTTGCTTAAAATCGCATCTGTAAAATCTGCTCTGCTATGCTCCCTGTTCTTGATTTGGTAAATGACTTATATGGCTAGATTTTTTGCTCGTAATTCCTATAAAATGATAGTTAGTAAGGTTGTGTACATTGTAGATTAGATTTGTTGGCTTGATTGTTGGTTTTGGTGTTAAGTTGGGAGTTAAGGTGGAAGGAGGACCACTACGCGCTAAGTAGCAGATTTTCCACCATAAGTATAAGTTGTTTTAGTTGAGTTTTGGTGAGGCCTTGCTAGGCCTGAGTTTAATGGAGTTAGGACTTGAGTTGTACTTGAGTCCAGTGGCTTTGATTCATTGAGAAACTTACATTTAGGTAGGTGCACACCAACATATCCGAGAGTAGCTCAGAACAGGGCAGTAATGTGTAAACTTGTTTTTTGGTCGATTATAACCATGTCTTAGGCTAGGCCTTCTTAGGGCCTTGGCTTAAATAAGTGTAATTCATCCTTAGGAAGTTTAAAAAACCATTAGAATTAAAAATTGAATGAGAAAAGTGAGTTTTATGTTAGTAGAAATAGAGTGGAGGGAATTCAAAAGGGGTTGGGCAGTGTCAACTTTGAGCAGAGACCTTGAGAAGCCTAGGTTAGGCCTTCGCATGAAACCAAGTCTGATATTTGGGTTTAGGTCTTAAGAATTCATGGGAATTGGTTTTGTTAGAAGGCCCAATGTAGGAATTAAAATTTCTGCCAAAGAACGCAGGTAGTGCAAACTGGTGCTAGCAGGGATCTTAAGTGTGGTTATTGATCTTTGTAAGACTATTGGTATGAGGCCTCTGAGTCTTACCAACTTTAGAAGTTAGTTTATAGACTTATCAACCTTTAGGAAGTGAGTTGGAGTGAAGGCCCAAGGTGGAAACATCCCATTTCCACCAAGGCACCCGAAGAGCACCCTTAGAGTAGCATTAGGAAGCTTAGTGGTATTCGTTGTAATTGGGACTTAGTGGTGAAGGATCTGAGTGTTGCACAACATCTTTAGGTTTAGGTTAAGGTCAGATTAGATATATGGGATCATTAGTAATAGTTCTTATGTGTTACTTTCTTATGTGCTTAGGTATTTAAGTGATATTATAGTATAAATAACAAAGTAACATATGCCATGCCATTATGTGATTATGTGACTATGTGGATTACTTGAAATGCATATGATTAAGTTATGTACTTGTGTAATAGTAGTTATGATAAGGGTAAATATTTGTACACATGTATGTACACTAAGTCTAAGAGCTTATAGGCTTATAAGGTGTTAAAGGGTGAATAGTAATGAGGTTAATATAATGTATAGGTTCCGAAGCGAAGGGGAAGATTCGTGCCATCAAGATTGAATAATTTTAGAACTGTTGAAAGGCAAGTTATTTACCTCCTTATCCTTATAATTGTTTCAAGTATACATACTTTTTCGTGAATGCTTAGTTGTAATATTCACCATGTCAATAATTATTTCAAATACTTCCGTTAATAACTCTTCACCTTGTTAGTACCTTACCTTCAAAATATTTCCTATCCATTAGACCGTGAATACTAAACTCTCTACCAAATTCCCTAATGCGGACCTCATAACACAATCATATTCATAAATATCAAAATACCACCCTCGATACAATGTAGAGTTGACTTTTATTTGACCTTGGAACTTACCCTCATAGGAAAATATGCGTTTGACACATCATTAGTGAACTTGAATTCCCTTGTTATAATTCAATGAAAGTAATACCAAACCATTCCTCGACATCCATGTTATAAATCAATATAAAATAAATGTTTTTCTTAACTTAGTGGATTGGACCTAGACACAAGTCCTTTTCACACTTATTGATAGGCTCACATATAGCCTAGGGATCCCATTATATTTGAGAACCCAGCGCGGTTCGGGATTACTTTGCGGCTGATCACCGGATGTAATCCGTAGCGTCCTAAAATGAATTTTGATGATTTGATATTTAAATGATTATAACATGTTGCCACAATGCATGATTCCATATGTCATGTTTCGGTTGCTATGATTTTACTTTGCCCTTTATATTATGACATCATGTTTCTTATTGTCATTTTTATCAAGTATGTATGACCTCTTGATTTATGAACTCTTGATATTATGGTAATGCCATGTATAGTAGAACTGTTAGTACTCGCTGAGCATTTTTAGCTCATTCTTCCCGTATTTAACCCTGTTCTACAGCTAGCAACCATGGTACGCACCAAGTAAACCGCTCGTAAGTCGATGGCCGAAGACGCCGAGAACCATTTGAGGGCGCAAGTAGACTATAGGTATAGATTAGGCGAGATCCGCCATTAAGAAATTTTATATTAGTTAGAAGGGTTGTTCCAAACTCTGAACTTGTAAAAATCTTGGGATTGTTATTATTTTTGGTGGGGTTGTAATCAGATTATCATCATCTTTTGGATTTATAAGTATGTAATATAATTATGGTTCACATTTGTTTCGTGTGTGTGTTATTTTGGGGTGTGACAGTAATTCTAAAGTTCTTTGATATTTTTAATACTAAAATATAAGTATCCAGTGAAGATAAGTTTTAGTTCATATTTTAACTAGTGTTATTATTGTTTTTGTATCCAACTAAAATACTTTCCTAACTAAATGATCTGTTTTATATCATTTATTTTTAATAACACAATAATATTATTTCTTATATTATTTTACTTTAAAAATAACTAATTCAATGTTTTTACCTTAGGTTATAAAAGACTTTACCTTGAATAGACCATTCTAAAAAATGAAATTCATAATCGCTAATACATAATCTCGAACAAAATTTAGCAACAATAAAATTTAAATACACCTATTTATATTTATCTTCACACTATTTGAATTTTAATGATACACTATGGTATGGAAAATCTATCATTGTTTGTGGAGATACTAGGTTCCTTTGCTAGCTTGCAGGATTATTCAGATAGTGACATGGGTCGTTTCTTTCCGTTTGATATCCTTTCTAACTTGAGTTTTAGATAAGTCAGTGAAGCCCCGCCCCCAGTAACGTCAGTCATAACTTCAAGGACTTAGGTCTGAACCTGTAAGAAGATGTTTTGGCAATTGTTCTTTTCGAACCTGCTCCAAAGGGTTTGTAACAAAATATGGTTATTCCTATTATTGAGATGGACAACAATGGAAATCCTTATCTTAATGATAACCTGTAAAATGAAGATATATGTATTTTGATGGTTGAAGCACCAACTATGGACAATCAGCTGAAGACAAACATTTCAAATAAAAAGGAAAAAGTTCTAGCGAAATATTCGTTAAATGAGGATGGTTTGTTAAGTGATAAATCAATTAACTAGGTAATATTTTCCATTGCTTTGATAATGAATATATTTACCTTGAGGCGAAGATTTGTGATAAAAGTTTTGCAAATGATGTGCTGGAGAGTGCGGACAAAGGTACCCTGCAGGATTCATGTTGACGATTAAAGTCATATTCAAATAAAAGAAGATGGATGTTGAAAGGGCTGGAATGTTTTGCATGTGAGCATGGGAAATGAACTGATGTATGTCGAAAAAATGCTATTGAAAATGGCAATGTTTGATGAGCTTATGGACAAGAAATTCTATTAGTCTTACTAATCTTATTTACTGGAGTCCTGGAGTTCATATACGTTCATCAACTGAAATATTACCAAAAATATTGTAAAACGTATTATTTTGCAAATTTTGTTATATAAAATCATTATTTTAATTAAAATCTTAAAAAAATTATATATTATGCAAGTAGAACATGTATGTTCTGCAATGTGAACATATTTGTTCTGCAAACTAAATAAGTTTTTTAGAATAATATGTTTTCCAATTTCTACTCGTAAACTCTATGTATTTTACATAATTTTCATAATAATAGTGAGGTTTATTGTAACGACTGAAATTTTTGTGAAATATTTATATGAATAAAATATAGTTATGTGTTATAATTGTGGATTATGTGGAATTATGAGTATAAAATATTAAGTTATATAACTTTGTAATTTATGTGAAATTCTGTGAAATAGTATTAAGGAACAGGAAAAGCCTCGTTCCAGTTTGATGAGTCATCAAAAAGGTTTAAGTTATGATTGTCGGACCGTCAGGTAGAACGGGACCCGTTATTCAAATGATGTATTGAATGAGAAGGATTAAGAATAATAAAATTAAAAATTATATTAAGTCGTGATTAATGTGGAGTCCTCTGCGTGTTTCTATGATTTGGATTCGTAACTGAAAAAGGTATATCGTTATCGAGTAATTGTTACTCGTGTAATCAGTTGTTAAAAGGGAAATAATGTGTTTAAGTGTATCAATATGAAACGTGTTTGATGTTGTTGTGTGAGTATATGTTATTTTAAAGTTCCAAGTATAAATCTGTGATTCCCAAGTTTTAAAATATTTTTTAAAGGATTTATTTGATTAAAATAAGAATTATTTGATCCTTATATATTTTTATAAAATTATTAAAATATGAACAATGTACAAACTTTATTTTATTATCTTTGGAATAGTCCTAAAGACTTTATAAAAATGACGGTTGAATTTATTTTGATATTTTGATATTTTAAAATGATTTTCCAAAGGTTATTTCTATTATCTGTGAGTTATTTATAAAATTCGTAGAAAATAATCCGTTTGCTCAAAAATTATTTTAAAATATGAGGAGAGAGCTAATTTCATTATCTTTATTTTAAAGTAAAAATTTGTGCCATTTTTATAATTTATAAAGCTTTTTTTTATATTCTTGCTTTATAATTCTAGAATTTTGTATAAACCAAAAAGAAAGTAAAATGGGGAGTTTACCATTTTGACCCTAGTTCATCTATAAATACTCCCTCACCCTTTATTTTCCTTCTTCCTCCCATTCCTCTCTTCTTCCTCTCCCACTCTCTCTCGTCTCTCCCGAGCTCTCTCTCTCTCATTCTTTTTTTCTCTCTCTCTTACATGCAACTACAAATTCTATTCAGTTTTCAAAGATTTGAACACCAAAGTTAATCTTTTTCGATTCTCTATCTCTATAGTACTTGCATGTAAGTGTTAATTAAGTTTTTACAAAACCTTCTTTTTAAATATAATCATGGAGAATGTAAATTCTTGAGATGCGTTCACTAGGGTGTATAATATGGAAGATGTGATAAAATTATGAGGTTCGGAGGTCCAAAACTCGAAGGGAGACCCATGCATGGGCACTCTCGTGTTCGACTTCCACCGTCCATGACCAAACGAGAGCCGGTGGATTTGTTAAAGTTAATTTTGAGTTGATTTAGTATAAATAGATGTATAATGTAAAGTTCATGTTGAGTGTTTGATATTTGTTTGAATATTTAGATTTTAAATCAAAGTTTTATGTTTAAAAGCTTGAGTATAATGATCATTGGATTGAGTATGAAGTGGATTACTTGATTAGTTGAATAAGTAATGATGCATGTCACTAAAACTTGATTTATGTCACTAAAACTTGATGCATGTCACTAAATCTTGATGCATGAGGTTATATATGGATGCATGTTGATTTTCTTGAGTTTTACTTGGTTTTTGGCATGTTAGGTTCGAATTTTCAATGTAAAAATGTAAGGAAATAATTGTTAAAGATGGTTGGTTCTTGAGGAGTCTTATTTTGATTATTAAGGATTTAATAGAAGCTAAGAATATTATTTTTATATTAAAATTTTGAGTTTGGTCGAATTAGGGACCTTTATGGTTCGAATTTTTATAAAAAAATGGTGAAAAAGATTGGTTTTAAAGATGGTTAGGATTACACATGTTTTGATCATACATGATAGCTTGTATGGTTTTAAGAAGTCGAATTGTATATTAAGTGCTAGATGATTATGTGATTTATGAGATATGCTAAGTTTGATTTGCATACAAAGTGATAAGTGCTTAATGTTGTGTTGATCGCAAGGATTTGTGTCCGGTCTTAAAAGAACCAAGGATTCGAGTCTTGTATTGTAGCTTTGATTCTTTTTTTTAAGTCATTAGTTATTAATCGTATAAAATTGAAATGCTTGATTCTTGTTAAGAATTAAGTGTTAAAAATGATTATGCATACTTGATTGATTGTGGTGGTTGATTTATATGATAAGGTTCAGCGTAGTTACGAATACGTCATGCCCGAATTTCGAAAAGAAAGTATATAGATATGTATAGGAATCATAGTCGATATGATTTAATAAGATTTGGTGTCGGATTATGAGATTATGTGATTACTTGCTATGTGTGAAGTATCGAGTAATTCAGTGATATAAAGTGTAGAAAAGGGATAACTTATTATGTGTTATGTGTTATATGTATAAATAAGATAAGCGGATATTGCGATTAGGGTAGAATTAGACGTTCTGAGAAATATCGGGAGTCGATCAAGTTCTAATTAGGGTTTTGTTTCGTATTATAAATTTGGAGTGGAGGCATTCATTCTATAAAAGAAAAAGAGGTCTTAGGTGGCAGTAGCTCAGGTTTCGTAAAACAGGAAAGCTTTTTTGAGGCAAGTAACTCTGCCCTCTATTATAATTTGTTTACAGAGAGATTGTTGATGCTATGCACTGATATAATAAAGAATCTTCGTAAACTTGTTATTGATCGTTGTGATAACCCTGATATTGATTCTTGTGATAACCCTATTGTTGATCCTTGTGATAACCCTGTTATTGATTCTTGTGATAAACCCTAATGGTAACCCCTTATTCCAAGTACCTATACCCTATTTTCGTATTTTTTGATCTTATGATCCTTTGACCCTAAGAGAGTCATAATGAACCTTTCATATTTCATACCTTGTTAACCTAGATTCCTTTGATAATCTCTTGTGCTTTGTTTATGCGTCATTCTCTATAACTATCCTGATAACAGCCTTGTTATACTATGTTTAATGTTGGATCATTTATTTACCTTACGATCCTTGTTTATTTCCAATTTGTTCACTTGATTTCTTGAATTTAACTTAAGAATGACTTTCGACTTGAGTGAGTCCAAACAATTTCATATATCGGTAAAGTTAAAATGAATATAGCCAAACTTCCTTGTATTCCAACATAAAGGTTTTCCAGATAAATTCCTAAAGGAGTGGATAGAGACGTTAGAGACTAGTGGGACTAGTCCAGTCACGTAAGAGACTAGCGGGACTAGTCCAATATAAGGCTGAAATAATGTCATAGGTACCTTAATGACCAGATGGAGGTCAGTACGGGCTGATCACCCGTATTATACTTGAAAGATGGATATTTCAATCAAGGTTCTTTGTTGTTAAGTAATGAAAGTAAAAGTTTTATAAATGTTGCAACAAGCGTTATGCTTTTCTTTTGATTTGAAGTTGAATGGTTTGAACTGATTCATCCTTAAAATTCTGAGAATCTTGTTTGAGAACCCTGTCACTTTACTTTTATATCGATGCTCATAAATTAGAGCGATTTATCTCTCAAAGTGTGAAACTCTCTGAGTACCATATCGATTGAACTTGAGAAAAATTGGTTACACAAACTTGAATCTTAAAAGCTTTTGAAACCTTCCTTTGAAACCCCTTTCCTAGAAATTGATAGAACGCTGCCACCTAATTTATTGGAAATAAAATGCCTCAGATATTGGTATTATGTTGATATTTAGAACTGTTTATATAGGTACTTGCTGAGCTCTTTTGCTTATTTATTTGCATGATCTAACAATGGCAGTTAAGCAAGAAGATGGTTAGACTTAGGTGCACTGCTCGCAAGAGCGTTCCAAGAGGTCTCTATCGTGTTGTGGGATTCCAGATGCCAGAGCATGTAGATGCAGTGTGAGCAAACGACAATAAATTGGTGGGAAGTGTATTAGCTGAATTAGATACTTTGGGTTATCTGTTGATTCCAAGTCAGAATCGGATAATTAGGTTTAAATTATATGCTTGGGTTGTAATAATATTAATCTGATTGGTAGTTGTAATCTTGTCTCATACTTTATCCTATTAGATCCTGTTAGTTTCGGGGTAATATATTTTGTTTCTGCTGTTATTATATTAGTAAAATTGTGTTGTGGGTACTCATTCCTAACCCCGAGTTTGAGGGCGTCACATTTATGGAAAATAATTTGTAAAATAATGTGTTCCACAAAAGTTTAACTAGTATTTTAATTGTAGAATTTATATGGACTTCATGACTCAATAGAACAATATTTATAACGGATAAATATTACGCTTTAATAACAGTAATTGATAGTAAAGTTATTTTGTGTATCAATTTAATTAATTTCTCATTTTGTCACCAACAAATATCTCAAATTTTCTTAATGTATTAATTTTGTAAAATACATTAACATAAATCTGTTAAATAAAAGTAATAATAGGTTTCTTTTTTTCCATTTGATTTTTCAATTTATCTGTTATTTTCATTTGTCATTTTTCTAACTCTTTTTGCATCACGATTATTTTCGACTTGGAGTTTTTCATAGAAGTTGTTGTTTTATTTTCAAAGTTGTGGGTTGCATGCATCGGTAGTTTTCTTTTTCTCCCACGGTTTTTGTTGATTGTTTTTCTATCACACGTATTGTCAGTTTCGTTGTTTCAAGAGTTATCCATTTGATCACTCGACACACTATAAATTTCAATGAACTAGATGTTGTTCTCATTCATTCTTTTCAAGATCTTTTGTATCCTGTTCATTTTCAACTTCATTTGATCTATTTAAATCTATGTTTTCTCTTTAAGTCATATATTACGTTTATTATATTTATGTTTGATCGAGAGTTATCAATTTCATAACTTTCTATATATTGTAATACACTCGGAAACAGTGTTGAGGCATTTAACAGAGTTTACAGGTTACAAACAACTATCTATGTTAAATAAAGTTTAGCATCTTGAGTTTTGATATCTTCGTTCTTTTCATCATCTAGTACTTGAACGTTGTTTTCCATCTTGAACAACGTTCTTTCGATCGGTTATTGGAATTAATACTATTGATTGTTCTTTTTCACCACTCATTCTCCTATTTACATTCTTGAATCCAACCTAATTTCCCAAGTAGACTATAGTCTGTATGCTTAAATCGATGATTCTATTTTCATTTAGCATTTATCCTTCTGATAAATTGATTGCTATAACTACATATCATCGATCTTTATCCTCGTGTATTATTGATAAAATTTTAACAAAATCTGTTTCTTCCCTCAAAATCTTGATGATTACATGTTATTTTAATAAGCAATGAAGAACGTGCTCTATAAATATACCGACAAAATTGATCATCGAAGAAATAACAGTGGTCGGACCTTGGCATACCACCGGATCTACTTGATCTCACTGCGTTTACGTAAGTTTCTTTCTATGAATTTATTGAGTTACTCTATCAGTTTCTTTTTAATTGTCACTTAATTTTTTTTCACACATTTAAAGATGCATTGATTGCATAGTAAAAATTATCATTTTTAAAAGTTTCTTTTTGAAAATTAAAGTTTAAGTTACATTTTTTTAATGATAAAAAAAATTAAAATTATTTTAGAAAAAAGAAACAGAGGGAGTAAGAGGTTATCTCGTTAAAAAACTAGTAACAATTGTTTGTGCAAGCATTTATTTCGGTGAACATAATTTTCATATATTGGTGTTTCCCGAATCTATTTGATTTAATTCAAGATAACAATTAAAAACTATTTTAGTGTATAATATTTTTCAATCTTTTTTTATTTACAATTTTCAACTTTAATTTATATATATTATAGCTTTTTTGCTAATTTTTTGTTTTGACTATACATAACATATGCCCTAGTATATTTCAGGTTTTGTTCAGTAAAATATCTCGCTCATCGTGCCCACCCCATTTATAATTATTATTCTTAGACCTCTAAGATTTGTCGTGTTTTTTCTTCCCGGCTATGTATGATTTTTGTAGAGGATAAATAGATGATTTTGTTATAAATTGATTGATTTGATTTCCTTACAAAACGAATGATATTTTCAAGTCATAATTTCTCAAAAAGTTTTATCGATTGTGAATATGCACGGGAACGCCTATATTTTAACCTTATTAATTAAAAAATTTAGTTGTTTTTTTAATTTGGTCAAATTGATTATTGTGTTTGAAAAAGCTTGAAGAATATTTATGTTTTCTGATTTACTTTTCGGTTCAATAGAGATAGTTACTAATGGAAGAAGGTCGAAGAAGAGTGAAACAAGTAAGTTGCACCCAAACATACGCCATTGAATTGAGTTAGTTCAGGACTTTAGAGCTTTTTCAACACCTGTATTCACTCCCCGCTTCCCAACTCACTTTTCTCATTCGTCAGCTCCCTCGGCTCTCTCTAAGCTGAGAGAGAGGGAGAGAGAGAGATTATTATATGTAAATATAGGAAGAGGACGAGATAGAGATTGAGGGATAGATGGGAGATAGATATAAGAAGATAGATGAATTGCTTGCTGTATATCCCCCAACCACCACTAAAATCAAAGACCACCGTTACCACTACAAAGGCCTTGGCTTTTAATTATTATATCTTTCCAAACTCCAGAAACTCACAATCTTGGTTAACTCGGTTGATTAACCATGGTTATAAAAACTTTAAACAAACACTCTCCATGCCCGGTCACCTATGTGCAGTGCTGCATGTAATGTACACGTTGCAGATTCTCGGAGGAACAACACAAAATTACTTGGCATGTTTAAGCACTTGAACGTACCAGTCCTAAACTTAGTAAAATCCAACTCAATTTCCCTTGTTCTTTATCTCTAACATTAATTTTATACACATACATTACCACTATATAAACCACCACTCCATCCCACTACTAGTCTCAAGAAAAAGGCAGTGAGATTCATACATAGAACAGTGTGCCTAGTAAAGGAAAGGAGTAAAGCAAGAGTGAAAACCCTAGTAATGGAGAGAACTGAGGCATATGGTTACAATACAGGTGTTTCAACCTCTTTTGATGGTGATTTGAATACCATCAACCATATAGCCCCTCCTTATAATAATTATTTTCTTGGAAGCACCACCACTTCTACTCCTAACCCATTTTTTCAACCAAATTACACCACAACCATTACAAATAACCCATTTTTTAGTTCAAATTACAATACCACTATTGTTTCTCAGAATACCACTAATATACATATTAGTCCCAATTACAATACCACTCTCCCTTTTCACAATACTAATAATATACATGCTAGTCCAAATTACGATACCACTTTCCCTCCTCGCAATACTACTAATATCCCTGCTAATCCATTTTTTAGTCCAAATTACAATACCACTATTGCCCTTCTCAAAATACTGACATATTTTTTAATCCAAATTATAATACCACTATCTCTGCTTGCCGTGACAACACTACTAATATATCTAATAACCCATTTTTTGATCCAAATAATTATAACAATACTATACCTAGTCACAAGTTACAATAATACGCTCTCTCCAAATTATAACTTTCAGCAATTTATCACAAACACAACAAACACCGTTGATACTTTTCAGGGTGCACCACTTACTAACTACAGTTACAATAACATTGGGTTGGCTCAGAATTATGAGAATAATACTAATATGTTGGTGAACAGTGTGCAGCCACAGCCAGAACCACAGCTGAACATTGGAGTGCAGACGCATCATTTTGTTGGTCTGAATCAGAATCAGATCAATAAAGATGAGCAGCTGCAGATCAGTCTGGGGGTTAATAGCAATGAACATCAAGGCCCCTTTGTGTTTTCTGACGGTGAGAATAGTGGGAGCATTAACGGGAATTTAGCCAAGAAGAGGAGGAATGCGACTCGACACAAACGAAGCTCGTTCTTGCCTTTTCATCAGTTCGACTACAATCAGCACGTGCCTGCTCCTCAAGCTGCACGTGTATGTTACTCAACCCTTGTTTTTGTGTTTGTTTTTGTGTATGTTACTCTTAATTCCATTTCTTGTTTTTAATTAACCCTTGTTTTTAGTTGTGTGTTGTACTTGTTTGTGTTTGTGTTTGTGTTTGTTGCACCAATACACTTGTACTTCACACACATATCAAGTTATATACTTAGGGTTCTTATTTTTGCTTTTCTTAATTAATTATCTAGATCAATTACTAATTTCTATGGTTAATATCTGTGTCTGATGTTTGTGCTTCAGTAAATATAGAAGATTTTTGAAAATTAATCCACATTTTCTCTGATTAATTTTCAGGTAATTGATGAGTCGAAACTGAAATTCCTCTTTCAGAAGCAGCTCCAGAATAGCGACGTCAATAATCTGAAGAGGATGGTAATTCCCAAGGTTGCACTCTTAACCTTTTCCATGTAATACATGTATAGATTAATAAACACGAATCATATATGCAATTATCTAGAAAATTTTGATTTTTATTCCAACTGTGACAATCAACTTGTGGTTATGTAACTGGTTTATATTTTAAATTATATATCTAACTTTGCTAAACTTTGTTTTGGAACTTCAATTGATTTCAGAAACCCGCTGAGGCTTTCCTTCCTGAACTAGATGAGAGAAGCGGGATTTCTATTAAAATGGTAGAAATTGATGGATCCCACGTCTGGACATTCACTTACAGGTTTATGTTCAGCTAGCTAAGAAATTATACTCAAAAGCTAACCAACTCTTTTCCGTAACTCTAAATTCTAATGTGTTTGATATGCCGATCTAAATCAGAGATGTTAGTGCCATGTCTTTTTCTTAATGAAATTAATCTGTGAATAGCTTTTCTAAGTCAGTAAGGTCTTTTCGGTTAAACAAAAAAGGTAGTGCAGGTAATGGCATTTCTCATGTTTCTTCTTTGACTTCAGGTTCTGGCCGAACAACAAAAGCCGGATGTACATCTTCGAAAATACTGGTGTGACACACTAGAACCTCTTTTTTCTAATTTTGTTGTCGCTTAAATCAGTAATAATGTATTATAAGAAGATTGTTAATGTTTTCCAGGGGATTTTGTAAGTGCACATCAGCTAAGGAGCGGTGACTATATCAGAGTGTTTCAAGATAATGAAAGCAATGATTATGTACGTAATTCATTAACTTTGTTCTAGAAAATATTAAATTGCTAATTATTTCATTAACTTTGTTCTAGCAAATCTTCAATTACTAATAATACTTTGTATTTATTTTTTCAGGTCATCGAGGCCAGAAAGATACGGAAGAATGTCATGTACAAGCCAAAACCGAAAAAGGTTAGGAACCGGGGCAACGGAGCCCAAACTGAAGCTTCCACCGAGAAGCCTATGAATGAAGTACCTGCTGCTGCGACCTCTTTAGAAGCCGGAAATGGTTTGCCCGAGACACAGTTAATGGAAACTACTGTAGACAACTATTTGCAACCTAATTATGGGTTTGACGCGTGTAGTTCCTCCAGTATCATGGATAACTTTGTAAATTTTCCGGCTCTGATCGATAACCAAAACTCGCTCATCTACAATGACATGAATTTCCCCAATGACTCTTTGTTCGATATATGGGAACGAGGAACGTCGAGCAGTCAGTCATTATTCCAGAACATGTCATTTGATGATATAGTGAAGGGCATGTAGAGCTTGTATATCTTTTGTAATTTTTTGTTGTCTAGTGAAAACTAAATGCTTTTGTAATATAAAATATGACTAAGCACTCTTTGTAACTTTTCTGTTGTATGTTTTGTGAAAGTGTGTTAATACCATCTCTAATCATTTTCCTCGGTATCGTTTTAAATTTTTGGATCATTACTTTTATACAATACAGTATATCTATGAGTACCATATAGTGGACTAAAAATCTGTAAATGAAGATATCATTGAAAGTAACTCCAAAAAATAATAAATTACTGATAGATAAGCCATGAAAACAAGTGATATATAATAAACATTTGAATAATATCAATGTTCTTACAAAATAGTGTTCATGTTGTTGCTGCTACTGCCATTTGGTGGCCAAGCTTGAAGACAATTACTCTAAACATTAATGCGCGTTTTTTTTCTCTAAATTTTTTTTCTTCTAGACGAGAAGCCAATTTTTTCCTCGCTCTCAAAAAAACTAGAAACTGTAATCTTGGCTCCGAATTTTTATGCTACAATGTACGTCTCGGGTTCAAAAAAAGCTTCAAAATGACATCAATCTTAGATAATCGATCACTCTTAAATAATCGATCACTGCTAAACTTCTTCACACAGTGATAA
Source organism: Apium graveolens (assembly GCF_009905375.1). NCBI lineage: Eukaryota > Viridiplantae > Streptophyta > Magnoliopsida > Apiales > Apiaceae > Apium > Apium graveolens. Next base: position 16,825,685 of record NC_133655.1, on the reverse strand, counting down.
TAAAATTTAAGATAATCAAGCAATTGAAAGAAAACAATTTACAGAATCTATTTGTTCTCCATCTTATAAGCCAGAAGCTTCAAAAATTTCACTATATACTTTCACAGAAGAGTGCATTATGAATCCTAAACAACATGACAAGTCTGTAGGTTCTTTTAGATGTATTAACCAGTATAGAATTAATACTCAACAAAGTTTTAAAATCCTATCAAAAGGCAACACTTCATTATACTATTTATAAACATAAATCAATTTTAGAATCAATCTAGTTGTAGTTTGCATTCGTCCTTTTTCTAACTTTTTTTGCATCACTGTTTTTTTATTGGCATTTTTCATTGAAGTTAACGTTTCTTTTTAAAAACCGTGGGTTATATTATCCCATATTTTTGTTGATTGTTTTTCTATGCACTATTTCAAGAATTATCCTTCTTATCACGGTATATATTGTAAATTTTAGAATCTAGATGTGGTTCTCATTTTTTTTTTCAAGATCTCTTGTAGCCCGTTTCATTTTCAAGTTCACGTGATCTATTCAGTTCTATGTTTTCCCTTTGACAAAGCCGTAGATTACATCTTTTATCTATTATCTATACTATACTATACTATAATAACCGGAATATGGGTCGTGAGTAATTGTTTTCTTTCTACCTCATATAGGGTTGCACATGGGCTGGTTTAGGTCGATTTGACCATTTTAACGACCCAACCCATTGAGTACGGGTTACAAAAATATCAAACCATCAATCTCAAAAAAATATTAAAACTCAACCCTACTAATTTTATGACGGGTTGGGTTGGTTAGGTTTGGGTTAATCGGGTTGTGAGCGTCTTTTTCGGGTTTCTTTACCGACGGTATGGGGAAAGACTTCCACTATGATATTACACGTTAAGTAAAGGTGTAAGCACACATTGTAAACACAACTAAGAAAGATAGTAGCATGCCCGACACTATATCATTTTAGGAGAAACAAATAAAATTATGAAAATTATTTTAATGATCGGCAGCTGCACTTACTATTTTATACAAACTTAGGATGCAAATATAATTATATAACCAAAGATATGCATGAATATACGAGTAAAGTTAGACCAAAGCATTCTAACGGATCTTAAACAGAATGACATAATTTATAGCTACCTTTTTTAGGCAAGTTAAGCTTCCATTACTTTAAATAATTTTTCAAAATACAAGCAAGATCAGGGGGAACATACTCCCCTCTCCAAATACCACCTGGACTAGAACTCGACAAGTTAGATAACCAATCAGCTGCCTTGTTCCCAGATCGTTTGACAAAAAAAATATCAATATTGTTATACGATTCAAGAATGCTCCTACACTCATCTATTACACCACCGAAAGGTGAATAGTTTTTTTTTCTTCTTTAGCAAAGTATTGACTGCTACTTGACAATCAGATTCAACTACCACACGATGTTGAGAGTTACAAACTGTGCTTTCTTCGTTCTTGTCTATTTCAGCTTTGATCCAGCTAAGGGCCTCCCTTATGCCTATAGCCTCAACATGATAAACCTCTGGCTTTCCAGGAAAACATGAACTAGCTGCATAAATTAGTTCTCTTGTATCATTTCTCACTATCCAACCCACCCCGAACTGACCAGAGCTTTTGAATATAGTGGCGTCGCAATTGACTTTAATACAACCATTATCCGGTTTATTCCACCGTTCAGTAATTCCAGTTGAATGAACTGGTGTTGAAGAAGTAGCTTTCCCCATCTTTTGAACGCCATTCCATTGTGTAAGGCATGCAATTGCAGTTGTCACTATATTTCCCTCTCTCAAGTTTGTGTTATTCCAAATTATATCATTTTGAGCCCTCTAGATGCTCCAATAAACCATGCTGATCGCTGCAACTTTTTCCTTCTGATGCTCCAACACGTACAAGAACCACGTGGGTAAGTTCATCGAACTGTCATATTTAGCTTCTGGGCATACTATATTCCAGCAAATCATTGTAAACAGACAATAAATGAAGCAATGGGATGTTGTCTCCTTATCAATTCCACATCGCGGGCATATGTCATCATTCTGAACCATTCGAGTTTGCAAATTATATTTTGTTGGCAAGCAGTTATTCAAAGCTCTCCACAGAAACACCTTTACTTTTGCTGGAACTTGCAATTTCCTCAAACTTCTCCATACTTTTACCTCGGCATTTTCCTCCCACCTACCATAGATACTCTGCAGCAGTTTATACGCACTCTTCACCATATAATTTCCACTTTGTTCATAACACCAGTACCTTGTATCACTGTGTTGGTTTCTGAAAAGCACTATGTCATGAATTGTCATTCTCTGTCGATCATTAAATAAGTCCTTAATGATATCTTCATCCCACTCCTTAGTGTTTGTTTTAAATAAATTATGCATGGTCACTCCCTGAAGAGCCAAGTGTTGGGAAGTAATGAAGGGATTCTACGATTCCAGAAGCCAAGGTTGATCAATAACCGAAATGCTACGATCATCTCATATCCTCCATCGAGCATCTCTTTTAAGCAAAGTCTAAGACTCTAAAATACTTCTCCATACGTAGCTGGGGTTGGAACCCAATTTAGCTTCCAGCAAATTGCTATGAGGATAATATTTTTCTTTAAAAACATGCCCCACTAACGACTTCTAAAAATTAAGAAGCCTCCAACCTTGTCTACCCAGCATAGCTAAATTGAAATTTCTTATAATCTTGAAACCCATTCCACCATTGTTTTTATGCTTGCTCAATTTGTCCCAGCTGCGCCAATAAATTCCTTTGTTGTTTTTAGATGATTGCCACCATAAATTACTGATCATACTCTCAATATCCTGACAAATTTTGTTTGGAAACAAAAATATGCTCATGGTGTAAGTAGGAATAGACTGTAAGGCCATTTTATCAGCACTTCTCATCCTCCTCCAGAAAACCACTTACCATCCCAGCCCTGAATGCGATACCGACAAATTTTTTACAACCAATAACGCTTGGAAGGCCAAGATACAAGCTATTATCATCCGTCATCCGCATCTCTAACATGCTAAGGACACTCTCTTTGATCTCCGGGATCGTATTTTTACTAAAGAAAATCAAAGATTTTTCCAAGTTCACCTTCTAACCAGCTGCATCTTCAAAAATCTTCAATAACTCTAACCCCTGACTAGCCTCTTCCACTGTGGCCCTACAGTAAATATAACTGTCATCTACAAATAACATGTGAGATATAGCAGGAGCTCCTTATGCAATTTTACACCCCTAAATCTACTTCTCTCTTTCATATTTTCTAATTAAACAGGATAACCCTCCACACATAAAATAAACAGATAAGGGGAGAGCGGATCCCCTATCCTGATGCCCCGGGATGGAACCACCTGACCAAAAATTTCACCACCATGTGTTACAGAATACTTGACAAATGTAACAAATTCCATAACCAGCGTAACCCACTTGGCACAAAAGCCCATCCTTTTCATAACAGCCTCTAGAAATACCCATTCAATCCTATCGTAGGCTTTACTCAAGTCCAGTTTTAAAGCCATGAACCCTGTTTTCCCTTAATGCTTTCTTTTTAGATAGTGAAGGACTTCAAACGAGATCAGTACATTATCAGAATTCAATATCCCTTTCATGAATGCACTTTGGTTTTTCGAGATAACCACAGGAAGCAATGTTTTTTAACGATTAGCCATTACTTTACCAATGATTTTATAAAGAACATTGCATAAGGAAATTAGCCTCAAATCACCCATCCTCACTAGACTCATTTTTTTTGGGATAAGAACAAAAATTATATCATTCAGACAATTTGGAAGCTTACCTTCTCTGAAAAAACTGTTGACTAGCTCTGTTACGTCCTTCCCAATGATATGCCAGCATTTTTGGTAAAATCCAGGAGTATACCCATCACACCCAGGCGCCTTATTTGGGTCCATACTGAAAAGAGCCATTTTGACTTCTTCTTGTTTAACAACCTCGATCAGTGTACTATCTCTGAGATGCCTGGATATAGTTCATTGATCACCTTTTCAAACTATGATCCCATCGTTGAAAAAATATTTTGAAAATAATTTTCCATGAGGTCATGCAAACCATTTTCCCGGTCCCTCCAAACTCCCGTTTCATATTTCAGCTGGTATACTAGGTTATTTCTTCTCCTTTTATAGCTACCTTAGTTGATAATTATTCATAATGTTTTCAGGTTTGCTTCTCTAAATATTTCAGGGCAAGGGTCATCTATATATATTATCCAGCTTGACTTTATTATTCAGGTTTTCTTTTAACTTCAAGCAGAGCTTTCAAAGGTTAATTGTATGAATTATATAGTTTAATTCAAGCATTTACAAGGTGATGAGTGCGGCTTCCACTACTAGGATTATAAGGTGTATACTGAAATTATTAACATATGAATATTTTGCTAGGTTTTTTTGTTAGAGATGTAATGAAATTGAACTGGGTCGGAATGCAATAAATTTGAAATAGGCTGGGCTTAATAATAGAACTGGTATGGGTTAGTTTAGGTTTTCAAATAGGTAAAATTTGACCCAAACAATTACAAATTGCCCAAGTAAAAAATAACGCAACTAACCCATGAGTTTAAACGACTCAGTTTGAACGACTCATTTTAGGGTCGGGTTGGGTTGGGTTTTGTGGGTTATGTAACTCATGAGCAGCCCTAACATCATACAATCATCAATTTGTTTTTCGAGAGTTACCTTTTTTATCAGTTTCTATATATTACAATAAACTCTTACAGACAGACCTATGAATGATGTGCCTGCTGTTTCGCCTTCTTTAAAAGCAGGGAATGGTTTTCCAGTTGCAATTGACGAGACATGGTTAATGGAAACTACGATATCCAATTATAAGTAACCTAATTACGGGTTCGACGCATGTATTTCGTCCATTATCATAGATAACGTGGTAAACTTTCGACATATGGGAACGAGGAACGTCGAGAAAATCAGTCAGTATCTTTATTCCAGAACATGTATTTTAATGTTATAGTAAAGGGAATGTAGAGCATGTATATCCTATAGATGTGCTCATTGCTGATGGATCATAGAGTTAAAATCGTAAAATGTTACACTAGCGAAGCCCTCTGGCTTGAATGTTGTTGCTCCAACTGTCATTGGTTGGCCGAACTATTTTAGGCCAAAAATTTTGTAAATAAATAATAATTATTAATGACATCTATGCGCGATTTTTCCTATGGAAGTATTTTTTTCTTTTGGATTTTGCTCTTGAGCAGTTTTGAGAAACCATTTAATCTCGCTCTCAAAAACTCTAGAGTGTAATCTTGAATCCGAACTTGTATATGTTAACAACCTGTCTCAGGTTTAATAATATCCATGTAAAATGGTAAGCATTCTGTAATTATTTTTGTTATCCTTTGTATGATAAAGCAAAGCAAAATGTCGCACTAGAAGTAAAATTAAAGAAAGTTTTAAGTCTTTATTTTTTAATAACAATATTTCCCTCTCAGTTTATGAGACATAGAGGGTTCGAGTATTATAAAAAATAAGGTGGATGTGTTCGTTTAATAATAATAAAAAAGAACTTTCATATATATATTTGACAAATAACTTGTAAGTTTAAAGAAAAGAGGAAAGTGTTCTCCCACATAAAATGCTCCATAAATAATCCTTTTACAAAATTACTTAAAATTACTTAGGGAAATAATTTTTAGCTTAGAAACTTCGGAAGAGGGTGAGACATGCGGCAATGAATATTAATGTATTTATTTCGGCAACTGTAACTCACAATAAAACTGCACCTTTTAATTTAGAAGAATTTGGTTTCTTTCTAGCTCACATGTAAATTTGTCAATAATTATTTGAATTGTACAATAAAAGAGCTCCAAAATAAACATAAATTTTGAATAGTAGATCATTGATAGGGAATAAAATAAATCATGATTGCGTAATTAATATCGCATTAACTATGCCCGGTTTGGGCTACAAGTAAGGCAAGTTTAGAAGGACCCAAAAGCCCATAATATTGATTATTTTCGTAAGTAATAAATATGGGAAAAATCAGCTGATAGATAGAGTGCAAATAAGGATATAATTCATTGGAGATTGACCTCCAAGAAACCTCATGGGACAAGGAATCAGTTTCCTGCATTCTACGACTCCAAAGTTCATTCTAAATTGGAGACTTGTCCACCAAGTTCCTAACCCTAGTCTATTTCAAGGCATCCCATGCCTATATAAGGGGCCACACCCCACAAATTATAATTATATTTTTTGACTTGATCCTTAGCACGCAGCAAGGTACGTATGATTCTTGTGAAGGAAGTTTGAGTCGCGAAACACGAGAGAAGTTAAATAGAGCCTTGAAGCTCAGGAATCCTAGCAATAAATACACCCTAGTTTTTCATCGATAACATTTATCGCCATCTGTGGGACAGAACCAACAATAACCATGGTGAACACTCGGTGTAGAAACAACAGTGGAAATGGTAATCCTGTCCCATCGCAAACAATTTCATCATTGGTGGAGATACCATCGTACTCAACCTATGCCTCCACTCAAGGAGGGATCTCAGTAGGGGCGTTTGAAGCGCAGCCTCAAGGGTTGAATCCCCCAATCCAAGATCCGCCCCAAGGAACGAATCCCCGATTCAACAGCTGCGTGCAAACATAGACCCTCGGTCTGTTAATTATGAATACTCGACGGTCGTAACTCCTGGAACCACCTACCTAAATTATGGGATGCCTATATGTCCCGATATTGGAGGAGGTGGACCTTCTAATCAAACTGAAGAAGCAGGACGGGCACTCTTATATGTCAGTGGTTAGAAATATATTCCTGAGTATCCAGAATTCTCTGGACCCTATTCAGCTAGAAATTCTAACTCGTCGGATGATGAATTAGCTCCAAGAAGGAGACGTGCTGCTAAGGAGCCGGTGCTTGGCAACTATCAACATCCCAGGAATGCTCAAATGATGATTTTACAAGATGTACAAGATAAGATTAGGGTACATAAAGCTGAGATTCAAAGATTGAAGCGCGATTTAGAGATACACTTGACATCGAGACTTCCACCAAAGGCAAGACAACAGGGATCCTCCTCCTGTTATAGACTTGGAAGGTCCAACACCAAGAAGGAGGCCTCCAGCCCCAAGAGCTGATCCTAATGATCTGATAAATCAAGGAGATCCTGATGATCTAAATCCACCATTCACTGAAGAAATAATGAAAGCCCACATCTCATGAAAATTTAAGATTCCCACCATCAAAGTGTATGATGATACTGGCGACCTGTTGTTACGGCCCATGAATAATGCTATCAAGTGTCGGGATTTTCCTTAAACCCTGTAACAACCCAAATCCGCGGTCAAGATTTGGTGTCACTAAACAATCTTTACATTAAAAAAAAAATATGCAATTAACCCCTTGAATCCAGATCGTTTACATGTTATGGTATGAAACAAGAATCTAACCTTTTACAACTCACAATAACTAGAATACAAGTTTAGATACCTTTATGCTAATGCCCGTGTCTTATTTTCTCACATATTCGTCCTTTCGCAGCGGAGATCTCTCTAACTTCTGATGTCTAACGAAAGCTATTCACTTTTATCTTTCTCTACTTCTGAAAGAAATAAGAGTTTACAAAGCAAGAGTGAGCCAAAAATGCCCAGCAAGTATAAAATTTTGAGTTCCAAATATTAATAACAAAGGAAAATTCCCGGATAAAATCTCTAAACAATTTTAAACAATTTTATTTATTCGAGGGAGTTGAGCGACTAAACCTTAGCTGTTACCACCCCTTAGTTATAAATCCAAAAGTGACAAGTGATTCCCAGATTCATTTCCCGAATCAGGGTTTTGTCCGGTTTTTGGAATCATAAAACTTTTGAGAGAAAATGTCGTTAATGGCGATTAACAATAAGTTAGACTGGACACTAGTTCGCACCTATATCTTGCTGATCAGCCAGGATACAGTGCAGATCTATACCTACCTGTATAGATCCGGTCAGGTCCCCAGGCTCTACGGCCCATCTCCAGGCACCGGTCATGTCCCGGTCCTTAGGATTAAGTAAAACTTAATCCCACACATTATCATTATCCAGCCCATGGAGTATTTTGATGTCAAATCATTTAGAATTCAAAACATCCAAATTCAGGGTTCGCAAATAACCTGAAAGAATGGGTATTTGCTCAAGAGAGCAATCGAATTATAAGAAAAATAATGAAAAAAACATGCATAATAAGAGTAATTGCAGCGAAATATAAAACATTTAACTATTCTGAACTTAGAATAGGAACGAAGAAATAATTGCAGTATCTTAAAAGAAAGTTCAGGAATACTTGCCTCAATAAGCTTTAATCTCTATTACTAGCTGACTTTGATTCGACTTGAACGTTTGGCTTTATCGTCAAATTACTATTCCATTTTGGATACGATCCCAATATTCAGGCCCTTCAAATGGAACTTCGTTGATCCCGACGTCTAATCACTAGACCATTTCTAGTCTGGTGTCAAATCTCAGGTCTTCCGACTAGGAACTACAGAGTTAAGACACCTTAAGTAGGTTTCCTCGTATATTCACAAAATAGGGTAATCGATTATTCACAAAATATCTTGTCACGTCACGTAAGTAGGTTTCGTAAAATTTAATTATATATCCTCGTTCGACGTCTCCGATAATTACAGGTTACGTTCCCGTATTTTCAGAATTAATTTTCCCAAAAATCGGGCAGCGTTTCCTTTATTTATCGGCCTACCCGTCGAATCATTTCGACGTCAATCACAACAACCAACAATCGCAATCATCCAATTCACAACCAATTACACCAATCCCAACCACCAATATGAACTCAATTTATTAATTATTATTTGTTTTCGTGTCGTAATTAATATCATGAACGTAGGACTCAGATAAATCATCACCGTCTACCGTCCGCTCGTAATAATTCATCGCAGACGGCGGCAAAATTTCGCGGGTACCCGATTAATTCTCGTGTTTCTAACGCAAAACTTCACCGATTAATTAAATTCCTGCATGAAGTATATTTTTCTATTTCACGAATTTTAATCAAATATATTTTTTTCTTTAAAAGTAAAAATTCAGTCAGTAAAATAAGATAACCATTCGAACCAAACATAGAAACATGCAGTTATCACAGGCCAAAGAAAAAAAAGAAACCAACATCATAGTCCACACACGCGCCTCACGCGCCGGTCACCTTACCGGAATAACACCGGTGGTAGCCAGAATAGTTGGCACATAGGGAAAACACACAACAAAGCCATATACACACACAACTCACACACACCTATCACAATTATACACTCATATGTTCATGTATATATATGTATAGAAATAACAGAGTAACCGGAGCAATCACCGGAGAGAAGAGGGCAGCGGCCGGGAAAAACATGGCGGAAACAGGAGAAAACAACAAGGGAGGAGATAAGGAGAAAATCGAGGGAAAACAGAGGGGAAATTGACCGAGAGAGAGAGACCGGAGTTCGATCAGGAGAGGAGGGAGAGAATCGACGAGAGAAGGTCGGTGAAGAGAGATGAAGAGGGGAGAGAGATTGGCTGGGGAAATAAGGGAGAGAAAGGGAATATATTTGGGGAATTTTATCGCGTTTATCGCGTTATTCCTGAATTTGACACCGCATTTAATATTTAAATGAATTTTTTATGGGTAAAAGTAACCCAAAAATTTACAAAAATAATTTAAAAAATCTCGAGTTAATTTAAAATTATTAATACAAAATTTTCAGAATTTTTAAATTCTTTTTGAAACGCGCACCCAACCCGCATTTTGGAAATTAACGAACAGGCGGGCGGTTAAATAAAAGCCAGAAAATTGCCAGAATAGTTTTAAAATTCTCGAAATATTTAAAAGTTAATAAAATAAGATTTTCATGATTTTTGAAATATTTTGGCATTAAATACTGATTTTACAGTTAAGTGCAATTCAGAAAATCATTTAAAAATAATTAATCAATAAAATATTGATTTTTAAATTTTTTTATACTCCTAAAAATAATAAATAAAATTATATAGTAAGAAAAATAATTTTAGATACAATTTTTAGCATTTATGAGAATAAATATTTAATTATACAACCAATTTTTCGTACCCAACAAAAAACACACAATCAAAAATAAAGCAACGCACAGCTGACAGAACCATCACATATTTTATTTATTAAATAATTCAATAATTATATTTACATATCGGATCCGAAAATAGGTTACTTAGCCGCTAAGTAACTAGAAAGACGATATGATTTTAATACCAGAATTGGATAATTATCAAAATAGAGCTGCATATAACACACTTTATACAAAAATAAGGTGATAATATCTCGCCTTTTGAAAATATGGAGTTTATCGATTTATAAAATGATTTACGTATCGAAAATTTCACACCGGGACTCGTACAGGTCAAACCGTACCCCGGGTCAAAAAAGTCAAAATATGAGAAGTGTTCAGAATTATCAGATTAGGTTTTGAAGGAGTTTTCAGAAGAGTTTCGGGTTTTAAAAACGCAAAATTGGTTGAAGTGGGACGATTTCTGATTCTAAAAAGTAATTTTATAATTACGTAAAAATAATCATTAATAATTCTATAAATTCTTATAAATTCTTATAATAATCCAAAAATTACCATAAAAATACCAACATTATCTATATTTAATTTTGGATAATTAAAAGTTAAAATATCCTAATTTTATCAGAAATAAACATCCAAATATTAATATCAATCATCAAATAATTCACCAAAATTCACATAAAATCACATAATAATTATTTATTGATAAAAATAATTACATAATATTTCTCACACGTTACATCCTTCCCCCCTTAAAAAGGATTATGTCCTTAGAATCATGCTAAGGAACAGGCCATGATAATTTCGAAGTATTTCTCTTATAATTTCTCAGCTTTCATCACTTTAATCACAACCCAACGGTCTCTTACCGGCATCAAATTTATCAGTTGTCATGCAACCCCTAACTCAATCTTTACTTCATATATTTGGAGCTAAATTACTCTTCATAGTCATACACACATGAATCTCTTATGAACTCGTTATACCTGTGACAACAAGACCAACTCATTCACAATCGTTCTATCTATCTCACTGTTTCAAAGGACTAACTTAATTTACACTAACTTTCTTTTCTTTCCAATTCTAATAGTTCATGTTCATGAAATTTCTATTTTCACTGACTGTTCTACTTTACTTTTCATGTCTCCTTCTGTTCGGTTAGTCTGGCATATGATCATTTCTAATCAAATTCGAGAATCTTTAATCGGTCTCTTGCACTTTCCATCTGTCTGCGCCCGATATACTGAGCTCATGGCGTTTGGTGCTGCAAAATGTTCTAAATCTATTCAAAAACTAAAAATTAAAGGAAAAATCTTGGCAATTGCATTTAACTCACCACTTTGTAGTATATCTCAATTTCTTTTCAATCACTATCAAGTTTATTCATTAAGCGAGAATCTTTTACTATCTGAAAGGAAATATATTAATTTGGGACGGAATGAATCATAACTTTATTCAAAACCGAACTCTTGGTACTAATACTCATTTTTTTTGTCATATCAAATTAGATATCAATATGAACTTTGATGCTCACAACATTCCATACTGAAGTCAACATCAATCATCTATATTAATACCACCTTTGATATCTAACAACAAAGTAAGTATCAGTATAATCCAGAAGCCGGATCAAAACATGTACTTCAATTTCTAACTTTTCAAATTGCTTTACCCATTTCCCGGTAATCCTAATGATGTTCACTCTTTCTTTTCTACTCAAGACATTTGTCCTTAAATGGACCTTTCCTGTTTGGTAGTTAACCACACAACTGGAGCTCATAATCAATTATAGTCAGAATTCATCCCTTTGAAGCTGAAAATGCAGTTGTTACTTTTCAACCCTTCGTATGTATCTCTTCAGGCGTTCAACTTGGTCTTCCATAGTCCTTGAATGGGCGAGGATGTTATCAATAAATACAATTACACTATCCAAATACTCGTGGTACTTTATGTTCATTTAATCTTCAGACTTACAACTTCTGATAATCGATGCGTAACTTCATACCTCCATTCTCTTTTTCCCATGTCCTCTTTTGTGCGTAGCACGAAACACTCTTTATTTCATTATTTTTTCATTCCATAATCTTGAAGTTTCTTTCACTCATTCTTTCATCCCTACTGGGTCATACGATACCAGCTCGACTCTGTGCAGTAACCAATGAGAAATTTCACCGTATGTTTCGAGGTAACCTTGGTAAATCATTCGTTAGAATCTTCGGGGCTTTGTTTTAATTCTAAAGAATTCCGATGTGAGATTCATTGTAACGTTCTTCTTTAGCAGTTCGCCACTAATACCTTGGTTTAATCTTCCTTGTTTACACGCATTCTTTGAATGAAATTTCTATCTTCAATTATCGGCGTTTCACTTCCTTCTCCTATCAGTTCTGGCACAACTGACGTTCACAACTTGCATATATCCTGGATTATTTTATAAAATTTCTTTATCATTCTTTTGATTCCATTTCTTTTCTTATTTATTTCTCCATTCTCATTATTCATTACCTCTTTTTAAACATAAAGGATCTCTTTTTCTTGATAATAATAATCTGTTCATAATTAGATAAGTCATTTCTGAAGTTAACGCTATAATAAAGGTTTTTATTTAAAATTTTCAAATTCTTACTAACAGAATTATCAAAATTCATCGGTATCTATTTTTCTTAGCTTGGTTTTCCCCATTTGATCAACATTCCTTTTTCCTGAGTTCACATGCAGACTTTTTCAGTCTCTATCTTACATCGGATACTTGGATTTGCGAATTTCCCAGTATCTTCCATTAAATCGTAATTCAACATGGATGTACATTCATATCCTTCATGGAGTATTATTACAGATGGTAGAATCTCTCTGCTTTATCTCGAACCTTCAGTTCTTGAAAATATTCTTCTTACTAGCATGCACCAATTACTTTCTGTTTCTCTTATTTATCGAAAAGAGCGTATCCATCTAGATAAAATCTCACACATGTCTGCAGTAACATCACGCTAATCCTACTAAACTTTCGATTTCTGCTAATGCCATCGCTTCTTCCAAATTCCTAATTGCTTTGATTTCGGAACTGAAAATCATGTCAGAGTTTGACTTAATCTAATTGGAATCAACCTCCATTTAACCAACCATTAGTTGGTAAAGTTAATCAATTAACTCTTTTAATTGATCAATTAAACCAAGTGAAGACTAGTTAACTGGAATCAAAGACCAATTACATAAAGTCGGTTCGATCATAACATTCTTTCTCAAGAACCGAGATCGCAATCATTTGGAGTACTGATGAGAATGACAATATACTTCTTTATCCTTAAATGTAGGGTAATTTCTTAAAATTTGGGCAGCACTTCCCCTATGTCATCGACTTCCAGTCGGACTCAAGCCGACACCATCAATCACTCAAAGTGTCCACAATCATACCCATCCACTTCCATCAACCAAATTCATCAATTCAACGTATCAGAATACACCATGCTGATCATCAGATGTACTATTAATATAACATAAGTCTTTTAATTGGAATAGGGTCTTAAACCAACAATGATTAATATCACCATACCTTTTTCAGTTCTTTCAGAATATTACAAAATGCTATTAATGAATTTAAAATTTATCTCATTGTTTTTCAAAAAATTTATTCCGCGAGTATTTTAACGTATTTCTTGTCATTACTAATTGTGTACAATTACTTTTAATAATCGTACAACATCCTTCAATTAATCACATTGATTCTCCGTTGTTGACGATACACACTTAATCTCATTAACTAATCTGTTTATCTTTTAATAATCATGCATGGTCTCCATTATCATCGTCACAATCTGGTGGAAACTCATTCGTTAGATCATTATTTCGTAAAAGATTTCGCAGTCGAATCGCCATTCCTTCGTCTCCACTTATGTTCCCGTATCGAACTTTCATCGTTGGCCCGCTTATTAAATTTGCCATCATTCATTTACTTAAGTTAGAGAACTTCACAATCCTTAGGACACATTCGAGATTTGGTTGCAATCAAAATTTCTTCTATCTTGACTCTTCACAACACATATCTTCCTGTGACGAAGGGATGTTTCATGCATTAATTGCCTGTCTGAGTCATTGTTCAGAATTCCCTTGATCTTCGATTGTCGTTCCGACACTCGTTGCTTTTTCTGATGCACGCAGCTTTCCTTCCTTATTTTATAATTAATTTATTTATTACGGTTCACTAACGATTCATTTTTTGTCGAAATTTTCTAATTTGCAGTGCATCGCGTTAACGCAATCTACCATGCTGGTGAGATCCCGGTAACAAGAACAACTGTCTAACTTGATGTCTTTGCCATAACCACGTTATCGGTGTATCCATTAGTCCCTGCTCGCAGGTGTCCACCATTTATCGACTTGCAATCATATCCATGTTTGTTATATGATTCCACGTGCCACACTATTTTGAAATTGTCAGAGGACAGACTTTACGCAGGAGGAAAGTTTGCGAATATGACTTTGATTGAAAACTGAATAAGGAATAACAATGCCACAAATGATTGGGAGAATTTGTAAATCAGGACATTTAAGGAAGAAAAATGAGTGAAGAATGAGACAACCATATTCGTAATCAAGATGGCCAGTCTTTCATACTATATGACATACAACACATGATTAGGTGGCGTCCCACCCGACTCTTCGTCATTTCGACCAAGCGTCATACCACAACACTGTTTGTCTCAATCATGAATTAATAATTTGAGAAAAGAAATAATTGAGAAGGAATACAATAAATTTTCTTTCATTTTCGCCTCATATGATTTATCAACAGAAGAAGCTCATACGCATTCAATAATCAAGAAGAACATATGTTATCGTATTAGAAGAAAGAATGTCAGCGTTGATCACCTTCCACGTTTCACCTACGTATGCCTTCAGAATCGTTCGAATATAGGTTCACAGTTCAAGTCACTTCATTGCTTCGGAATGCTGTCTGGAAATGCCTTCACATCAAATATTTTACTGATTCGACCATAAGCGCGTCCTTACGAATTTTATAATTATTAATTCCGATTTCCTCTATGCCGGGTAGAATAACAATCGATCCCGCAATATCTCAACTCCGTCGATAGGGATACTATTTTTCTCCAATCATCTGGAAGATTCTTCCATTTCCTTCAACATCCGTTGTCCGTTCAAATTACGAATCTCGTTAAATTTTAATAATTTCATGAATTGGGTAAATAATGTTTTAACATGTTGATTCAATTATTGATATTATTAAACAAAGTTTACTTTCGTCTTTCACGGAAAAATTTTCTTCCTGCTAGTGGGTCTACTTGGTCCCTCGAACTAACAATACCGAGTCTATATCCATTCCTCTTTTTAAGTCATTTTCTGTTTATAATAACAAAAGCTTAAGTAGTAACTCGATAATCAAATTGTAAAACCCATTTTATGCAAAAGATCTTCTGAAAGTTTATTAAGGAAATCTTTTTCGAAAATCTCATTTTAAAATTTTGAAAATCAAATGTTTGGTCGTCATTACTATATAAGTCACTTGCTATTCTTATGATCCATTAATGAGATATCTAATTAAAGGAATGCCCATATACGGGTCTCTCCACTTCGGTATATCCTCCATTTATCCTTGAATTCTATTCATATTTATTAGTCGACGAACTTTGAGGTACCATTGTATATCATTTTATTCGTGACTCCAAACCAATGCTGACGTCTGCCACCGTCTTTGATATTCTCATCATCGTCCTGGACATCATACTTACAATCATTAATGCAATTCGATGTTTTATCTGCAGATAGAGTCGCACCTTCGTGCTAGTCTTTCCCATATCCGATAAAGTAGATATCATTCCTTGCGCAGCGCCCACTCAACAATGGAATCTTCTCGCAACGGTAGTGCCTTTGCAGCTTGCAACTTTGGCTCTTCGTCAGCTTCTGTTAACTTGTTGCCTCCGGCGTGGAGCTCGTCCTACTACCTAATTCTAAGTTAAATCATACCAAAATTCACCTAGCCTCTCTTTCACAAGTTCTCACAAGAATCAATTGTATTTTCTTCAAAACCGCATGAAAAGTAGGGTAACATACCCAGTCTCCGTTGATCTATCGATTCTGCATTACTGTAGGATCTGAGAACTCAATAGACCTATAGCGTTGCGATATTTTCCTTACACTTCCCTCAACCAACCTGGCTTACCAATTCCGTATCAGACCTGCTAATCCTCACTCGCACTCAATTCAAACTTAAAATGAGTATGCCAAGGGTCTTTCCTATCTCATATGGCCTATCACTCCTATCTTACCCTCACCTATTCTTATTTCAGTGACCAATAACTTGTAGCTCTGATGCCAACTTTTAACAACCCAAATCCGGGGTCAAGATTTGGTGTCACTAAACAATCTTACATTAAAATAAAAGAATATGCAATTAACCCCTTGAATCTGGATCGTTTACAGGTTATGGTATTAAATAAGAATCTAACCTTTTACAACTCACAATAACTAGAATACAAGTTTAAATACCTTTATGCTAATGCCTGTGTCTTATTTTCTCACATCTTCGTCCTTTCGCAGCGGAGATCTCTCTAACTTCTGCTGCCTAACAAAAGCTATTCACTTTTATCTTTCTCTGCTTCTTAAAGAAATAAGAGTTTACAAAGCAAGAGTGAGCCAAAAATGCCCAGCAAATATAAAATTTTCAGTTCCAAATATTAATAACAAAGGAAAATTCCCGGACAAAATCTCTAAACAATTTTAAACAATTTTATTTATTCGAGGGAGTTGAGCGACTAAACCTTGGCTGTTACCAGCCCTTAGTTATAAATCCAAAAGTGACAAGTGATTCCCAGATTCATTTCCCGAATCAGGGTTTTGTCCGGTTTTTGGAATCATAAAACTTTCGAGAGAGAATGTCGTTAATGGCGATTAACAATAAGTTAAACTAGACACTAGTTCGCACCTATATCCTGCTGATCAGCCAGGATACAGTGCAGATCTATACCTACCTGTATAGATCTGGTCGGGTCCCCAGGCTCTACGGCCCATCTCAAGGCACCGGTTATGTCCCGGTCCTTAGGATTAAGTAAAACTTAATCCCACACATAATCATTATCCATCCCATGGAGTATATTCATGTCAAATCATTTTTAATTCAAAACATCCCAATTCAGGGTTCGCAAATAACTTGAAAGAATGGGTATTTGCTCAAGAGAGCAATCGAATTATAAGAACAATAATGAAAAGAACATGCATAATAAGAGTAATTGCAGCGAAATGTAAAACAGTTACCTATTCTGAACTTAGAATAGGAACGAAGAAATAATTGCAATATTTTAAAAGAAAGTTCAGGAATACTTGCCTCAATAAGCTTTAATCGCTATTACTAGTTGACTTTGATTCGACTTAAACGTTTGGCTTTATCGTCAAATTACTATTCCATTTTGGATATGATCCCAACATTCAGGCCCATCAATTGGAACTTCGTTGAACTCGACGTCTAATCACTAGATCATTTCTAGTCTGGTGTCAAATCTCCGGTCTTCCTACTAGGACCTACAGGGTTAAAACACCCTAATTTAGATAATTGTCTCGCTCAACATCACATCCATATCACTTCTACCCATACGGTTTCACAACCCAACTCATATTTATATGTATTATTGAAATACATATAGCAATTATGGCTTGCACCTTCAAAACTCGATTCGGTATTTAATTTCGGAAAAATACGTATATTCGTCATTTTGAAAATAGGGTAATCGATTATTCACAAAATATCTTGTCACGTCACGTAAGTAGGTTTCGTAAAATTTAATTATATATCCTCGTTCGACGTCTCCGATAATTACAGGTTATGTTCCCGTATTTTCGGAATTTATTTTCCCGAAAATCGGGCAGCGTTTCCTTTATTTATCGGCCTACCCGTCGAATCATTTCGACGTCAATCACAACAACCAACAATCGCAATCATCCAATTCACAACCAATTTCACCAATCCCAACCACCAATACGAACTCAATTTATCAATTATTATTTGTTTTCGTTTCGTAATTAATATCACGAACTAATTTATTTAATTTATAAACGTAGGACTCAGATAAAAATCATCACCGTCCACCGTCCGCTCGCAAAAATTCATCGCAGACGGTGGCAAAATTTCGAGGGTACCCGATTAATTCTCGAGTTTCCAACGCAAAACTTCACCGATTAATTAAATTCCTGCATGAAGTATAGTTTCTATTTCACGAATTTTAATCAAATATATTTTTTTCTGCAAAAGTAAAAATTCAGTCAGTAAAATAAGATAACCATTCGAACCAAACATAGAAACAAACAGCTATCATAGGCCAGAGAAAAAAAAGAAACCAACATCACAGTCCACACACGCGCCTCACGCGCCGGTCACCATACCGGAATAACACCGGTGGTAGCCGGAACAGTTGGCACAAAGGGAAAACAGACAGCACAACCATATACACACACAACTCACACACACCTATCAAAATTATACACACATATGTTCACGTATATATATATATGTATAGAAATAACTGAGTAACCGAAGCAATCACCGGAGAGAAGAGGGCGGCGGCCGGGAAAAACACGGCGGAAATAGGAGAGAACAATAAGGGAGGAGAGAGGGAGAAAATCGAGGGAAAACAAAGGGGAAATCGACCGAGAGAGAGACCGGAGTTCGATCAGGAGAGGAGGGAGAGAATCGACGAGAGAAGGTCGGTGAAGAGAGATGAAGAGGGGAGAGAGATTGGCTGGGGAAATAAGGGAGAGAAAGGGAATAAATTTGGGGAATCTTATCGCGTTTATCGCGTTATTCCTGAATTTGACACCGCATTTAATATTTAAACGAATTATTTACGGGTAAAAGTAACCCGAAAATTCATAAAAGTAATTTTAAAAATCTCGAGTTAATTTAAAATTATTAATACAAAATTTTCAGAATTTTTAAATTGTTTGTGAAACGCGCACCCAACCCGCATTTTGCAAATTAATGAACAGGCGGGCGGTTAAATAAAAGCCAGAAAATTGCCGGAATAGTTTTAAAATTTTTGAAATATTTAAAAGTTAATAAAATAAGATTTTCATGATTTTTGAAACATTTTGGAATTAAATACTGATTTTACAGTTAAGTGCAATTCAGAAACTCATTTAAAAACAATTAATCAATAAAATATTGATTTTTAATTTTTTTTATACTCCTAAAAATAATAAATAAAATTGTAAAGTAAGAAAAATAATTTTAGATACAATTTTTAGCATTTATGAGAATAAATATTCAATAAAATCATTTTAAAAGCAAAATGAATTCATATCGCTCAATAATTAATTATACAACCAATTTTCGTACCCAACAAATCACACACAATCAAAAATAAAGCAACGCACAGCTGAAAGAACCATCACATATTTTATTTATTTAATAATTCGATAAATATATTTACATATCGGATCCGAAAATAGGTTATTTAGCCGCTAAGTAACTAAAAAGACGATACTATTTTAATACCAGAATTGGATAATTATCAAAACAGTGCTGCCTATAAAACACTTTATACAAAAATAAGGTGATAATATCTCGCTTTTTGAAAATATGGAGTTTATCAATCTATAAGATGATTTGCGTATCTAAAATTTCACACCGGGACTCGTATAGGTCAAACCGTACCCCAGATCAGAAAAGTCATAAAATGAAAAGTGTTCAGAATTATCAGATTAGGTTAGGAAGGAGTTTTCGGAAGAGTTTCGGGTTGTAAAAACGCAAAATTGGTTGAAGTGGGACGATTTCTAATTCTAAAAAGTAATTTTATAATTACGTAAAAATAATCATTAATAATTCTATAAATTCCTAATTAAATCACATAATAATCAAAAATTACCAAAAAAATACCAAAATTATCTATATTTAATTCTGGATAATTAAAAATTATAATATTCTAATTTTATTAGAAATAAACATCCAAATATTAATATCAATCATCAAATAATTCACCAAAATTCATATAAAATCACATAATAATTATTTATTGATAAAAATAATTACATAATATTTCTCAGACGTTACAAACCCTGTCGAGTATGGCTCAAAGATGGTACAGTCGTCTACCCTCAAATTCGATTGAATCTTTCAAGGATTTGAGCCAAGCTTGCATCAATATATTTATTAGTGGCAGAGTGCATGAGAAAGTTCAACATCCTTCATGGGCATTGTGTTAGGTCCGTAATCAACTGTAGAGGGGGGCTAAATAAAAAACAATTCGATAAAGTTTTAACAGAATCGATAGTTTTTATATTAATCTGATACAATTGTTACACAAGTACTCTCTCAAACGATGAACAATTATCCTTGAGAGCTGCTAAGTTATCTTAAAAATATTACGATTCATTTTCGCAACACATATAGAGTAAACCTAATATGTGCTTATATAATGCACAGTTACTCAATCAATAAGGAATTTTATTCTATTATAATTAGGAAACCTATTAAATATCCATGTATGATTGCTTCTGATATAGAGTCCTTCACCGTCTTGAATTCTGCAATCTTTTTCCTCCTCGAATATCTAATTAAGTGACTAAGTCCTGATGATATCAACTGTTGATCATCAAGTACTGATATACAAGTACTGATGACATCACCTTCAATAAGTCCCAATATTAAGTCCTGATAGTTTATCTCCTGATATCATTAATTATATCTAACAATCTCCCCCACCTTGTGCATTATGTAATTATGTACAAGTTCTAATTGATGATGTCAAAACTATCTAAATAGAGAAATTAAATAAACATATACAATCTTACAAACATTGAATATCTGACTTTATTCTTCATTCTGAACTCTAATACAGTCTAGAGAGTCTTCAAGAAACTTCCTCGACAGGTTTTTCTCCATGACATCCAAGTACCATTGCATCCTCTATTTGTGTTCTTTCAGATCATCTGTTGATTCATCATTTTGGTAGATGATAGCCCTGAGATCATGTAGCTTTCAATTTCCAAGAGAGAGATCATCTAGTTCCAGAAATCCAATCTTCTTTCCATCAGGATTAAAAGATATAACTTCCCTTCCTAGACTCATTTTTATCTTGGCCCCTCCAATAGGCATATCAACAACATACTCAGTTTGATCAAAGTACATTCAAATGTAGTTAGATTTGTAAGGAATCCCTCTCTATTTCAATTATATTAGGTTCTTTATGAATGCATACCATCTGGTAGTTACATGATTAGTTACCTTAAGAATTGTAGCAATAAGTTCTAATTCCTGCCATGGTTTATCTCTCAATTGTTTCTGAGTCAACCTTAATCTTCTCACAGACTCCAAAAATAAATCATTTTTTCTCCAACAAGATCAATAACAATTTGCATTGATATGATCTTCTGTAAGTCTTCAAGCATCACATTGTCTCCAATTTCTATCAAATTAACATGCTTCCTTAGAATTAAAGAATCCCCTACAGATGGATCATCAACTAATATTCCCAGACCACTTGTGATTCCAGGTTTTCTAGCATGAGAACTTCCACTGTAAATCTTCTTTAATGTTTCAAAAAAATCTCTTCTATGTGCAGGTTTCTTACTTCCCCATAGTAGCTTTCTCTTTTCTTCAAAAGTAAGTTCTGGCTTATCAGAGTTTATGTTTTTAGAAACAGAATTGGATAACTCAGCTTGAATTGGGTTTGAAAAATCAACAATATGAGTAGTATCAGATGTTCTGATTGGTTGAACAACAGCTTTTGCTTCTTCATTAACTTGAGCAATGTTAGAGGTTAACTTCAGTTTTTCAGCCCAGTCAACTCCATGAATCTTTCTTCTTTGATGAGCTTGACTGACTTCTTCTTCTTCAACTCTTTCTTCAGTATCAAAAGCTTGAGCTACTGTATAATGGATCTATCGGTATTTGTGATTTAGATGCCTTAGATACTGATTTCTTTTTAGCAATAGCTTTGGCTTTAGGCTTTGGAGGCTTGGACTTTTCTCTTATCTTCTCTTTCCCTTTATGACTTCTGTCAACATTTAAGATTTCTAGAGACATCAGAGATCTTTCAACATTTTCTTGACTTACCTCCCTTATAACTACCCCTTTGGTTGGTCTATTAGAGGGATCATCTTCATAAGGATCTTGAGAGATAACAGCATCAAGATTTGATGTCTTCATAGAATTCTTGAATTATTCCTCTATTTGCCTTAGTTGTTCTAGATCAACTCCAGGATTTCTTTCTCAAATATACTTCTACTCACCTCAGAGTCAAATGCTTGAATATTTGGGTCCTTGTAGAACAAAGTTGTCTTTCTTCCTTTTACTTTCAGAGTTTGAAAATACTGACTTACTTCTGCACCGGCTTCTATCTCTAGAATGCCTTGGCCATCATCAGCAGTTGTAACTTTAAGAGTTTGTTGATTTGTTGTAGTCACAGTCTGTTATTTTGATTGTACTCTTCTTTCACTTCTCCTACTTTCTACTCATCTAAATCTAATTCTAATCTAGCAAGTACAAGTTTCCTCTTGACAGATTCCGAAGGTTTAGAAGAATGAGGAACTTGTTTTTCTTCAGCTTTTGACTTAGCTACACCAGGATTTGTAGCCCTCTTATCCAATTCTTTCTTCTTTTTTTTATATAGCATATGTCTTTTGGGAGACACTTGAGGTGTTAAGTGTTTTGATTTAAGGAAAAAAATGAACATTGTGGTTAGGAAAAGGATTGGATGGGTCATGTTCCATAGTGTTAAAATTTTGATTATTAAAAAGTATTTATTTTGATATTTTGTTAGAAAAAAACACCCAAGTAACATAATTTTCATGAGATTACATTAAACCTTTCCTTAATCAATTATGTGACACCAGTTGCTCCTTCAAATTTTATTTATGTTCTTCTGTTGTATATATTCTTCTGTTGTCATAATAATTCTGTGACATGCATTATCAAAATATTCATATTTAAACATGCATTTCAAAACAGAAGATAAACAGTCATAATGAATAAAACACTTAAGAAAAGAGAAACTATTAATCATGCATCATATTTCGAAGAGACAAAAAGATATTTTCAATCATACAAAGAAGAGGAGTATAAAATACAATTGATCAAATAATCCTAACTCCTAAAAGCTAGAACTACTCAATCTTCCTTTTCTTTGGAGCCTGCTCCTTCTTCGCCGCTCGACGGTGGAAGATGCGAGACATGGAGCCTGCAAGAGAAACAATATTCTCTTGTAACTCAAGAACTTCCAGACGTTGACGCTCTGCCAACTCAACTCGCCGTTCTTCTTCGAGAAGAACTTTACTTGTGAAGAAGTGGAGTTCGAGTTGATCATCTCACGAAAAATGATTATAAATCGAATCAGGAACTGCAGTGGGATGAAAGACTTTACCACTGATTCGGACTTGGACTCTGAAGGGGTCAAAGTACATCTTGTTGTCCACCAGGTTGAAGATGGGAGGATATTATCCTTTTTTTTGGTATAAAATTGATTTTGAGCCATGTATGTGGGTTTGAAAAGAAGATGAGAAGTTGTGTTTAGAGTAGAGTGGATGATTTATGAGATAAATTGCATGTTTATATAGAAGAGAAAGGAGGAATGGAAGAGACTCTTAGTGTACCGCGTAATAATTACTAATGTGATAAATACTATCACATGCATGATTTTACGAGAATCTAAGCAAAAAGTAAAGTCTCTTTACTAAACTCCTTTTCCCAATATAAAACAAATATTCAATCATTTTTACAAATACGCACGTCATTACTTACCTCAAGTAATCAAATAATAATTACTTACCCACTTACTCACTGTTTATTTAAAATACTGGTTAAATATTTATTTTGAATAAATTCTAAACATTATTAGAATATAATAGTCAATGTTTGACCATTGTCAGTATTTAGACACGCATTTAGAGTTTAACATGCATACTATATCAGAATTACAAATCATGAAATATTAAACATGTATACATGGAATCAAATTTTAATATACTTATCAGAGTTTAATAAAACCTAGTACATAGAGAAGATACCAAATTCTGATTTGTTCGTATTAAGCTCATCTTGCATTGCCGTAATCCAATCAGCATCTTAAAGAGCTTCTTCCACTTTATTTGGTTCAATTTTGAGGTAGAAAATAATGGTAGAGACATTCAATTGTAGTGGATTTTCTGGTTCTTACATCACTATCAGGATTTCCAATGATTAAACCAGGTGGGTGTGGCTTAGACTATTTTCTTGCAGATGGAAGTTGACCCATTGAAGAAGAACTGTAACATCCCCAAATCCGGGGTCAGGATTGGGTGTCACCAAACAACTTTAAATAATATAAACCTTTATATTAAAACAAATATACAGAGAACCCCTCAATTTCGGATTGTTTACAGGTGATGGTATTAAACAATAATCTAACCTTCTAAATTTATAAAACAACTAAATAAAATTTTATTACCTCTTTACTAACTTCCTCGTCTTATTCACTCTGACATCTCCAACTTCCTGCAGCTGGGATCTCTCCAATTTTGTTGTCTATTAAGAGCTATTCACTTTTATCCTCATTTTATATTGAAATAAATAAGAATTCACAAAGCAAGAGTGAGCCAAAAATACCCAGCAAGTATCATAATTGGTTTCCAGGTACTTTGATCAAAAGGAACTCCCGAAAACAATCTTTAAATGATTTTATAAACATCTTTATTTATTAAAACAACTGAGCGAATAAATCATTGGCCCTTATTAGCCTTTAATCATAGATAAAGAAAATAAATGAACAGTTCCCTGATTCATAACCTGAATCAATTATTTGTTCGGTTTTGTAATCATAAAACCTTCTAAGAAGGATGTCGTTAATGGCGATCAACAATAAATTAGACTGGACACTAGAATCAACATTCACACCTATAACCTGCTGATCAGTTAGGATACAGTACATATCTATACTTACGTGTATAGATCCATTCGGGTACCCATGCACTATGACCCAATAAATAAGGGTCCGGTCCATCCCCGACCTATAGGGTCCGGTCCATTCCTGGCCCTTATATCAAAGGGTCCAGCCATCTCTAGCCATTATCGTAACCATCCACTCCGTAGAGTGTTTTGATGTCAAATCATTTTGATTTCAAAACATCCTGATTCAGGGTTCGCAAATAACCCAAAATAATAGGTATTTCCTCAAGAGATCACAAATAATAATAAGGAACAAGAATAAAAAGGTACTTGCATAATTAAGAGTAATTGCAGCAAAATATAAAAATGTTTAGCTATTCTGAATTTAGAATAGGGAAGAAATACTTGCAATATATCACAAGGAGGTTCGAAAATACTTGCCTCAATTGATCCGCTTTTTAACTTTCAATCACCATGTTACGTTCACCTCCACTCTGTATCTACTCATCTCATTACCACATATAATCAGGCTTTACTAACACTGTATGTCTTTGAATGCCTCAAACTACATGTATCTATCATAAAAGATACTATTTCAGTTAACAGACAATATATAATTGTTTATTATACGCTTATCCTTATCGTCTACCCACCCGATAAAAAGAGATAAGGATCACCTTTTAATCATATAATATTTAATAGACACGTGGACTCTCAATTTACAAAACAATAGACACATAAAGCACATATCACATAATTCATATAACATATAACTCAGTGTGTCAAAACATTCGACTCGATTTGTTTAAAATTGAAATCGGGTCGAAAATAGTACTTATCGATCAATAATCGACTCAGACCGACTCGCAAAACAAGCAACTTTTTGGTAAAAAAGGATTTAGGTCTCAGAAGTATTTATAATAGAAGCAGAATATTTTTCTGAGTCTAGACACGTTCGTTTCGTATTAAACGGACGAATGGTCTATTTATTACGAATAAAACAAGAATAATTAAATTATTAATAATATTAATTAAATTTTTAAATACCTTAATAAATTTTTTAAAAGCTCAAAATGATATTTAAATCATTATCTAATTTAATTATAAATAATTACATTTTATTTAAACATTTATAGATAAAATTAATTTTATAATTAAATGCATAAATAATTAACTAAATTAAATTATAAATAATTAAATCAAATTTAGATTTTTAAAATTAAAAAAAATCTAAAATTAAAATAATTTAGTTAATTATTTAAAATAATTAACTAAATTGATTTTGAATTTAAAATTCACTTTTTAGAATTTAAAAATGATTTTTGGATTATTAGTAAAAAGAAATCTGAATAAACACTTTTCAGATTTCATTTCTCGTTCAACCAGATCAAACGGCAGTATAGACTAGTGGAAGGCTACCGGAGACGGACGAACACGTCCCCGGACTTCTGGGTTTCCCAGAATCTGGCCAGCGTCCGGCAGCCAAATTCCGCCCCAAAACACCCGTTTTACAACAAAATTTCGATGCTAATCTAATCAACATCACTTCTATAGTACATTTGTAAAATAAACACCATCAACAAGTCCCCGGAAGTAATATCCGGCTAAAAACCCGAATCAAACTGGCAAAGTTCTAGCCAATTTACGAATTCCTTCGTTGCTAAACAAAACTCAATGATATATGTGTTAATTTAAAGCTTAGATCATTTCCTATCTATTCATAGGATCAAAACTATCAACAAATTCAGGAACAATCCAGAAATTTGAAATATAAAAACCAAAAATATTAAGAACTCAGTTTACTACCTTGGGTAACCGTTTGATACACATAAATATATAAATCGATTGCAAATTCTATCCTGAAGCTTAATCAATCATTAAAATCAAACAATAATCCCTCAATCAAAAACCCCAAAATTCGAACATAAACCCTAAAATCGAAATTTAAAATTTACGAACCTGAGGTATGATTTGATAGCATAATTGGATAGAGCTCCTCATGAGAGTCAATTTGGTTACAAATACGACATGATTTTCTTTCCAGATTAGGCCAAAATCATGCTTTGATTCTCAAGAACACATGATAAATATAACCCTACTTTTCAGAGAATAATTTGATTTTTAATATTTTTTCTAATTTTTGTATATTAAATAATAATTTAATAACAGATAAATGGTATTTATAGTTATAAAATAATACCCCTAAAATTAGTTAGGGCCTAATTATATCATTTAATATAAATAATTAGCCCCAAATTAATAATTAACGTGGAATAATTTTTTAATCCAAGAAATACAAAGTTTATGTCAAAAATTCACAAAAATTACGAATAATCCAAAATGTGAAAATATTGAAAATTTGAAAGTCCCGCGATTTTATAAAAATAAAAATACGATTTTCGTGGGTTTTGACGTCCCGATAGGGGCCCTGAAAAATCTTTTTTCACGAAACGAAATATTTTCTAAATTAACTAGATGTTCGGAAAATCAATATGTATAAACCATATTATGCAACATAAGGCCAATTGCCGTAAACGAAATATCAACAATTAAAACGAAACCTGAATTGTAGAAATTTTAATATAAATCCATTTAACACGTAATAAAATACCCGAAAATATCCTGAACCACACAAAACACATACAACACATAATAAATAACCTTTTATGATCAATCATAATTTATAATATCATAAATCAAATAATACTTATCTAATATGACACAAAACAGTCAGAATTTCCCGGTCTTTACATACTTTCCCCTTAAAAGGATTCTGTCCTCGGAATCATATTAAGGAACAGATAATGATACGTTCAAGTATCTCACTTCAATTTCTCAGGTTGACCTCTCAACCTTACAATTTCTTCATAAAACTTTAACTCACAATATCAAATTATTACCCAACAACCTCTCGCTAACATAATATCCTATCATCTGTTCATACCATTCAACTTGAATTTCCATCATAACTATAATGAAGCTAGACTACACTTTCCGAGTACGAACATATAGACATATTATGAACATGCTATACTTGTGGCGGTAAATCCAACTCACTCAAAATCTTTCCTGCCTATATTTCTATCTCAAAAGGATCAATAGAATACATATTACCTACCTTTTCTTACTAATTCTAATCAATCGGGTTCATGAATGTTTTCAACATTTACTGGTTGTTTGACATCAATCGCCATATATTTCTTTGTTTAATCAGCCTAACTTGTAGTCACTTCCACGCACATTCAAAGCTCTTTAATTATTCTCTTACTCTTCTCATTCATCTGAAACGATACACTAAGCCCAAGGTGCATTTGGTTCCTAAACATTTCTGAAATTAACTCCAGAATTTAAAACTAAAGAGAAAATGTCGACTGGATACCATTGACGTACAAATTTGTTATCATCTCATATGTCCTTTAATCACACATGAATTTATTCGTCGAGCGAAAATCTTCTACTATTTAGAAGAAAATATACTAACTTGGAGACATCACCCGCATATTCTAACTCGTATTATCATTTATTTTGGTTCTAGAAAGCCCCAAAATGAAACTTATTGCAATGCTCTCCCATGACGTTTAGTCACATATAACTATATTTCTTTCTTTATATCATATAATCAGCAAGTCTTCTTTTACATTTATGTCTCGTATCATATTCTCGGAGTAACTTGAATCTTTCGAGTTATCGATGTTTAGCCAAATTCCTATCTTTTAGTTTTACCTTATTTGATGCTCGTTCATCCATGAGTGGTATATCCTATTCAGGTTTAGCACGGTTCACAACATTTTCAATACTTTTTTCAATATATTAAATCAAGTAATAATATCGATCAATTACAATCCTTACTTGAATCTGATGATGTACCATAATCTCCTTTAAGTAATATCAAACTAACTTATCGAATAAAGTATTCAGTAATAAGAGAATGATTAGGTTTGGTCAACCTATCCATAATAATTCAAATAACGCTTCCTTCATTTTTGGTTTTCAAGTAATTTCACTAAAACATCCATTAACGTGATGTACTCTTTTCGAAACGATTACGATAATATATTCAACCCTTGATGATGGCCTTGATTCTTCAGCAGATATAACATTTACTTACATGTTCTACCATCTCCGTCCTTATACCCAGTCAATTAATATCTTCTTTCATCTCTCAGTATTTAATCGTATTCTCCGAATGAATTCCTTATCTTAAGTGGTAAATGTTTCATTCATACATGACGTCCATAACTTTCTTATCATATGAATCCTTATAAAATTTCTTTATCATCCTGTTGATTCCACTTCCTTTCCTGGTTATGTTTTTCATCCTCCCGGCTCATTATTTCTTCTTAACATATGTGAAACCTTCTTTCCAATAGTAATGATTGGTTCATCATTAGATAAACCACTTATGTGGCTAACTCTGGAATGATAGCTTTCAATTCATAACTATTTGAACTTTTCTACTATTATGGCTAATAAAATTATCAAAGTCCATCTTTTCTTTTTGCTGAATTAACAGCTACCTCATTAGACTTGCTCAAATAATCGCTCATCGCGCAACAATCACCTCTAACCAATTCCAAATATCATCTGTCTCATATTTGACTTCCTCGAATTGAAGATATGCTTCAAATTACTGGGGTCTGTGTAAGTTATATATCTTCTTCCCTACATAAATAATACTCCCTCATCTTTAGTTCACATGCAATCATTGCCAACTTCTACCATACATCGGATACTTGCGTTCATGAGTTTTCTAGTATTTCAGAGTATTTCTCATTACTTTGTCGTTTTATAACGGTATACATCCATGTCTTCTTGAAAACAATATTGTATGTGATAAAATTTCTTTGATCGTTTAACTATATCCGCATTGATGTAGTTATCACTCTCTTCTTTATTCCTTCTTCTTTTTATTTCCTTCTTCCTTCTCTTTGCTCTATCCCGAGCCTTTAGTTCTTGAAAACATTCTTCTCACTTTCCTGTAAAAATAAATTTTTATTTCGCTTGTCTATTGTAAAGGGCATATTCATCTAGATAAAGCCTCGCACAAACTTGCAGTAACATCGCGCTAATTCCACTAAACTTCTGAATTCTACCGGTGTCCTTACTTCCTCCAAATTCCTAATTGCTTTGATTTCGGATCTGCAAATAACATCAGAATTTGACTTAATTTAATTGGAATCGATTTCCATCTAACTGACCATTAGTTGATAAAATTAACCAATTAACTCTTTTAATTGATCAATTAAACCAAATGATGACTAGCTAAACGAAATCAAAGACCAATTATATAAAGTCGGTTTGGATATAACAACCTCTTTCAAGAACCGAGATCACAATCATTTGGAGTATCAACAGGAATATCAATAACACACAGAAGTATACTTTCTATCTTTAATAGCAGGGTATTTTCCAAAAATTTGGGCAGCATCTCCTCTATATTATTGACTACCAGTCGGCTCAAGCCGACACCAACAATCAACCAAACAACCAACAATCATATCAAATCACCATTATCCACCAACCTCATCAATTCTCCATACTTCATAACATATCATGCTAATAACCACATATACTATTAACTAACATAGCAACCTTATTTTAATTAAACTAAGGTAATAAATAAACAATTATTAATATAACCATACATTTCCTCAATTCTTTCAGAATATCGCAGAATATCAATAATGAATTTAAATTTATTCTACTATTTCTCAAAAACTTTATTCTAGGATTCTTCTAGTTCATTTTTTTTCAATTCAAGGTTACAAATTAACAATTCATATTACTTATGCCTGTTCATAAATCCGTTTTAAGGACAACTTTTAATCTCATTTTCTACCTTAAACACTTATATATGATTACTTTTAATAAATTATACTGCCCCTTTCAACTGATGGAACAACTTATTTATTTTTGACAATATGTATTTATTGTCATTAGTTAACTTGTTTAATTTCTGATAACCAACACATGGTCTCAACCAACATTATCATAATTTTGTGAAAAATCAATTGGTTTTAAAACATTACTTCTTAGAAGATTTCGCAGTTGGGTCTCCATTTCTTCATCTCTACTTGTGTCTTTCAATATAGAATCTTTGTCGCTGGCTCAGTTCTTAGTGTCAAATTCACCATAACTCAGTGGATGGAGCTGGAAAGCCTAACAATTTTTAAAGAACACACTCGTAGTTTATTCGTAATTAGAATTTCTTCGATCTTGAACCTTCATCACAAGTATCTCTCACATGAGTGAGGTAGGCTTCACCTTCTTAACGTATTAATCTCTTGTCTGGGTTTTTATTAAGAATTTCTTCATCTTCTTCTGCTGTCTAGTCAATAATTTGCTTTATTTGGTACACACCGCTTATTTTCTTATTCATGTGGTTAACTCACCTAATGCGGTTTGCTAACTAATTCATTTCATACCCAAATCTTAGTCTTGATATATATCATGTTAACACACTATAGCGTTCTGTTAGAATTACCAGAACAACACAATCATGTATAACAGATATCCGCTTCTGACTTGATATCTCATAACAACCACGTTATCTGCATAATAATTCTTCTTTCCGTGTAAATGTCCATCATTTATTGGCTTACAATCATATCTATACTCACCACGTAATTCCAGCTACTATACGGAATTATTTCACTTCTTTTAAAACCTTCAAAGAATAGACCTTAGACAATAAGAGAATTTGTGTATATGATCCTGATTAGAAAGCTTTTTAAAGAACAACAGTATGACAAAACAATTGAAAGGATCCATAAGACAATAAATCATGATTGACCTAGAAAGAATGAATAATGATTTAGATATGAATGAGACAACCATATTTTTAGTCAAGATGGCCAGTTTTTCATACTGTATGTCATACCGCACATGATTAGGTGGCGCCCACCAGACTCCTCATCATTCCGATAAAGCGTCACACTATAGCACTGCTTGTCTCAATCAGAAAGCAATATTTTGAGAAGAGAAATGATTTAAAAGGGATACAATAAATTTTTCTTTCCTTCTTGCCTTATATAACTTATTAATGAAAGAAGCTCATGCGTATTCAAGAATCAAGAAGAATATACGTTGTCGTATTAGAGAAAAGAATGACATCGTTGGTCGTCATCCACGTTTCACTTATGTATACCTTCAGGGCTCATTCGAGTAACCAATTCCAAATCCAAGTCATATAATAACTTCGGAAAGTCCTCGGGAAATGCCTTCGTAAATTCACCTCATGCCAATTTCCTACTATTAAGTCTCGCATTTCTAGCATCGTGTCTCCATGTTCAATACTTTGACAATTCGAACATAATCACTTTCTTACGGGATTTACAATCATAACTTCTCGTTCCGTCCATGCCACCTAAGCCTATCATTAGAACCCCAATATATCGGTTTCTTTGAACCTTAATAATTTCATGAATTGGATATATAATGTCCACTTGACCCTCTGAATTTGACAATACTGGGTCCAGATCAAGTATTCTTCTGGGTATTCTAATGATTATAACAAAAAGAACTCAAGTAGTAACTTGACAACCAAATTTTAAGAACTCATTATGTTTAAAGAACTTTTAGAATTTTGTTAAGAAAATCTTTTTCGAAAATTTGTTTAAATTTTTGAAAATTGCACACATGGTCGTCACTACTATATGAGTTGTTTGTTATTCTCATAATCCACCAATAAGGTACATAATTAAAGAAACAACCGCATAAGGGTCCATCCACTTTGGTATATCTTCTACCCCTCCTTGGGTTCATTTCGTATTCATTAGTCGACGAAAACTTCATTTACCATTGCATACTATCTTATTCGTAACTCTAACTCCAATGCTGAAATCTGGTACTATCTTGTTAATTTTAAGTATACCCAATAAAGTATATGTGTCGTTCCTTGCACGGTGCCCGAGGAATGACTGACAATAACAAGAACATCTCGTAAAAGTATCTACGGTCAATCATTAAGAGTTCCTCCAAAACTGGTAGCTCTAACTCCCTGCTTGACTCTCTTGGCTAAAGACTGATAGTTATGTTTCAGTACATGATTCTAAACTAAATCATACTAAAATTCATTTTTCTCTTCTCTACCAATTCTTGAAAGAATCAATCCCATATTCATTTCAAACCACACATAAATTAGGATAGTTTACCCGATATATGTCGAGTCATCGACTCCTCGTACCTATAGGATCTGGGTACTCAATATGCTAATAGCGTCAACATATTCACCTCACACCTATCTTAACAACATCATATCTTAATAACCAATATCATATTCGATAATCTTAACTCAACTCAATATGAGTTTACTTCAGGTCTTACCTATATTATCTGACATGCCAGTCCTATCTTAATTTCTACCTAAACTTATTTTAGGGACCAACAACCTGTGGCTCTGATGCCAACTTGTAACATCCCCAAATCCGGGGTAAGGACTGGGTGTCACCAAACAACTTTAAATAATATAAACCTGTATTTTAAAACAAATATACAGATAACCCCTCAATTCCTGATAGTTTACAGTTTATGGTATTAAACAAGAATCTAACCTTATAAAATTTATAACTAAATAAAATTATATTACCTCTTTACTAACTTCCTCGTCTTATTCACCCTGTCATCTCCAACTTCCTGTAGCTGGGATCTCTCCAATTTTGTTATCTATTAAAAGCTATTCACTTTTATCCTCATTTGATATTGAAAAAAATAAGAATTCACAAAACAAGAGTGAGCCAAAAATGCCTAGCAAGTATCATAATTGGTTTCCAGGTATTATGATCAAAAGGAACTCCCAGAAATAATCTTTAAATGATTTTATAAACATATTTATTTATTAAAATAATTGAGGGAATTAATTATCGGCCCTTATTAGCCTTTAATCAAAAATAAAGAAAATCAACGAACAGTTCTCTAATTCATTTTTTGAATCAATTCTTTTTTCGGTTTTGTAATTAAAAAACCTTCCAAGAAGGAATGTCGTTAATGGCGATCAACAATAAATAAGACTAGACACTAGAATCAACATTCGCTCCTATACCCTGCTAATTAGTCAGGATACAGTACATATCCATACCTACGTGAATAGATCCATTCGGGTGCCCATGCACTATTACCCAATAAATAAGGGTCCGGTCCATCCCCGGCCCATAGGGTCCGGTCCATCCCTGCCCCTCATGTCAAACGGTCCAGCCATCTCTGGCCATTATCGTAACCATCCACTCCGTAGAGTGTTTGATGTCAAATCATTTTGATTTCAAAACATCCTGATTCAGGGTTCGCAAATAACCCAAAACAATAGGTATTTGCTCAAGAGGTCATAAATAATAATAAGGAACAAGAATAAAAAGGTACTTGCATAATTAAGAGTAATTGTAGCAAAATATAAAAATATTTAACTATTTTGAATTTAGAATAGGGAAGAAATACTTGCAATATATCACAAGGAGGTTCGAGAATACTTGCCTCAATTGATCCGCCTTTTAACTTTCAATCACCCTGCTATGTTCACCTTCATTTTGTATCTACTCGGGGTCATTACCACATATAATCAGACTTTATTATCACTCTATGTCTTTGAATGCATCGAACTATATGTATCTATCATAAAAGATACTATTTCAGTTAACCGACAATATATAATTGTCTATTATATGTTTATCCTTATCGTCTACCCACCCGATAAAAAGAGATAATGATCACCTTTTAATCATATGATGTTTAATAGACACGTGGACTCATAATTTGCAAAACACTAAACACATAAGGCACATATCACATAATTCATATAACATATAACTCAGTCTGTCAAAACATTCGACTCGATACGCTTAAAATTGAAATCGGGCCGAAAATAGTACTTATCGAGCAATAATCGACTTAGAACGACTCACAAAACAAGCGATCTTTTGATACAAAAGGATTTAGGTCTAAAAAGTATTTTTAATAGAAGAATAATATTTTTCTGAGTCTAGACGCGTTCGTTTCGTATTAAACAGACGAACGCTCTATTTATTACGAATAAAACAATAATAATAATAATTTAATTTTTAAATACCTTTATATAATTTTTAAAAGCTTAAAATGATTTTTAAATCATTAATTTAATTTAATTATATATAATTATACTTTATTTAACCATTTATAGATAAAATTAAATAATTAATTAATTAAATCCACAAATAATTAATTAAAACAAATTATAATTAAAAAATCAAATTTATATTTTTGAAAATATTAAAGAAAATAAAATTTTGAAATTAAAATAATTTAGTTGATTATTTAAAATAATTAACTAAATTGATTTTAAATTTAAAAATCACTTTTAGAATTTAGAAATGAATTTTGGATTATTAATAAAAAGAAATCTGAATAAATAGTTTTCAGATTTCATTTCTCATTCAACCAGATCAAACGGCAGTGTAGACTAGTGGAAGGCTGCCGGAGACGGAGGAACACGTCGCCGGAGTTCTGGGTTTCCTAAAATCCGGCCGACGTCCGGCCGAAGTCCGGTGGCCAAATTCCACCCCAAAACACCCGTTTTGCAGCCAAATTTCGATGCTAATCTAATCAACATCACTTCTACAATCCGTCTGTAACATAAACACCATCAACTAGTCCCCAAAAGTGATCTTCGGCTTAAAACCCGAATCAAACCAGCAAAGTTCCGGCCAGTTTACGAATTCCTTCATTGCTAAACGAAACTCAATGATATAGGTTTCAATTAAAAGCTTAGGTCATTTTCTATCTATTGATAGGATCAAAACTATCAACAAATTCAAGAATAATCCAGAAATTTGAAAAACAAAAACTAAAAATTTCAAGAACTCGGTTTACTACCTTGGGTAATCGTTTGATACACTTAAATATATAAATCGATTGCAAATTCTATCTTGAAGCTTAATCAATCATCAAAATCAACCAAAACCCCCAAATTCGAACATAAATGCTAAAACCAAAATTTAAAATTTACGAAGCTGAGGTCATATTTGATAGCATAATTGGATAGAGCTCCTAATGAGAGTCAATTTTGTTACAAATACGACATGATTTGCTTTCCATATCAGGCCAAAATCATTCTTTGATTCTCAAGAACACATGAGGAACATAACCCTAATTTTCAGAGAATAATCTGATTTTTAATATATTTTTCTGAATTTTGTATAATTAAATAATAATTAAATAACAGATAAATGGTATTTATAGTTATAAAATAATACCCCAAAAATTACTTAGGGCCTAATTATATCATTTAATAAAAATAATTAGCCTAAAATTAATAATTAATGGGTAATAATTTTTAATCTAATAAATACAAAAATTATGTCAAAAATTCCCAAAAAATACGAATATTCCAAAAATGCGACACAGAATGAAATATTTTCTAAATTAACCAGATGTTCGGAAAATCAATATGGTATACACCATATTATGCAACATAAGGCCAATTGCTCTATACGAAATATCAACTATTAAAACGAAACCTAGATAGTATAACTTTTAATATAAATCCATTTAACACGTAATAAAATACCAGAAAATAACCCGAACCACACAGAACACATACAACACATAAAAAATAACCTTTTATGATCAATTATAATTTATAATATCATAACTCACATAATACTTATCTAATATGACACAATTTCTCGGTCGTTACAAGAACCTCTCCCTTGATCCATGAACTCTCTATTAGGTAGGCCATCTTGCTTCCTTTAGCATGGTTCTTGCAGCTTCCATGAGAGTTCTATTCTTTCTTTCAACAACTCCATTTTGTTGTGGAGTTCCAGGAGCAGAATTTTTTTGTTTTATCCTCTTAAATTTTCAGAACTCTTCCATAGAACTGTTCTTGAATTCGGTTCCATTATCTTTTCTGATGATCTTCACTTTGTATGTTGATCCTTTTTCCAGTTCTCTCACATGATCAGGAAGAATGGATGGAGATTTATCCTTTGTGTGCATAAAGTACACCCATGTGTATCTTGTATATTCATCAACAATTACCAGTGCATACCTCTTCTTGGCAATTGACATAACATTGACTAGACCAAAGAGATCAAAATGAAGTAGATGATATGGTTCAAGAATAGATGATTCAGTTTTACTCTTGAAAGATGTTTTCCTTTCCTTGGCTTTCTGGCATGAATCACATAAGCCATCAGGAGTAAATACTGCATTGGGTAATCCTCTCACAAGATCTTTCTCACAAGTTCATTGATGTTGTTGAAATTAAGGTGAGAAAGTCTTTTATGCCAGTTCCAGCTATCTTCCACAGATGCTCTACTATGAAAGCACACTTCTTATTCATCAGTATTTGTGAAGACCCTGGCTTCATATAGGTTACAATGTCTTCATTATTGTCGTGATCACTATTAGTATCTAATTCACTATCAGTATTTAAGTCATCATCAGAGTTTGTTGACTCAGTATCAGACTTTATAATCATAGCTTTTCCTTTGGAGTAACCTTTTCATCTAGCTTTCTCCTTTGGCTTCTCTTCAACTCTGGGTGCAATTGGTCTTGTCTTGGATCCTTTTCTCTTTCTTCTTTGCTCCATCTTTAGTTCATGAGTTTTCAATATGCCATAGATCTCATCTAGAGGCGTTTCATCAAGTTCATAATTATCCCTTATTGATGTGACCTTATAGTCCCACTTTTCAGGGAATGCAAGTAGAAACTTTATGTAACACCCCCAAAATCCGGGGTCGAGTATCCGGGTTGTCACGAGTTCCATTTCCATTAATAACACTCAATCTTAATAAACAACCAACTACTGCGTATTGTGACCCCATAATACACACACACACACACCACAACTTATAGTCTCAGATATGAATACCAAAAATAACACAAGTCATTTTATTCCACAATTATAAGTCATTACACCTTAAAAGGATTTGTGAATAAATTTACATATTTTTTTCCATTATTATAGTTCATAAATTATACATAATTCTGGTACATCAACAGTTGAAAACCTAGCCCATTGGTAGTTCCCACCTCAGCTATAGCGGCATCAATGCCTACAGGAAACTACGGAATGTTTCCTATCCGCTCGCGAATTGGGAGCTTGGTCATGTTCATCTTGTCTAGTTGTTGTGTGATTAAAGGATAAATCAAGGGTGAGCAACAAGCCCACCAAAATAATATGTATAATAATTAACCATATATGAGGATTATCATAGTACTAATGAAAGTCTTGGTCAAGCAGAAATGAACCAAGTTTGATATCTTAACGCGACAAAGTTGCAAAATATTTAGTATATATATACTTTTCAAAATCTTTGAAATCCTCTTCCATGCATAATATACACAGAGTTCCAGTTTATAACTGTAAAAAAATATCGTTGCAAGGTGATCTCATATATTTAACCTTGTCTCAACGTTTTTCTGAAAATCTTTGTCATGCATAAGATAATCATTTACTAGATATAAGTTGAAAAGATGAAGTTACAAGATACTCCAATATACTTATATCTTTTCTGAATACTGCTTGAACTACCACCGTTCAAGGTATAATCAGTTTTAAAAGTTCATCACATAGATGAGACTACAAGATAATACTTGAATAGACTCAATCTTTGAAATATCATTTAAAAGAAATGAAGTTACGAGATACTTCATTAATTCCTGATATATATATATATATATACCTTATATATATACCTTATATATATATCTCATACACTCCTTGAAAACCTCTATTATGAAATGTATAAACAGAGTTGTAATACCCAATGAATTTGGAAAGAAGAAAAACTTTGGCATAAACCCGATATCTTGCTGATAAAGCAAAGATACCAATTAAGTAACCTTTTCTACTAGTAGATGGATGAATCCCCCACCGGTGATTACCCTGGCCGCATTAGGACCTTGTGCTGGACCGCCACCCAACCTCTTACGCGTTGATGGACTGTCACCCAGCCAGTTACACTTTGATAGACTGTACCCCGGCCTGTCGTTTATGCCGACTAATTTAGAAGGACTTACTTCCCGAATGTTGGGCAAGTAATCAAAAGCTCTTTATCAAATCAACAACCTCGTTACAAATATAAAATACACCACAGAGCCGGATCCCTTAGGTTTTGAGCGAGTAATTAAATCCCCTTCGAAATGAGGATCTTAAATTTGAAAATAAGTTTTAGGATCCGCTTTAACTTTTAAAATTATTTTGAAGACTCGAAAGCATTTTTGAAAGCGTTTAGAATAAGGATGATTTGATAGGATAAATCAATTCCAAAATAATCAAAGAATATCTGAATATTATGCTATAAATAATATTCCAATAACGAATATCTTTTATCAAAGAAAATAAAGTAAAAGTTTTGCAAATAACTTTATGAAAATATTTAAGGTAAGAATGATTGACGATACCAATCATTTCTCGAATACTTGGCGAATAACGAAACATTATTCGTAAAGAAAATAAAGAATATTATTTAATAAAATAAACGGAGTCAATAGTCCTTGAATGAATATTCAAACTAATATTCACTTATAATTTAAAACTATCAAATAAAAATTATTCGAGTAATAGTTTTGAAAACTATATATATACATATCATATATTCGGGAACATCGCCTCCCGGTTTAGAAAAATGTTCAACTCTGGGTCCCCCATACTAAGGGTATACGCCAGTGCTGCTTATCTCTAGCATATGTATTATGCAGTTTATAAACAATTGAATCGATAACAGGATATCAAGATTCTAAAATAGGCATGCATATATATATATATATATCATGCTTCAATATATCGCAAGATTTGCTAATAACAACCATGTACTTATGTCAAGATTATGCATATATATATTTATATCACAGCAATAGTATAATGGATAGAAAACTTGCCTGAGTGTTCCGGGATAGACTTAAGCTTAAAATGGGTCCGGTAACCTATGAACAACAACATAAGCCGGAATTAAACCACGGTCACTTAAGAAACTAGACTTTATCCACTTAGACCCTAATGTTCACTTTTGCGCTTAACGATTTACATAAGTCGCTCGAGTACCCTCGGCTCCACCATTTTTTATAAAATTAACCGTTAAACGTTTTAAGGAGAATCTTTCACGAGTACAATACCAACTGCCTAATTCACCTTACATAACTGTTTCGTATTCCAATTAGTCTTTTAAGAGCCTTAAATAAGGTTTCAAAGTTAAGCAAGGGGTAAAGGTTTGTTCGCGAAATATCGTAACTTAAAATGGTCGTTTCTCTTAAACCGTACATCGGATCTAAGCGAACCACATACCAAAATGAAGCTTACGCCATGATCTAGCTAAAAATAGAAAAGTTATAGTTTGGTTAGTGAGATTTCTGATCCGAATACTAAGCACAATAGTCTATAAGCAAACGGACATTAGACGGTTATGTTTACGCGATTTCCAAATTTCTTACCAATCCAATTATCTACCACACTTCACTAAATCACCATCCAACCATCACAACACCAAATCTTACTTATGACTACTAATCAAGTCAAGATACAACCAAATAAACCACTAATTCATGTACTAATCATAGATCCATTCATAATCATCTTTAAACCACCAAAACTAACTAAAACACATGGATCTTACTTATACAAACATGGATCTAACTTATACAAACATGGATCTAATTTTAATTTCACCAAATCATCCAAAAACTCATTAAAACTCAAAGTCAAAGCTTGGGTTTGAGAGATTATACCTTCCTTGGAGTGAACTAAGTTGCTAGGGAGCCTTATGTCCTTGATCTATCCTTAAACAAGCTTGGATCTCACAAACAATCAAGAAAACACAAAGTTAGTTTCTTGAAGATACTATTCATCAAGAACTTTGATGAATTGATTAGCTTAGATAAACATGAAATCTTGAGCTCAAACTTATGGCTCATCTAAGTTAAGAATTATGGAATCCAATAAAATAAACCTCTTAATTTTTGAAGGTGTGTAGCCTGAGTTTTGAAAAATTCCTCCTTGCTTTAAGAAGGAAAGGCCGAAGCAAATGAAGGAGAAGAAGAAGAAAAAAGCTTCTTGATTTGTGTTTTGATAATATGTGGTGTTTAAGGCTCAGTTACTTTTAACCTTGGCTTTAATCATGGTTACTTTGCTTGGCTAAAATTCATCCACACAAAATATCTCTTTAACCTTGCTTACCTCATTATCACTATGTCACTCCCATGCCACATGTCTTTATCTTGTGGTTTGATGATGTCATAATCCCTAGCTTCTTGTACAAGCTTGTCTCTTGGTCACTTATTTGTTTTACGGTTCGTTTAACTCTCGTTCTCGTTAATCGTTTGAGGGATCGTATCCGGGATCTTATTACTTGGGCTTCCCTGAACCTTTATTAATATCTTATATCCCTTTAATGATCCTCTGCTATAATCCTTAAATAAAAATCCCTTTAATTATGTTACCTTATACTTAATCCTTTCGGTATCTGGTGGATTTTCGGGAAAACTAAAGTGTTCGAATCCGAATTCTGACGACCTTTACATACACTCATTTACTTTATAGAATACTAATACGATCTCAGAATTTTCATAACAGTACTCCTATATAGTGTGGTTTGATAATTTTCCTTAATCAGCATCATCAGCAAAAAGTTACTATTCATCAGGGTTTCAAATATTTCCAAAAATTGGGGTTATTACACTTCAAGTATGAGTCGTCTAAATCATATTCCTTGTTGACAAAAGATAAGTCATTCAACATCTTTTGAAATATATGATAGATCTTAGTTAAGGACTCATTATCTCTTGAGTCAAAGTGCTCATATTCTTTGGTAAGTACTGTCCTCCTATTCTTCTTGATAGCATTGGTACCTTGATACTTTACTTCTAAAGCATCCCATTTTTCCTTTGCTGTTTTATATCCAATAACCCTATTGGACATAACACTATCAAGACTTCTATGTAGGATGTGTCTGACTTTTGCATTCTTCATGATTGATGATAGATCCTCAAAAGTATGATCTTTCTTATCCTTATCAACCATCTTTTCTTGTTCTCCTGTATTAGCAACAACTACCTTCATTGGTCTATGAGGACCATCATAACTCCTGCTTAGATATTCAGGATCTGTAGCTTCGAAGCACATGGCCATCCTAACTTTCCAGATTGGACATTAATGTATCTTTAGGATAGGAACCTTGATAGCTTCATACCTACTCATATTACTGCTAATCTGTGATGAGGTTGGGGATGGTGGTGGACTCTGTGGAACTTCTTTGTCTGCTATTTAAGATTGATTTTCAGATCTTAAACTGTTTGTATAATAACAGAAGGCTCTGATACCAATTGTTAGGTCCGTAATCAACTGTAGAGGGGGAGGTGAATACATTTTATGCAAACAATTCGATAAAGCTTTAACATAATCAACAGTTTTTATATTAATCTGATAAAAACTGTTACACAAGTACTCTCTCAAAGGATTAACAATTACCCTTGAGAGCTACTAGGTTATCTTATAGATATTACAATTCATTTTTGCAACACATATAGAGTAAACTTATTATGTGCTTATATAATGCACAGTTACACAATCAATAAGGAATCCTATTCTATTACAATAAGGAAATCTATTACATATCCATGTATGATTGCTTCTGATATAAAGTCCTTCACCGCCTTGAATTCTGCAATCCTTTTCCTCCTCGAATATCTACTGAAGTGACTAAGTCCTGATGACATCAACTGCTGATCATCAATTACTGATATACAAGTACTAATGACGTCACCTTCAGTAAGTCTTGATATTAAGTCTTGATAGTTTATCTTCTGATATCATCAATTATATCTAACACATAGTGCAAGGAGGAAATAAATCCCTAAGTGACTATCTGAATCGTTTCAAAAAGGAAGCCTTGAAGGTCCTGGATCTTGACGACACGGTAGCTATCA
Organism: Apium graveolens; assembly: GCF_009905375.1. Taxonomy (NCBI): domain Eukaryota; kingdom Viridiplantae; phylum Streptophyta; class Magnoliopsida; order Apiales; family Apiaceae; genus Apium; species Apium graveolens. The sequence continues at coordinate 16,782,869 of NC_133655.1, read as the reverse complement.
TATAACTGCAACAAGGGACTAAAGACGAGTTTTTGAAGATATCATTAGCTAAGCGCCCCCACCCCCCCGAAAGCATCTTGCAACTCTAAGATAGGGCTGAGAAGTATATATGTTAGAAATATTTGTGATGTCATGTCTAATATGATTTGTTTAGTTTCAAAACTTAATAACAGGACTTACTGGAAATCAGAACTTACTGAAGTCAGAACTTATATCAGAACTTAAGGCCGTCAGGATTTATATCAGGACTTAAGTGCGGGTACTTCTGATAAGGAATGCAGCTGATTTACAGGAGAGGATCTGGACTAAAACAAAAGAAGATATGCATGAAGAGTTGGACAACTAGAAGACTTGTAGAAGATAATATCTGATTGATATATTTTAGGAGACAGAATTATATTCCATATCAATTAGAAGATATCTTGTAATTGTGTACTATATAAACACAGCTTAGGGTTTACACTATAAGAGTTATCATTCACGAGAACATTATTCATTGTAACCTAGCAGCTCTTAGTGATATTGTTCATCACTGAGAGAGTAGTTTAACCTACTTTGTAACAGAGCTTACTATATTGAATAAACTTGAATACTGTTACATACTTGTGTTTTAAATCGATTTGATTGTATAAACACTATATTCAACCCCCTTCTATAGTGTTGTGTGACCTAACAATATAAAGGTGGAGGAAAGTATAAAGAAGACGGTAGGGAACAATGAGCCCGCTGATGGCAAGAAGTGAAAGACTGATCAAGAATACAATGCTAAGGACAATTATCCTAAAGTTGATTAATTAAGACGTTGACTCAACACTTAAGAAAGGAGGTCATGGACAAAAATTTACTGAGTATTCTAGGCTGAATGCTTCTAGGAGCCAAATCTTGATGGAAAATGAGAGAGATAGGGATGTTAGCTGGCCTAAGCCCCTGAAGGGTGATCCTGCTAAGCTAGATAAGAGAAAATATTGTCTATTTCACAAGGATGCTGGTCATGACACCGATGAGTGCCGATAACTCAAGGATGAAATCGAATTCCTTATTCAGAACGGAAAGTTGAGTAAGTATACTAGAGATGGAGAAAGAAATGATAATGAAAGAAGGAACTTTGATGATCTTAGGAGGGATCAAGATGATCAGGGGCGAAATCCTCAACCCCAAGGACCAGTGATAAACACAATCTTTGGAGGACCAACTGTTGCTGGTTCATCTAAAAATTCAAGGAAAACTTATGCTAGAGAAGTCATGCATATAGTGGGGGAAGCTCCGAAAAGAGCTAGGACAGGAGTAGAAATGGTATTTGATGATTTCGGCTTGGAAGGGGTCAAATTTCCCCATGATGATCCCCAAGTCATAACACCCATAATAGAGAACGGCACGGTGAAGAGAGTCTACACAATGGAGACATTTACTCTATGATACCTTCATAAGAATGGGATAGTTTAATTCTCAATTAACCCCAATTGATATGCCGATATATGGTTTTGCTAGAGTCGAATTCCCCATTGAAGGGATAATTAAGCTACCTCTAACGATGGGTCAGGAGCCAAGACAGGCCACACAGATGCTGAACTTTGTAGTGGTGAAGGTTGGATCAATATATAATGCAATCATGGGGAGGACAAGTATACATGTGTTAGGACGAAAACACGCGCTAATATTCACACAAGTATACGCGATCGCAAGTAATATAGAATTATTTCTAGTTCATTCCCACAAAGACTGTTTTAGGTTAATTTTAATCAATTTACTTATGCAATAATGGTATGGTTATTATTCAATGCTAAGACGATCACAAATTGAGATTGTTTATAACTAAGATTGTTAACTAACATGCAATTAAGTAAGAGAGTAAAATGGTTGATTTAATTATATAACACAAACATAAGATTCCAGTTTCATTACTACTTCATTCAATAGCCTCTTTGTTCTTAACCTTAGCATGCAATGGTGATGACACTAATCAGATAACACGAAACTGATAAACGCCAACTTTCGTTGTATGAATACCCTACTACCAAACATCCACAAAAGAGATAGAAGCTGAATAGATACCAATTATATTGAGACCCTATATGTCTATAGAATTTGACTACATAACGGTTTAATGCACAAGTTATCTATCGTGATTACAGAGGGCAAATAAGATGGTTAAAATTACCTATGAATAATGCATATCAAATACATGAACCTATGCTAGCATGGCAAGTTCTAAACCTCTAAATTCACTTTCGCTTCATTAAAGATTAACACGCTATCTTATAAGTTCGCGACGCTCAAAACACGAAGAAGCACAACCAATACTAGGATATCATTCAATCACCACACAATAAGGCATCGAAACAAACTAACTAAAGAAATACATAAGTAAATCTGCTAGAACCCCACGATAACGATTATCCCATAATTGGACTCATCATCAACATGGGTTCCGATAAAAGCATGGTATAATAAATGTAGTCTTTATACAAAATAAATAATAAAACCAGGTACGAAACAAGAGTACTATAGGTTCACAAGTAGGAAAACTAGCATCCAAAGTTACAACTTAAAACAAAGAATCACAATAATAAAGTAGATCCTCTTCGCCTTGGTTGAATTGTGCTATATAGTCTTCTTATGCCTTCTCCTTAAGCTCTGGTACGTCTTCTTATAAAAAAGGATCATAAGATATGATTATATAGCAGCCCATGCAGAGAAGAAGTCCAACTGATCAAAATTACAATAGAATCAGGATTCTATAATCCCGACCTGGCGTGGCCGCGCGCTTCACCAGCGCGGGCGCTCTGCAAATATGCATCCTGGCGCGGGCGCGTGCTACTACAGCGCGGGCGCGCTGACCTTTTGGAAAAAATACTGATTTTTATTTTCTTGCATGGTTTGAGCTGGCGATCCACGAACTTTTATTCCAAACACCATCCTAACACCAATTTAGCACAAAAATAATGCCAAACCTCCTAAATTCCTGATATAAGCCTGAAATGCAAAAACACTACAAAACACATCAAAAACACAAATAACTTGAGCACAATACGTCAATTCAAGCCTTTATTGAGCATCCTAAGTGGACATAAATGCCACTTAACACACCCCCAAATTTGAACAGATGCTTGTCCTCAAGCATAAACAGACTCAAAGAACAAGAAATAAAAATGCATGAATGCAAACTATATGAATGCAATGATCCCCATAGAATAACTTAACCAAACAACAAGCGACCTCTCAACAAATGCAGTTATTCGCACAAGTTCAATTAAACCTCACAAATCAATTCACAAACCAGAAGCGTGTGCGTGTGCAATTGCTTAACAGGTATACTAACGCAACTAGATCAATAATCATGACTTACTACTCATCAAGGCAATCACAAGGTTATAAATAGAATAAAAAGCTAAACTCAAAATGACTTATAACACTTCAATTCTTATATTGGAGTTAATATATGGATTCATGCTTTTATTCACAACACATAAACAACACAAATATGCTTATTTGACCGTGCAATGAGTGAGGTCCATAAAAGACTTATACAATAATACCCAGGTAGCGAGCGTTAGGTTAGTGGATCCCAGACTATAAAAGCCTTAGGTCACTAGGCATAAAATCCCCTAAGAACTTAATAACTCGAGTATTAAAGAGCCCACTCGTGATTAATTATGCATAACACATATTTTTTTCATTTTTTTTCTATTTTTCACAAATTTATAAATGAGTGTGTTTCGCTCCATCTCGTTCAACCCTAGACTACTCATATAAAATATGAGCTGGCTACTAGCCATTTGACACCTACCCATAACAACTAGCAATGAAATCCAATTTTTTTACTCTAATTTTTAAATATACATGTTATTTTATCATTAAGAGAATATCTTAAATTCTAAATATAAACATGTGATTAAACCTTGACAAACAAATAAACCATAATCATGATCTAGCATGCAAGCAACCAATAAGACTTAGTGAAATTTCAATTGCTTCTAGCATGCGAATCAACTCGATAAGACTTAACATTCCTAACTACGATATCACTACACTTGCATCAATATCATAAATCAATCAAAAAAATCAACTAAGGGATCATGTTATAATGTAAATGCATGAACTATATGCCACAACTGTAGCAAAAATAAAAAAACTACTATGTGATGACTGATAATTTTGTGACGTAATTAAGTCAATAAAGTATGTGTTATGTGATGTGATTATAATTATGTGACTAAGTGATGATTAATTGTCTTTTCTGTATATTAGAATATAGAAGCGTAGATAAAAATGTTCCAATTTAAAGAGTCAGCTTATGAGTTAAGCTGTGTCGTCGGGCCGTCAGGTAGAACGGAACCCGTCCTAATAAGGAGTTAAAGAATATAAAATATGAATTATGTGTGATTGAATGAAATGAATGTGTAAATAAAGTATTTCGTCCTAAGTGACGTGTCGATCGATAATGATAATGAGAAGCGTAATCGAAACGCTGAGCGTCGGGCCGTCAAGCGGAACGTGACCCGGTACGCGTAGAAAAGGATAAAGATTAAAGAGGGATATAATCTATGATCAGACCTGAGTCATTATGTGATCTTATATGTGTGATTGCCTGTCTGTGTGCATGACTATGTGTTATGTGACATTTTTATGAATTTAAAAGAAATTATGTGATTTAAATAAAGGTTTAATTAACCTTCGCGCATTTTTATAAAATCATCCGAGTAAGATAAAAGCATGGGATTTGTTTTGATATCTTCTTATTAGTCCTAGAGACTTTTTAAAAATGAAGAGTGGATTTATTTTGTGGTCTTTGCATTTTAAATTGATTTTATGTGGAAAAATGTTATTATTAAGGCGAGCTTGCGAAATTCATATAAAATCAGCCGTCTGCTCAAAAATCTATTATGAGTAATGGTTAAAAAGCTAATTTCGAGATCTATGTGTTAAAATCATCACTTTCAATAATTTCTGAATTTCCGAGAGAGATATATTTTATATCTAATTTTTGTTGCATTTGAGTAAAAAGAAAAGGGACATATAAGCATAAAAAGAATTAGTAAAGTACAAGTTTGCCCTTGTTTTGGTGGTATATAAATCCACTTCCTTCTCCCCCCCTTTTTCATTTTCCTCCCCGTGCACCCACTCTCCCCTTCTCTTTTCTTTCTCATCCCTCTCTCTCAAACATTCTCACTCTCTCTCTCGGCTCCCTCCATCTCTCATCTCTCTCTCTTGCATGCAACACTCAAACCTCACTCAAACTCAAAGATATTACTTCGTTTAGTCTTTATTTTCGGTATACTTCTCAATTCCCATTTGCATGTAAGTGTTTGCAAGTGTTTTGATGATTAATCACTATGGTGGTGTTCAAGGAAAATGATTTCTTGATACATAACTACAAGAGTGAATCCAAGAGATTTTTGGGGTCATAAACTCGAGAGGAGACCCGTTATGGGCTCTCTCAAGTTCGACCACCACCGGCTATGATCCAAGGAGAGCCGGTGGAGTTTCTATAATATGATAATTTGATTCTAAAACTTTGCATGTTTGGTTTTCGAAAAGATCAAAAGAGTTTTTGATAAATTCTTTTAAAACTTGAATATGTGATTAGAAAATGGATATGTCTTGATTATTGATGTGTGTATAAGTTGTTTGATGTTTAGGAGATTAAAATTTAAGGTTGCATTTGAGTTTTTAATTCGGCTTTATGCTAATTAAAAAGAGGATTTTGATTTAATGAGTTGATCTTAGTGAACACTAAGCTTATTTAGCATAAAAAGTGATTGCATGTTAGTTTTAGAGAAAAACAAGTAGTGCATGCAATTGTTGGATCCTTGAAGTTGTAAATCATGTTTTTGCCGAATGGAAAATGGATTTGCTTGTGATTAAGTGAATGCATGTGGATTAAATGAGTTAATTAAAGTTGGAGTCACTAGGTGATGCTTGGTGTTGATGTTTAATGGATTGAATGACTAAATTAAGGACTAAAACAAGTGGGAAATGTGATATATAGCCTTGCATATCAAAATTGATTCTTGCATGTTTGATTTATGGAAAAACCCGAATGGGTCTTAGGAGTAAAAAGAGGAATTAAGTTGGTTTTTGTCAATTATCTTAATGGCTAGTGAGAACTTGATTGCATGACAAAGATTGGGGTGGTGTTTATGTTCGAATTTTCATAATTAAAAGAAAGTGTTGATTTCGATTTTTAATGTAATTGTGATTCGGATTCTTGATTAAAAAGGATGAAGTTTAAGTGCGTAAATGACTCTTGTGATTTGCATTACTTGTAACACCCCCAGATCCGGGGTCGGGGATCCGGGTTGTCACGGTCTTTCTTTCCACAATATCACTTCACTTAATTAATAATAAATAACCTCATGCTGTGACCCCACACTAACACACACCACAACTCGTTATAGTCTCAGAGATGAAATTGAAATAAGTACAAGTCTTTGAATCCAGCATTTAAAAGTTATTACAACCCAAAATGATTACTTGATAAATTTACAGTTAATTGCCATTATCTGCCACAAGTTATAATTATACATAATTTGATTCTCAAAAGTAGATGGTCTGAACTACAATGGATCTACCTCTGCAGCTATAGCAGCTACAACATCATCGGGAAGACGCGGGACGCTTCCCACGCGCTTGTGCTGGGTCTGCTGGAGTCTGGCCATCTCTCCTAACTGTTGTTGTGTGATGAAGAAATAAAGCAAGAGTGAGCCTTACAGCTCGCAAGATAATACATAGTGATAACAATAATATAAGTATCTAAATGGATACTTACTAGAATCTTTATCGTAAGTAAGGTAATTACTTACTGGATATAAGTTTTAAAAGAAGATGAAGTTACCAATTACTTCACTATACTTATACCATTTTTTTTTTTGAAATCTACTTGAACTACTACTGTTCGAAGTATAATAAGATTCACGAGGTCATCCCATAGATGAGACCACAAATAAAACTTGAAAATATTTGATCTTTGAAATATTTTGAAAAGAGATGAAGTTACGAGATACTTCATTCAATGGATACACCAGTAAAAATGTTTGACCCTGTCAATGCTTCGGCAACCACCCATTAGTAGCCTTTCAATCGAAATGCTACGGGTAGTGTTGCAGAATTATCCAAATGGATGATGAACTCATTACGGGAGTTTACCGCGCCAGGAAGACCACTTACGATGATCAGTCGTAGTAGTACAACCCCACCATTTTCTACATGTAGAGGAGAACCTGTCGGATTTACTTGTCAACCGAACACTGAACTCCTAAGGAATGGACCGCCTTAGCGGAACTTCCAGGCCATTTGGGCCAATATAATAAGGCTGGGCCGGCGCTACTCGACCACTTACGCCACTCCTAGTTCAGATGAAATCCATGACTCTGAAACGTAAAGCTCGTTCCCCCTTTCCCCAAGTAGAAACTTGTTGATACGGCTTCACCAAGAAGTCGTATCTAGTTGGAAAGGAAAACTCACCGATATTTCCCAGGCGATGCCTGTTAATGGATTAACTTGTTCCAAGAATTTTACTTCCCGAATATTGGGTAAGTAATCAAAAACTCTTTTACCAAGACAGCAACCTTGTTGCGAATATAAAATACACCACAGAGCCGGATTCCCCAGGTTTTGAGCGAGTATTTAAATCCCCTTAAAAGGAAGATCTTAAATATAAAAATGAGTTTTGGGATCCGCTCTAACTTTTAAAAATCATTTTGAAGACTCGAAAACACTTTAAAGAGTGTTTGGAGTAAAACTGATTTAATGAAGTAAATCAGTCCCCAGTATATTTAGAAAATGTCTGAATATTATTATATAAATAATATTCCCACAAAGAATTATCTTTATAAAAATAATTGAAGTAGAAGTATTAAAACTTATACTTGAAACGAGTATTAAATAATCAAAGATATACTTATATGAAAGTATTATCTTTATTTGAATAATCGAAAATAAGTTTGATTATTGATACCTTATTCTTTAATAAAATAAAGAATATACCTCAGCAAATAATCGGAGTCATAGATCCTCAAATGAATATTCAAATAATATTCAGATAAATAAATAAAAGGAGTCATAAGTCCCCGAATGAATATTCAAAATGATATTCATTAATAAAATAAAAGGAGTCATAAGTCCTCGAATGAATATTCAAAATAATATTCATTTAATATAAAGGAGTCATACGCCTTCGAATAATATTCGAAATAATATTCAATAATAAAATAAAGTTAAAGTTATCGAATAAACCATATTCGATTAATAGTTTTGAAAACTATGACCATATATATATAAGTATATATATATATCCATATATACAAAATCTACTCGGGATCCTCGACTCCCGGTTTTAGAAAATGTTTTCACCTTTGGGTCCCTGTACTAAGGGTATATGCAAATTACCGCTATCCTCTAGCATAGGTATTATCAACTGAACCAACAGATATATATATGGAAAGAATGCGAAACAGGCATGCACATATATATATATACCATAGCAGCATGCTTCAATATATTGCATCATTTGCTAATTAACCAACATGCATCTATCGCAAGATAATGCAAATACATATATTCATCACAACAACAGTTATAACGGGTAGAAAACTTGCCTGAGCGACTTGGGGTGATAAAAGGCTCGGGACGAGTCTGGTAACCTATAAACAACAAGTAAGTTGGAATTAAACCAAAATCACTTGTAAATCTATACTTTAACTAACTTAGACTCTAACGCTTGTTTTGCGCTCACTGATTTGCTTAAGTCACTCGGGTACCCTCGGCTCCACCATTTTTAATAATTTAACCTTTACGAGTTTTAAAGAGATTCCTTCGCGAGTGTCTTACCAACTGCCTAACACACTTACCATAAATGTTTCATACATTAGTTAACCCTTTTTGGTCTTTAACCTATGTTTCAAAGTAAGGTGAGGGAAAAAGTTTCGTTCGCGAAACGCCGTTACTTAAACGGTCGTTTCTCCTAAACCGTGCATCGGAATCGAACGAACTACATATCAAAACGAAGCTCGTAACATGAGCTATCTAATCATGGCAGTGGTCATAATCTAGCAGGGGGTTCTCGGGTCCTAATGCTATGCACAAAAACAGTCCAAAGAAAATCGGACGTTACGACGGCTATGTTTACGCGATTTCCCAATTTTAAGCCATTCAAAACCAACCACAAACCAACCTCAAATCCAACATACAACCAACATCCATCCTTATCTCATCATAACAACCCCAACCAATTCAATTTAATCAATCATACTTATGCCTAAACTTAACTTTAATCATACTTAAGTTCTTTTAATCAAAACCACAACATTTACCATTCCATTTCACTACCATTCCAAATCCCAAACTCTAAATCACCACAACAAGCTACAATATCATCCTACTAATTAAAATCATCTTATAATACATAGGGATCTAGGGTTTGGAGATGGTATACCTTCCTTGAAGTGGTGGGAGGAGCTAGGAAGCCTTAAGAAGCTTTGAGAAGTCTTAGGAAAGCTTGGATCTTCAAGAAAAACAAGAAAACTTCAAGTTAAAAAAACTTGAAAACACTATTCATAGTCTTCTTCTTTGATTAAATGAAGAAGATTGAGAAGGAATTAATGGCTTAAACTCATGATATAGTCCTAACTAAGCATGAAGATGGTTAGGGAATTATCTTACCAATTTAGGAAGCTTGGATCTTTGATTTTGAATTTTTCTTGCCTTTTGAATAGTGAAAAGCCGTGAGCAATGAAGAACTAATGCCTTGGTTCTTTTTGATTTTTGATGAAGAATGAATTTACTTGGCTTGGTTGCTTGGTTTTTGTATTTGCTTTAGTCAATTACCTTCTTGCCCTTGAATTTGTGTGGTTCTCATTCAACCACACCTCCTTCCTTCCCTTGTCATGCTTGTGTCACCCTCATGATGTCATCCTCCCTTCCTTGTCCTCTTTTTATTGGTTGGATGACATCATTCCCACTAATCCCTTTGATTAACTTCCTAATCGTTTGCCTAATGACCGCTGATCTGTTATACGGTTCGCTTAACTTTCGTTCTCGTTTATCGTTTGAAGGATCATACCCGGGATCTTATTACTTAGGTTCCCTTAACCTTTCTCAATACATTATATTCCTTTTTATGATCCTCTATTATAATCCTTTAATTTAAATCCTTTTTATCCTGTTACCTTATACTCAATTCTCTCCGTATCTTGTGGATTTCCGGGAAAAACCAAAGTGTTCGGAATTGGATTCTGACGATCTTTACATACACTTATATACCACATAGAGTACTAATAATATCCCATAAGATCAATAACAGAACCCCTACATAGCGTGGCATGAAAAGTTTTCTCGTTCAGCAAAAACACTATTCATAAGGGTTTCAAAATTTCTCAAAAATTGGGGTTATTACATTACTTGTGCTTGATTATATGAGATTGAAATTGAATATACATGGTTATGTTTTATATGTATGGTTCGAATTAAGGAATAAAAGAAAAAGGAAATTAAATCATTTGTTATTAAGAGCTATAAGTGATAGCTATGGTCGTAAAAGAGTTATATTACTGTGACTTGAGAAATAGCTAAGATTAAGCAAGTACACTTTGATTGTTAAGTATATAAGGATATAAAAGTTACGAGAAAGGGATATGCTATGTGCTATGTGCTATGTGCTTATGTGTATAAGCTATAATCGTATACTCGAGTCAAGGATATAATCGAGTTATCGTATTGAGTGATCGTTCCAGGAACGAGAGTTGAGAAACTGATTGAGATTTTGATTCTTATTGTAGATTCGGAGCGTGAGGGCATTCAGGCTAGGAAAGGAAAGGATATACTAGGTGACAGTAGTTCAACCTTCATGAAAGCAAATTCAGGCAAGTAATTCTGATTACTTGTGTAAATGGTTATAAAGAAAATGTTGTTCATATCATGTAGAGTATTAAACTGTTTAATTATGAAACCCTGGTATTGATTTGAGATACCCTGCATTTGTTCTTGATAAACTATTATTGATAAGCTTAATGATTCAACCCTTTGATAATCCGTCCTTTCTGTTCAAGTTATTTAAGCCATGAATTGTATTGAACCCTATGATTATCCTTGCGAACCCTGTTTAATGATACTTTATTTCCTGATCACCCTATTGGTCCCTAAACAAATGTTGATTCCTCTAATTTAAGAACCATGTTATCCTTGATACAGAATCCTTAAGAATTGTTCCTTGTTTAACCTTGATTCATTCCCTGAACTTTGTTTCCTTAAAATCTGAATTAAGAATGATTTTCGACTCGAAAGAGTCTGAATGATTTCATATTATTGGTAATGATAAAATGGATTTTAGAAAACCTATTTTTTTTTTCAACTCAAGGTTTTCCAAATGAATTCCTGATGGATTGGATTGGGACATAAGAGGCTAGTGGGACTAGTCCAGTCATGGTAAGAGGCTAGCGGGGCTAGTCCAACTTAAGGCTGAAATTATGTCGATTGGTACCTTAAAGACCAGAATAGAGGTCGGTACGGGCTGATCACCCGTATATAATGAAATGGAAAGATAAAGTGATCCAATCAAGGGTTCTAAATGATTATTTAAAAGGGAACTGAAACTTTCTGTTCAGTAAATTGATTCTTGAAAATGAAAATGGTTTATATTGCTTTGAAAAGAGTTGATTATGTTAATGTGAAGCTTAAAGCTCGAGAACCCTGATTCTTGAATTTATTGATCATATGATTGATTCCATATATTGAAATATTGTTGCTTTCCTCTTTTGAAAGATCTATTTTGATCCTTTAATGATTTGTGATGAATATCGGCTTTCGTCCTGCATTGAGCCTTGTCCCTTGAAAGCCCCACATTATCCTTCAAAAACCTTTCTTTAACCCAAAAGCTAGAAGTCTGCCACCTAGATCAAATAAAGTAGAATGCCCTGAGTTTGGTAAAGCATATTGTGAATTGATATTGTAGAACTGCTATATAGTTACTTGCTGAGTTTTATACTCATATCTTTTGTTTTAATCTAACCATGGTAGTTAAACAAGAAGATGGCCAGGCTTAGGCACACTGCTCGTAAGTGCGTACCTGGTGGTCCCTACCGTGTTGAGGGCTTCCGGTTGCCAGAGCAGGTAGTGGTATTTTTGAGTGAGCTCGCGCCTAGAAGGAAATGTTTAAAGATACAATGGGTTATCTGTCGGTTCCCAGCCGGAATCGATATTGTTTATTTAATAATATTTTGGGTTTGTAAGTTATATTTTATGATTGGTAGTTGTAATCATGTCTCATACTTTATCCTGTTGATCCTGTTAGTAGTTAATCGGGGTTTATGCTTATTTAATTACTAGATTAGAGGTGTGTGTGAGTCCTCATTTCCTAACCCCGAGATTGAGGGCGTCACATACTACATGGAAAATAATACAAATATATGAATTAAACTATCATGAATATGCAACTATATGCGACTCACATAAAACATATAATCTTTACCTACTACTCCCAAACTTAAATTATTCACTTTCCTCAGTGAAGGTAATAGTAAGGAATCAGGCATACCTACTTAGAATCAGGGTCATCACCCTCAACGGGTGGTGTGTCAGGAGTGTGTGGAGGCGGGTACACAGAGTCTTCACCGAATACTGGCTACTAGATATCAACTCTCGTGGCTCTGAATGCAGTCCCCAACGCCTGGGTGAGATCATGTGCAAACCTGCTATGAATGTTATGCATCACATCCATCCTCCTTGCTAAATGCCTATACCGTGTCGTACTCAAACCAGCATTGCCCTGTGCTTCCTCCTGCTGCTGATGCTGCTGCTGCGATCCCGAAGGACCGGCCTCCTCACCCAACTCAGCTCTCCAAGCTGCTCTACTCACATGCGTTGTGCCACCAGCATATGCCTGAAAAGCTGGCCTTCCACCTGGCAGATGGTCATAAGAATATCCAAGCCCCTTAGGATCGGGCTTCCCACTATACCACTCCTGCATACTCAACAGCATCGAACTATCAATGGGAGCACTCGGGAGCTGCAGCTGCTCGTGTGTGGGCTAAAGAATGCCAACCACTACACACAACTTAGTCACAACGGACGCATAGGGTATTGAACCCGTAGTACTCCCTCGCAAGAACCTCAGAATCCCCTGATGAATCACCATCCCAAGATCCACATAGTCTCCCTAAAGAATCCCCCACAACAATCATGCAAGCCCCACAATAACATCATGCACGTGAGAAGATGGCATGATGTTGGCATAAATAAAGGAATTCCATGCACGTGCAAACTTGTTCATGCACGATGTAGAGAAAGTAGTATATTCGTTCGTGCCCTTCTTGAACTTCCAGTGAGTCTTAGGCGCACACAGCATAGCAACGATCAAATCCAGATTAAAATCATCCCCCGTCCTCTCATTCCAGTTCTCCTGCTCTGGCTTCCTCTCAGGCTGCTCAATCACCCTACGAATCGCCTCAGCACTATACTCCACAGTCAACCCTCACACCACAGTAAAACCGTTCTTCTCCTCCATTGCATTCGCGTAGAACTGCGAACCACACTCATGGGCACATCAACGGGTGTCTCGCAGAAAGTAACCCATCTCATCTCCAAAATCATCTCCAACAACTTACCATCCCTCCCCGATGGTAGAAAATCTCGCTCCTTGGCTATAGGCTTCGAAAGCAGCCTCGTATACTCTGCCTTAGCCTCGGGAGTTGAAAACCTAGGCCTCACACCACCCATACTTGAAGAATCAGTGGTGTTGCTGCTAACTTGGGTTCGTTGTCTTTTGGGTGCCATTGAGATTGAATAAGAGAGAATAAGAGATGTGTGTATAAGAAAGAGTTGTGTTTTAGAATTTGAGAAGTGATGGAGAAGTTTGTGTCTAAGTGTGTGTATATATATGAATTTGGAGAGAATTAGTTATGGAAAAGAAGTGGGAATTGATTATGGGAATAATAGGAATAATGGGGTTATGGAAATTGATTTAGAGGGGGAAATATGAGAGGTGGAACAGTAAAATTCGGGTTTCAATTGATTTTATGTTGCACCCCCAATTTTTTCTTTATTTTTCTATCTTTTTTTCTACTACGGGGACTAAGCGCGGCCGTCCCGCCTGGCTGCGCGGGCGCGCCGTGCTTCTGGAATTCCAGCGCGGCCGCGCGCAGTTACTAACAAATCAGCGCGGTTACCCCGCTTCTCAGCGCGGGCGCGCCGTGCTTCTGTACTTAAATTTTTTTGTTTTTTCTGATTTTTTTTGTGTTTTCTCTTTGTTTTCTTCTTCCTCTACCTAATAATGTATAACAAACTTGGGTTGCCTCCCAAGAAGCGCTTGGTTTACATCGTTAGTTTGACGTAAAAACTCAAGATCAAGTAGATAATAAAAGGATACTAACTACCTCACGGTTTGCAGTATCCCCATAGTAATGCTTCAACCTTTGTCCATTCACCTTGAATGCTTGGCCTGGATCATTCTCAAAAATCTCCACCGCTCCATGTGGAAACACAGTTTTGACAACAAACAACCCTGACCAACTCGACTTCAAATTTCCAGGAAAAAGACGGAGACGAGAGTTGAATAACAGAACTTGTTGCCCTGACACAAATGATTTGAGCACTAGACCTATATTGTGCCTGCTCTTGACTTTCTCCTTATACATTTTGTTATTCTCATATGCTTGAAGTCGAAACTCGTCGAGGTCATTCAATTGAAGCATTCTCTTCTTACCAAATTCATCCATCCCTCTTAGACATATTACCCACAGGCTAGAATCAATCACATTTCAAAACAAATTGATGCACATCCTTAAACAATGTAGGCCATAAAAATCCCGCTTGAAGAATACGAGCTGCTATCTTTTCTCCACCATAGTGACCTCCATACGCAGTCGAATGGCAATCTCGCAAGATCCCCCCCCCCCCCCCGTTTCGCTGTACGGAATACATCTCCTGATGATTTGGTCAGCTCCTTGCCTAAACAAGAATGGTTCATCCCATATATACCACTTCACTTCATGCAGAAACTTCTTCCTTTGAGCAGAAAACAAGTCTGGAGGTATAATATTACTCACAAGGTAGTTCACAATGTATGTGAACCATGGTTCTTCCTCTTGTACCCCAAAAAACTGCTCATTGGGAAAAGACTCATTAATCAATGTCTTATCCTGTGAAGTAGCACTTGAATCTTCCAAACGAGAGAGATGATCAGTGACTTGATTCTCAGTACTCTTTATGTCCTTGATCTCTAACTCAAATTCCTGAAGTAAAAGAACCTATCGAATAAGTCTAGGCTTCGAGTCCTTCTTTGAGAGGAGATAGCGAATAGCAACGTGATCAGTGAAAATTGTCACCTTCATCTCAAGCAAACAAGATCGAAACTTCTCAAAACCATAGACAATGGCTAAGAGTTCTTTTTCAATGGTAGTATAATTCAGTTGAGCACCATTGAGGGTCTTACTAGAATAGTAGACTACATGAAATATGTTATTCTTTCTCTGCCCAAGAACTGCTCCAACTGCATAGTCACTTGCATCGCACATCATCTCAAAAGGCTCATCCCAATTAGGTGTCGTTATGATCGGTGTCGTGATCAAACTCTTCTTTAAGATCTCAAAAGCAGCTAGGCACTCGTCATCGAACTTGAATGAAACATCTTTCTTCAGAAGAATGCACAAGGGTTTAGAGATATTTGAGAAGTCCTTGATGAAACGTCTATAGATTCCCGCATGACCAAGAAAGCTGCGAACTCCCTTAATAGAAATTGGTGGAAGAAGATTTTTGATAACCCCTACCTTGGCTTTGTCCACCTCAAGACCTTTACTACAGACTTTGTGCCCAAGAATAATGCCATGCCGCACCATAAAATGACATTTCTCCCAGTTGAGAACCAGATTGGTCTCAACACACCTTTTAAGAACGTCGCCAAGATTTTTCAAGCATTCGTCAAAAGATTCACCAAATATAGAGAAATTGTCCATGAACACCTCCACATTTTGACCAATCATGTCAGAGAAAATAGCCATCATGCATCTCTGAAATGTGGCAGGTGCACCACACAACCCAAAAGAAACTCTTCTGAAGGCAAAAATACCAAATGGACAAGTGAAGGTAGTCTTTTCCCGATCTTCCGGAGCAATGCAAATCTGATTATTACCCGAATAGCCATCCAGAAGACAATAGTACTCATGCCAAGCAAACCTGTCTAGCATCTGATCAATAAAAGGAAGAGGGAAGTGATCTTTTCTCGTGGCTTTGTTTAGCTTTCTGTAGTCCATACAAACTCTCCACCTCGTGACTGTTCGAGTAGGAATGAGCTCATTCTTCTCATTAGCAACAACGGTGATGCCTCCTTTCTTCGGCACACACTGAACTGGACTCACCCAAGAATTGTCAGAAATGGGATAGATGATCCCTACATCTAGCCATTTAAGAATTTATTTCTTCACAACTTCTTTCATGATCGGATTCTGCCTTCACTGTTGCTCAACAGTAGGCTTGCTACCTTCCTCTAGCAGAATTTTATGCATATAATAAGAAGGGATGATTCCCTTGATATCTAATATAGTCCATCCAATTACCGACTTGAACTCTCTCAGAATTCTTAAGAGCTTTTCTTCATCACTATCTAAAAGGTCACATACAATAATAACAGGAAAAGTAGATGCGTCACCTGAAAAGCATACCTTAATTATTCAGGAAATGGTTTAAGCTCAAGAGTAGGAGCTTCCTCAATAGATGGCTTGAGGAGCTTTGGGGATTTGTTCAACTCCTCCATTCCAGGAGATTCAAAAGGCAAATCCAAAATTCGCTTACAGGGAGAAGCATTCAGATATTGCAACTGTTCATCACCTTCGGCATCTTCACTATCTGAATTTTCCAACAAGGCCTTCTCTAAGGCATCACACCTTAACAATTGATCATGTTTTGAAGTAACCACAGAATCGATCAACTCCACTTTTAAGCACTCCTCATTTTCAGTCGAGAATTTCATGGAATTAAAAACATTGAACATCACATCCTGATCCAGTACTCGCATAGTAAGCTCACCCTTCTACACATCAATCAAGGTTCGGCCAGTAGCCAAGAATGGTCTTCCCAAGATTATGGGAATCTTCTTATCCTCCTCAAAATCAAGAATTACAAAATCAGCAGGAAAGATGAGTTTATCCACCTTGACTAATACATCCTCCACAATGCTTCATGGATATGTAATAGAGCGATCAGCCAACTGCAAGGTCATATAAGTCGGCTTTGAATCAGGTAAGTCCAACTTCTTCAAGATTGTCAAGGGCTTCAGATTGAATCTTAAAAGCTTTTGAAACCTTCCTTTGGAACCCCTTTCCTAGAAATTAATAGAACGCTGCCACCTAGTTTATTGGAAATAAAATGCCTCAGATATTGTTATTATGCTGATATTTAGAACTGTTTATATAGGTACTTGCTGAGCTCTTTTGCTCATTTATTTGCATGATCTAACAATGGCAGTTAAGCAAGAAGATGGTTAGACTTAGGTGCACTGATCGCAAGAGCATTCCAAGAGGTCTCTATCATGTTGTGGGATTCCAGATGCCAGAGCATGTAGATGCAGTATGACCAAACGACAATAAATTGGTGGGAAGTGTATTAGCTGAATTAGATACTTTGGGTTATCTGTCGATTCCAAGTCAGAATCGGATAATTTGGTTTAAATTATATGCTTGGGTTGTAATAATATTAATCTGATTGATAGTTGTAATCTTGTCTCATACTTTGTCCTATTAGATCCTGTTAATTTCGGGGTAATATATTTTATTTCTGCTGTTATTATGTTAGTAAAATTGTGTTGTGGGTACTCATTCCTAACCCCGAGTTTGAGGGCGTCACATTTATGGAAAATGATTTGTAAAATAATGTGTTCAACAAAAGTTTAACTAGTATTTTAATTGTAGAATTTATATGGACTTCATGACTCAATATAACAATATATATAACGGATAAATATTACGCTTTA